>NC_083764.1:26005115-26364615 GCF_963514075.1 Conger conger
ACCTTTACTTGCCTTTAGAGTCTGTTATTGGCATTTGTGAACATGAGGACCAGAAAGTCAAGGAAGCCATTATGAGGCTGAGAAATAATGTATTTCTCCCAAGGCGTATGGAGCTCACTGTACAGACACACATATGCATACAGTACACACATACATATACCCATACATACACTTATGTGTACACATATACACATACACACGCACACACACACACACACATATGCATACAAACACATGCAGTGCCCTTAGTACTGTAGGCAAACGTTTGAGCACCCCTGGTCAAATTGCATATTTTGTTATTTGTTATTTGTGACATATTTTAATGCATATTTACAGTTTTTTTTATTTTATATAACAGTAAAACTAACATTTACTACTTATTTTTAAACTGTTAAATAGCATTTGACCATTCAACATATCATGTCGGAGTTTGTGCCTTGCAGAGGTTGTGTAAACTTCCTTTAACCTAGAGATTCAACTAAACATGCAATTTGATCAGGGGTACTCAAACTTTGTGTACCACTGTACACACAAATCCAGATACATGTTTGTTCTGTGCGAGCCAATCCTGTGTGTATTTTGTTTTTCAGACAAAAATCCCTGGGGACAGCTGTGGGGACGATTGGTCCAGTGGGCGATCAAATAGCCTATATCTCCCAACAGTTTGACCATCTCTTCAAAGATCCCAAGGACATCTGTGGGCTCACCCTGAGCAACAGCAGCACGTTGCTGGACAATATAAAGGTTCATCACCACAAATACCTCAGCATCTCTTCTACATTACTCCCAATAAACAAATAAAAACATATGTAATCCAAGGGAAGTGTTGAGTGGAGGCTCCCATTGTACATACAGTGAGCTCCAGAATTATTGATCCCATGATACATCTTTACAAAAAATGCTATAAACTAAAAGATAATTCATTTATTGACTTAAACTTTATTTTCCAACATGTGTAAAGCAGTGTGCTTTATTAATCATTCAATGGAATCAACCAAAGTCTTACATTTTTCAAATGAAAATTTTTTTAGTGCCCCTGGACCACTGGCAGGTATGAGGTGCTTCCATTTTGCCGCCAAACATGTTGATGGTGTGTATGGCCAAATCGTTCAATTTTGGTCTGATCTGACCAGGGCACTCTTTTCCAGTCATAATTCTAATGAGGTTTGGCAAACTCAAGATGCTTGGTTTTGTTTATCGTGCTCAGTATTGGCTGTTTTCGTGCCACCTTTGTTGGTATGGAGGTGCCATTTTATTTATTTTTTACCTCAAGACACAACCAATCTCTGCAATTCTTAAAATGCGACCCTTGACTGAGATTACCTAAATTAAAGTAAAAGAAAATGTATTGACAATTTAACTTTTTTACATTTTATTTACTATTATTGTTATGCATGCCAATAATCTTGGGACCTGTAGTTTTCATAAAAAATAGATTACTAAATATAGAACATTGAAACGTGAGAGTAACTATATTGAAATAAGAGTATATAATTTTCCTGTATGTTTGAACAGAAAATATAGATAATTATCCATGTAGTTATTTCCCTTTTCTCTGCATTTTCATAAAGGGTGACAATAATTCTGAGCCCACTGTATGCGATATTTGAACCAGATTAAGGAAACAGTAACCTTGGGTAGTTTTTGTCCACATTTCCCTTAATTTAATAATAATAATAATAATTTAATATTTAGCTGATGCTTTTATCCAAAGCGACCCAGTTATTTAATTAGGCCTTAGTCACGAGGCCACAAGCTGCCATATACAGTATTATATGGACCATGGCAGTCAACAAATTTGATGATGGATTCCAACCTGCTGTTTTACCTCCATGTTAGGACCTGGAGGAGAGAATCCAGCAGGAGATGGAGCAGCTTTCTGGACTGGACCAGGCGGACAGCCCAGCGCTGACCCAGCTGGATCCGGAGGCTCGGCTAGCCGCCAGTCGAGCTGCTGTGGGCTGCAGGCGGGCTCTCGACCAGTTCCTCCAGCAGGTGCGGAGGGGCGGGAATGCCATCCATTCCCTTGACTTGTTCCTTTTATCCCTGTCTGCCCTGGAGCGGGATATCTCTGGCGTGCAGGCCAGCGTGCCCCGGACTCCAAGGGATGCCCGAGATGGGCGCTCCGGGCTGATGCCGATCCGGCAGAGCTTGCGGGCGGCAGGGGAAGAGGCAGTGCGGCAGGACCAACTCCTGGAGGATTCCCAGGTCTCGCTGGTCCAGAATGGAGCTAGCACCTCCTGCCAGGACCTGGTGCTCGTGCTGGTGCAGAGGCTGGAGGAGGCCGACGCTTGCTTTGCCCGCCAGCTGCAGGAGGGCACACCACAGGAAATGCCCTCCCTGGGCGTGAGGAGAAAGGCCCTGATTGGGGCACTACAGGAGGTCCGGGACTCAGTGGAAAGCCAGGGGCTGAAAGAGCCCACACTGCCTGCTCTCCAGCGCAGGTGTGTGACAGAGTGCTGTACTGTGCCTGATATTGTATACACTGTACTCTTCACCTGCTGTAGTACTGTATGTCGTACTATATACTATTCACCTGCGGTACTACAGTCCCCTCCAAAAGTATTGGAACAACAAGGCCAATTCCTTTGTTTTAGCAATACACTGAATACATTTGGGGTTGAGATAAAAAGATGAACACAAGACAAGAGTTCAGAATTTCAGCTTTTATTTCCAGGTATTTACACCTAGGTGTAAATAGAACATAGCATAGCACCCGGTATCAGACCACCCAGTATGGTATCATAGGTGAGTAAAAGTATTTGAACAGAGTATTTACCTTTACAGAGATAATTGACCATGCAGTTCCAATACTTTTGGAGGGGACTGTATATCATACACTGCATTCTTCACCTGATGTACAGTAGTATATCATACACTCTTCACCCACGACTGTATAACACTGTACTTTTCACTCATTACTATATAACTTATGGTGTAATATGCATTGTACACTTCATTCATTGCTGTATAACATACACTGCAACTCTTCCCCTGTTAAAGCATAAAGGTATAAAGATACACTCTATATTGGCCACAGTCTTAGCTTATTGGCTGATGGCATAATTTAAGAGGTATTTAAAGGTAAGACCCCAGAGTGGTCTGTCGTCCCCTGACTTCTCTCTCTATCCCTTTCTGACTGGCAGCATGCGTGACCTAGCTGACACAGAAAAGCGTATGGTGAAGATACGAAGTGAAGAACTTCTGAGTTTGCGTGAGGCAGCTGCGCAGCCAGACCCCCGGGTGGACCTGGAGGAGCTGGAGGCATTGTGTGAGGAGACGCAGAGAACTGTGAATGAGAGGTGAGAGAAGAGAGATGAAGAGACAGAGAGATAGATCACTGTACTTCCTCAAAATACAGGAAATCAGAGTTAGAGAGGCTGCCATTCCTTTTGGGAGAGAGGAGGGAGTGTGTGGGTTTGGCAGTACAATACATTGCTTCAAACTGAGGGACAGTGAGAATTATTATAGTCTATCTGTTATTTTTGTTATGTCAGTGAATGCTTTGGCTGTGTAAGTATACCCTTACCATATGAATAAAACTTATTTGATTTGATTGATTTGAATTGAATTGAATTGAATTGAATTGAATTGAATTGAATTGAATTGAATTGAATTGAATTGAATTGAATTGAATTGAATTGAATTGAATTGGGCGGCACAGATGGTGCAGTGGGTAGCACTGCCGCCTCACAGCAAGGAGGTCCTGGGTTCGAATCCCCGTCAGCCGGGGCCTCTCTGTGCGGAGTTTGCATGTTCTCCCCGTGTCTGCACGGGTTTCCTCTGGGTACTCCGGTTTCCTCCCACAGTCCAAAGACATGCATGTTAGGCTGATTGGAGAGTCTAAATTGCCCGTAGGTATGAGTGTGTGAGTGAATGGTGTGTGTGCCCTGCGATGGACTGGCGACCCGTCCAGGGTGTATTCCTGCCTTTCGCCCAATGTATGCTGGGATAGGCTCCAGACCCCCTGCGACCCTGTTCAGGATAAGCGGGTTCAGATAATGGATGGATGGATGAATTGAATTGAATGAAATTGAGGGAAATGGTCCTGGGAACTCTGTGTGCAGTCCTGCTGCGTGTTGCGATCGGTCGTAACTTGTCTTCCGTGTTCGTCATGGGCAGGAGAGAACAGTACCGCGCGCTCACTGAGCTGCTGAAGAAGTTCCAGGGCTGCCGTGCTAACCTGCGCAGCACCCTGCAGCGGGCGGAGCAGACCATCGGCGTGCAGGCCTCCTACATGGGCAAGGACAACCTGCAGCGCCTCATCACCAAGGTAACACTCCCATGACCCAAAACTGTGCTGCTGAAGCTCACTGCAGCACATTCATACAGAGCATGTACAGATAAAATGATGGACAGTTATAATGTCAAACATCCTGTTCTGCAGGTCTGTGTGACAGTGCTTTTTATCCACCACTGGGGGGCACCAGTTGCCTTCCACTTGGGCCTAGCACAACGGATCTTTTATTTTCATACAGATGACTTGTGCTTGCTAATCCTATTGTTAGCAAACAGGAGAGAAAGCTAACATTGAGCAGCTAAATTTGCACCCATCTGTAAAAGTCACTTATATCAGGCAGATATTCTGTTGACACCTGTTGAAGTGTATACATTTGCACAAGTTGAAATACCATAACAACTGCAATAATCCACAGTCCTCAGTAACTGTCATTACAGTGTTTCTATGAGCATAATTTAATTAATTAATGTATTAACATTTATTTTTTCAGTTCTCTTCATTTGCAATAATATTTAAATTTAAATTTAATTTATTTCAGTATGCATATGTTTAATACATCATTAATCTCCCCATATTGGCAATTTCAGTGTTCATCCAATCTTGGCCAAACATGAAGTAAAAACTAATTCTCACCTTGGATAATTTATTTTTTTAATACTTGCTAAAAAAATTGTTATTATTATTCTGGCTAATAATGAAGCATTATTATGAGCAGCTCCTGCGAAAACTGTTCTCATCCAATCTGCATTGTGCATCTGTGTGAATACATCCCCCAGGTCCAAGCAACAAAGGAAGACCTAGCACGCCTTGCAGAGAGAGTGGATGAAATTCGTGCAGTGCGCATGCAGCTGCAGACCCAGCTCAGGCCATTCCCAAACTGTGACATGGTTCCCTTTGACAGCGAGGCAGACGACCTGGTGGATTGCTGGCTGGATGTGAGTTGGATGTGGCCATTGTTGGAGAACGTAGCTTAGCTTCAAAGGCAGCTGTTCACCTAAGCTAGCAGATCAGGGTCCTCTGTCATCTGATTAACCTACAATGACTGAGGTGGCGAGGATTTTTGGTATGGTCATTGTACAGTGTCCACACATTTTTGAGCTTTTCATATCATCCTGAAGCTTTCGATTTTTGTGTTCCAAAATAATCCATTACATTTTTTTTAGCTGACGCTTTTATCCAAAGCGACTTACAGTTGATTAGACTAAGCAGGAGACAATCCCCCCCTGGAGCAATGCAGGGTTAAGGGCCTTGCTCAAGGGCCCAAATGCTGTGTGGATCTTAATGTGGCTACACCAGGGATCGATCCCAGTCATGTACCTTAACCGCTATGCTACAGGCTAATCCAAGTCAATTTTGGTAGAAATATGCATATTTTAGGGCCTAACTGGTGCTGTTTGCAAAACAATTTCCCAATGTCACATGACATATGTTTTGCATAATTATCAGATGATGTTGCAAAATTTTAACACAAAGAGCTGACCACAGGAGATAGAGGGGAGGGGGGAAAAAAACCCATGTCACTGCTCTTTGCGAATGTTTTGTGGGCATTTTTTTATATATTAAAACCACTGACTGCTGATTCATGTGGGTCTTTAAGCCTTTTGAGAAGGAAATAAACAGGCAATTGCACACAGTATTTCCTGGTAGGAGTTTCCATCTCATACCTGACCTGACATTGTATACTTTCTAAGACCTTGTTCCTGCAATTTCCTTTTTTGTTTACATGCACAAAAAGAAACACAAAGATTGCTTTAAAACATCCAAATCATTCAAATTGGTTGCTTGCCTCATGGTTTCGAGCATGAAAGGGATCTGATTGGCTGGGCTTCTCATGGTTCAGGTGACTGAGAAAACAGACTTGCACTTGGACAACCTGAGGATGGGACTGGCTCTGTGGGAAAAGCTCCTGCAGCTGGGTGGAGAGGTTGAGAGCTGGACTGGGGACAAGATGGCCTCATTCGCAGAGGGACATCCATTTCACAGCGAACAGGAAGTCCAGATCCTTCAGGTAACACGCTCACCATCTGCAGGAAACTTAGCAGAAACTCATTCTGTATCAGCTCACTGTAAGCAGACTTTACCTGTAACTGATTTGTAAAATAAATACAGAAGCCAATCACTACTTTTTGAACTTTTCCCTATTTTCTATACTTCGACTTTTTGGCTTAATGGTTCCCTTCCTCACTTCGGTGTTTTAAACATTGTGGAGCAAAATGGCAATGTGCATTTCCAGGTTGTGCTTGAGTTGAGCTGTCCCCTTCACTGTGAGTCTTTGAAAGGTGCTACATAAATGCAATGCACTGTTGTTTCTCAGGACGGGATTCGGAGTCAGGAGGAGAACATTGAGCATTTCCACACGCGGTCAGCTGAGATCCAGCAGATGCTGCAGAGCAAAGAGTCCCCCTTGGAACTGCAGGTGAGTGTGCTGTAGGGCTGGGGCATGGCCGTTAGCGGGTGGAGGGTCTCGCACATGTTCTTACCCAGCTGTAAACCATCCCCACAGGTAATGGAGTCTCAGCTGAGGAACAGGATGGAGCAGGTGAAAGAACTCTTCTCTGAGAGCACCACCATCTTCCGGGGCGTGGCAATGGCCAGAGAGTGTGTCGCCCAGAGAATGGAGGCGTGCCAGTCTGCCCTGCGGGACATCCAGTCCTCACTGAGTATGCTTGATACGTCCCAGACCCCACCGCCAATCCCCCACATCCAGGTATGCTGCCAGAGACATGACAGAAATCACTGTCATTTTAACAGTACATCAATATGTATATCTGCTGGATCACAGTGTGTCGTTGTCTCCATAGTGGAGTACCTACTTTATGAATACACATAAGAATTGTGTGGGATTAAATGCCAAATTGTATAATGCAAATGGACAGCCCCTCATATGGACAGCTTAACTGAAAGAATGTAGCATTGACTTAACTTTATCAAAGAAGAAATACAACCACCACTTTGCAGTTGAGTCAGTGGCCCAGGGATGGTTGTGGCCCAAGACAACCCATCTGAAAAAACAGCTCAAGCTAGTTTTTGAAACAGCTGGTAGCTGGTTGACCACTTCAGTCCAGCTGCCAGCTTGACATGGTTTGACCAGCTCAAGCTATGTCTTGTAACTGACAGTGCTAGCTGGTTGACCAGCTCATACCCAGCTATGACCAGCTAAATTTTCAAGCTTGTCAAGCTGGCATAGCTGGGTTTTACATCAGGGGACTGCACATCAAGGGAGTTTTAATGCTAGCTGCCGGCTCTGGTAGTGGTGATGCGGATGACTGTGACCCTACTGGTCTCTGCACAGGCCCTGTTAGAGCAGCTGCAGCCGCAGTTAGAAGAGACAGACTCACTCATGGAGGAAGTACGGCTCCTGTTGGGCATGGCCAGCCTGCAGTCACTGGAGTCACTGGCTGCGGCAGGCCTCCAGCTGAAGGAGGCCGTTCGCTCCACCGTGGATCTGATTGGCCAGAAGAGAGCGGAGGCAGAAAAAGGCCTTCTCAAGATGGCCGCTGTCAGCCATAGCCACACCGGAGCTGGCAAGCAGCAGGTACTGGTGAGAGAGCCTGACAACGGCTCACCCACAGTCAGCTCACCCACTACATTTGCATGCCCCACTCTTTCTGTCATGAAGCAAGTTTATGAAAAGACTGATGATACTGTACATTCTGGAGTTATAGTATACACATTACAGTTTTAAAAATGCAGTATGTTATGATAATGTTAGTGGTTATGATGCAAATCTGGTTTCCTTGGTGAAGAGGTAGCACAAGCCAGAATGGAGACTTATCTAGAACTGATGTTAATTCAAGCAGCTGTTTTGATGTGGTAGAGATGGTCATTATGAAAATAAGTAATCTACTTATGAGGTATCTAATCTAGTTGGCAGGGTATACTGTACTTGTTTTGTCTATTTTTTTAGGAATGATATGAAGTTCAGATGTTTAGTTATGTTGTGTTAATCTAATATTTGGGAGCACTTTCATGATTACAGGTGCATTTAAATTGCCTGCTTATTGCAGGACAAGATATTAGTCATTGTGTCTACTTCAGAGTAATGGGCAGAACAAGTGAAGCTGCTGTTTCTTTGTACAATCTTCCTCTGGTTCCTCTGGATAAAAATATCTGCTAAGCAAAGTAAATTATAATAAAAACTGTCAATGTTTACCATCTACAAGCTAAATCAACACAGATTAGCATTCACAAATTTAAAGTATGTAATTTAGATAATTTGCATAGAGCACGTTCAGCTCTCCAGGATAGCATCCATGTATTGGATACACTATAGTATTTATGCCTGGTAGACTGAGGGATAATACAGTATAATGCTGTATGCTGTAACATTATTTTTGGTTATGTAAGGTATCGCCAGCTGGAGAAGAAGCGGCCAGTGCAGTGGTGAAAGAAGGAGTCTCTCCTTGTGAAGGCTTTCCGGTTGAGCGAGGGGCCTTGGCGACATCTCAGGATGTTCGAGGGCCAAAGGCTGGCAATCAACACAGTAGGCCAGGGAAGGCTGAGTTTAGTGAGAAAAGAGGCTCTGGTCGAAAGCAGTCTCCGAAACCGGACACAGCCACTCAGCCCGGGATGACTCCACACTCTGACGCCCAAAAGGATGGGAATGAGGTCACAAAAAAGGCAGTTTCTGAGCTGAAATATGTTGCTCTTGAAGGGGCCGTAAGTCTCGGAGAGAGCTCCGGTGATGCTGCACATGCCGAGAACTCAGGGGTGGAAGTTAGGGAGAGCAGTGAAATCAGGCGTGTGGGTGCAGGGCCTTGTGAACGCACAGGATCAGCTTCTGCAGAAACCGTGATAGGAAAGATCCCACCGGCCGGGACTGAGACTCAGCAGGCAGAGGTGGAGCTCCAGGGATCCACTGAGACCCTGCAGCCCCAAAGCAAAATGGTGGCCCTGGTCCTGGACACTGATACCCTTCACATCCAGACCCCTGAGACTCGCCCCACCCCACATGCAGACGTCCTGCGAATCCTTTCGTCGGGGGGAGCAGATCTCCCGGCCACTGCAGCCGGGCTGAGCACCGTGGCAGAAACCAGCCCACACATTGACCTACGGTGAGAGAACCCACCAAACTGTGAGAGAATGAGTTACGTTTTCTGCATTTAGAATATTAATTAAACCGTGTTTATTTTTGGCAATGCCTTTTTTTTTGTTTTAATTGACTTAATCAGTGCGGAACTCGCCAGAACTCCTGAGACGCATGGGCAGCAGGGGGATTCACAGTCCAGTCATACCCTGAGGACTGGACCTACTGATCCTGATGAAAATAAGAGAGCAGAGGATTCTCTGACTTCGGGGCAGCCCCACAGCATTATTTCCACCCAGGTAATGTCAGTTATGTAATAACTCCCATCGACCACCTCCACCAGCTCCCATTCTATCTTCACCTACAACTTCCACACTTTCATCCATCCCCTACATCTCCACCTACTACTATCACCCCACCCCACTTAAAACATGTCCAGATGCACTTCAGCCGGGCCTGTCAGAGGGTATAAAATTAAGAGGTACAGTATTCTATATAAAATATGAAATGGCATAACCAAGGATGGGCTTGTTGTTGGTAGGACGTTGAAACATAGGCATATATAATATAAATAACTTATTTTTGACTGATATAATACTTATTATTTCATATCGTTTCATTTGTGCATCTACTGTATTATTACTTCAGTTTCATCTGACCTTCCCTGACATTTGCTTATGTCTTCTCTAATAAGGGATAATTGACATAATAAATAAAAAGTTAGAAACAGTCTTAATATGGGAAGGTTAGCACCAAAAAAGTAATTTCAAAGCAGAAAACCAAAAGGGAGCTGACATTTGGGGACTGAGCTTCAACTGTTGCTTCAACAGTAAAGGTTATTTCGTGCTTGATAATTATCAGACAGCATTACTTGGTGTCCATATGCAGTGTATTTCAAAGGACTTCTTAATAAAGGATGAATTCTAATTATGAGCAGCATATTTGATTCTGTATTTCAGCTTGTATCATTCTGAGTAAGGGCTCCAAGTGATCTGATTAAAAAGTAGATTGAAGAAGACAGTTTTTTGCAATTTGACTGGAGAAAGCTGCTGCTCTGTAGGCAATGAATTTCAGGGCTTTATTAGATATTGATGTTAAAAGATGCTCAGTAGTACAAATGACCAAAAAGGATGAATTCAATCAACATTTGTACTTTATATGCTGACACACAGCTAATTGAAATTATTTAGCTTTCTTGGTCACAAAAAATATTTTCTTCAGAGCCAACCTGTGTTTTCTGAAGACAAAAAAATGAACACTTGTGCAATTTGTAAGTATATATAAATAAAGAGTGTTGATTGAATCAAGGCCAAAGTGCCTTTCAAATGATAAGCAGAAGCCTGGTTAAAGACAAGAAAATTATTATCATGCAGTGCTGTTGTGGCAGGCACAGGTAAGAACAAGTTCTAAACATATCAGAAGAGTAAAGCAGAAAAGACTCATGGGCAAAATGAACCACATCCCATAGCAAGTCTAAGAGATGTCTGCTGGAACATCAGTATGTGGGTAATGTCCCAGGATAGCAGAACCCAGTGGGGGATATGATTTTATTCATGATTTCATATTTCAATGTGCCATATGAATATAAAACCTATTAACCATTGATAACTTCATGCTCACAATTTCAACCATTCTCCAGTATATTAAAAAAGAATATACATTTTCATAATACAATGATTGGTTGCAACTCTTGGAAAACCATATCAATAGTATGCCACTTGTGTTTGTCCCAAACTTGATCAGTTGCTATTTGCTAAGCTTGAAACAGATTAAAAATTCCTGAAAGTGGAATTTGTTTTGTATTTTGTATATAATGTGTGTGTGCATATGTGTCAGATCGAGAAAGCCAGAGCCAGACTGGACCAGATTCAGACAGAACTTCCAGATTGTCCTGAAAAGATCTCTCTGGCTGAGCTGCACAGCATGCTGGGAAGGATGGAACAAAGTCAGCACCAGCTTGAGAATGAGGGCCACAAATTGGCTGCTCTAGAGAGAAGTGTCTCCTGCCTCCTGGATGACCCCACCCACAAAAGACAGGCCACAGCCGTCAAACTCTGTCCGGAGTTGCAAGCCGTGCAGGACCACTGCAAGAAGTAAGAAATCCTCTGTATTGTCTCCCATTGTCTGCACATCACTGACTTTAATTTCATCATTTGGGGAACATCATCTTTTCTCACTTGTTATGAGAAAGGTTACAAGTTTATCTCCACTTCTTTCTTGCATGTACTTTCATCCTCCAACAATAGTCAATAGACTAATAGTGATGTCCACAGTACATGTTATTCAGACTATTTGGCACTACCGTCATGCAACAGTGTTTTACAATATTTGTGTGAAGCAGTTAGATATACATAAAAATGTAAGATCATTTACAGAGAAATAGTTAAATAAATAGCATTAATAATAAATTGGATATTAAAACAGTGATATGTTAAATTAAAGTTGACCCCAACATCCAAGGCTGTACAGTGATATGTTCTGTGTGATTCATTTTGTTTTTATGCAAAGCAGCAGTCTGTGGTACATACTTCTACTGGAGCCATGAAGCTGATGAACTACCTCACCATTCATTATGTGATTGTTTTAAAATGCATGTCATTTGGGATATGTACTTTTTCCAGTGGAATATTTGCACTGTAAAACATATCTGTTAAATGTTGAATGACAACCAGTCACTGCAGGCTGTCTTTTCACATGCTGACAGATTATTCCCCATTGGCATTGATTTCACACCTTAGTGATGTTTGTTTGTTTTTAATTGTAAGTCTACTGTCATATTCTTTGTGTGAATTATTGTTAAAGTTAAAGAAGTGCAAAATAAGTTACAGTCAATTGTGTATGTAGAAGGTAAACACTAAACACTATTGAATCCTTCAACCAAAGACATGCTCCTCCTAGTGTGGGTAATTGACACTCTGTTCATGTTCACTTCCCTTCCATTCACACTCCCTGTATTGGGCTCACAAATTGTTTTTATGAATGCCTCAACTGGACTGTATAATTAGTCACTTTACTGTGCCAGTTAAGTGTCAACAGGGAGCCCTGGAGGATTGATTGAAATACAATTTTGCATCTCTGTGAGGGCTGGTGGTCCGTGTCATGAAAGAATGGCAAAATGGGATTATATTTCCTGTATCTGCAGGCTGACAGACAAATGCATGCTGGACCAGGAGACAGTGCAGTCAGAGGTTAGAGAGCGCGGACAGGCACAGGACAGCATTCGAGCTGTGAGGATGCGCCAAGTTGTCATGGCGGCCCTGCTGTCTAATCCGGAGCAGCGCCCTCCCCACACCCGGCAACTGCAGGTGGGACACGCTGGTGCTGCACACCTTCAGTAGCAGCCACTTCATTGCAGATAAAAGTGCTTTAATCAGCTAAACTAAACTATGAAACAGCATGCTTCATCTTTTTATTTCTTTTTATTTAATTTATTAATTAAATGAAGAAACAACAGACTAATTTTAAGCCGTCATGGATGTGTCAGTCATCCAACACTGACAGGTTTTGTTTTTATTACAGACACTGAAAGGTCATTGAAGATGTGTTGTGAAAATTGTTGTTTACAGTGTTTTTTTTCAGACCACACACAGAATACTGTGTGCATTCTGAACCACATTGTTGTTCTGAACCACTGTTCTAGACTGAGCCTGAGTGTCTTCACTGAAGCTCTCTGGAGCACTCGGCTGTGGACAAGTTGTTAGTTGCAAAATATTTTCATATAGATGAAGGAATAACATGGGTTTACTTTGGCCATGCCCCAATCGCACCCCCCACCCCAAATACACAGAGAGACCCACAACCCTGCACAGCATTGTAGCACTTTGGTTATGTCAGTTTATTGGGCATGATGGGCTGCTGGATGGCTCATTCAGTTAAGGCACCATGCTGCAGGGTCTCAAATAAGCTGACAAATAAGGTGATGCGTAATTGCATTGCCCAGAGAACGGGAGGGTTCAGTCGCCCCTCTAGTGGCCCCTGCTGGTGGATTGGGAGCAGTCAAAGCTGTGCAATGAAAGGTCTTCCTCCACCTCCGCCCTACATTCCCCTGAATCGCCAGTAGGGTCCACAGTATGAATGCAGCTGCAGACGATTTGACGCCCACATTGGCTGGCAAATTTATAAAGCAAAAATAAAAACATAAAAAATGGGCACTGACAAAGACAATACAATCAGGAAAATAATCATTCTTTATAATAATAATCTAATAACAAATTAAAAAACTTCCACATGCGCAATGCTCCATAAAGGCACTTTCTCACTGTCACTTAGTTCACTTACTGTCCTCCTATGTGGACTAATTAATAAGACAGATGTGTGTATAGATCAGTGGTTGGTGGTGCTTTTTTGCTGTTGGATAACCGCCATTACATGAAGCTAAAGAATGTGTATTTCCATGCACAAGTGTATGCATTTGCGTAAGTAGTAAGTGGTGTGTGTGAGAATCTTCTGGGTGCTCTATGCACAGAAGAACCTGTAAAGTATCCTCATTTTTCTGCAGAAGGTCCGGAGAGACTTGAAATCCCAGAATGATGTGCTTCAGAGCATCACCAATGACCTGAAAAGGAAGTACTCACAGAAGCAGGCCCTGGTACCCACAGAGCTGGAGAGCCCTCTGCAAGAGGTGACAGTGCTGCTGAAGGAGCTGCAGGGGAAGGTACGGTGCCTGGAGCAGAGTGAGAGCCAATATGGCCAACAGCCTCAGTGCATGAAGATGACATGTATAATACTGTATAGTGAGTGTACTGGGGGGTTGAATGAGTGGGCTTGTGTCTTTGTGCGTTTCTGTGCTATGCAAAAATTCAATGTTGCAAGTCTGCTCCGAACTGACCCACTGGGCCCGTCTCTGTACATCTCCGTGTCTGTGCTTCACAGCTGGAGGAGATGGTGGAGAAGGGCAACCCTCTGGTCAGCAAGATGACGAAGGTGATGGAGGGGCTGAGGGCTGTGCAGGACCTGCTGCAGCAGAAAAGTCCCTCATTAGCTGAGGCTCAGATCACACAGAAAGTGCGTGGCCTGCATCGTCCACTACACCGTCTGTTACGCCAAATAGCACCCACCCACACATTATATTGTCTTTGTGTCTGCCATGATTTGTGTGTGTAAATAATATCTGATAGTCTCCATGTATGTCTGCTTGTTCTTTTGTGCATGTGTTAGTTTGCGGGTTTACCATGTGTGTGTGTTCCTGTGTGTGCCTGCACAGCG
Organism: Conger conger; assembly: GCF_963514075.1. Lineage (NCBI taxonomy): Eukaryota > Metazoa > Chordata > Actinopteri > Anguilliformes > Congridae > Conger > Conger conger. The sequence goes on from NC_083764.1 coordinate 26,019,587, forward strand.
TGCCTGGGATGAACTGGACATGTGGCATTCCTCTTTGGCGGAGTTGGAGGGAGAGGTGCAGGACATGTGTGAGGAGCAGCCGGAGCAGGCCCAGCTCCTGCCGGACAAACTCATTGAGCCACTGCAGCTGTATCAGGACGTGGCCAAGCAGGCAGAGCAGAGGACTGCTTTCCTTAGCAAAGTGAGTCATATTTTGACAATTGTTGTGTGTCTTTGATGCCTTTAAAAAAAAAAACAATACTCGATGTAATGGCTGTACAACATTGTATGTATTGCATGCACATTACATATAGAGGATTTATTTATCATGATGTACATTGTCTATGGTGAATATATAGACCACAATGCTTATTGCATATGGTGGATATACTGTATAGATAATATGGTGGAATATTTGTGTGGCTGTGCGTGCTCACTGACTTGGGCCTTACAGGTGCCTGCCCTTCTGCGGGAGTATGAAGAAATGATTGGGAGCTCAAACAGGTGGCTGAAGGAGGCCCAGTCTTGGTTGGACACGCCCATAATCTACACTACTGCCAAGTGTCTTAGTAGCTATGCCCAAGGCCTACAGGTCAGAATGCTGTGTGTTGCTGGGTACTGCCCATAGATTCGCCCGATGACATCTGAGCCATTTATTAGTCTTAATAGACTCTCATTTCTTTGTTTGGAGTCATTTTTGTCATACATTCCAGAGAGAGGATGATGCAATTCTTTGACCGGTATACATTACATCTCAAAATAACTACAACAATGGTTTAACAATAACTATAATAATAGTTGTCTCTGCACTGGGCTGTTTTGGGGACTAAAGTTTTTGGACCATGAGTGGTCGATCTAAGCATCCCTGGTCCCTTCCGCAAACAGGCAGTTCTGGACAACTCGGAGCAGACAAGGCAGGGCCTGCAAGGCTCTGGCCCAACGCTACAGGAGATTAGCAGTGTGTGCAGCATAACCTCTTTGGAAGAACAGTTGTTCCAGGCAAACCAACGCATGGCTGGTATGCAGCAGGCCATCAAGGGACCCCTGTCCCAACTCCAGTATGCTGCATTGGTGAGCACCCCCCCGGCCACTCCCACTCGTGCCCCTTACTGCTTTTACCCCTTCGAAGAGTACTTTTCTCTAAGTCAATGTTCAAGAACTACATTGCTTTCAATTACCAGTCACAATTGTTACATCGGCATTAGAATGTTCAGTTAAGACCTATTTGTGATCTTACACCTTAAAGGGCAAAATATAACTGAAATGAACTAGTATAAAATTGTATTGCCAAATTCACTTTGTTTGAGAGCGCTAAGGGCAAAATGTACCTGGTGCTTAATTCTGTCAAAGGCAAAAGATCTAGGAGGATGAGGACCTAGGGGAGAGCGAAACAGCTCTTGTGGTAATGAGGGTTTCAGTGACAGTGACAGAAAATGCTGTTTCAGAGCTTTCAAATGTTTTCCTCTGTGACTGATATTAGTATAGACTTTTGAATATGACTTTTGAATAGCGCACTGTATCTCTGTACCTGAAGGAAGCAATATGTGATGATTGGTGGGGATTTCTCCATATTAGGAGGTGGAAGCCATGGAGGGGGAAGTGAAGCTGATGGAGAGAAATGTTGCCAAAATGAAGACCATTTTGTCCTCCATTGAAACGCTGTCCATTTCACCTGAGGAGCACCTGAAGAATCGGCAGGTATGTTTTGCCGAGAAGGGTCCTGTCCTGTCCAAGTTGTGTCTTGTTTCTTGCATTCAGGGTGTGTGTTTAAACTTGCACTTGTCTGCAGGTAATCTTGGACAACATCCATTCAATGAAGAGGACAATTGCTGAGATTCAGAGGTGCAGATCCGAGATGGAGCTCCCTTCAGGAGCGAGCGATACCCTGGTCATCTTCCACAGGACCAACCAGCTCCTACAGCCCACCCAGGACCTGGAACAGCTGACACAAGAACAGTGTGCTACCCTGCAGGTACGCCCTCAACCGGAATGCCCCGGCTGCATTAGAGGACACTTTGCGCTTGTACATTTGACTTAGATTTGATTTCTTTGTTTTTTTAAGTAGTGCTAGCTAGACATGTGACAACATACAGATGTTGAGATGTGTATATAGCTCATAAAATGGAAAATACAAGTATCTACATTTCAGACATGACAGACAACCATCCCAAAGACATTTAGGCATTTAGGGGGCGTAGCTAGGAATTCCGGGCCCCCATTAGGAGTGGGGGTACATAGTACAGGCACACACCCTGAATGCAAGAAACAAGACACAACTTGGACAGGACTGGACCCTTCTCAGCAAAACACACCTGCCGATTCTTCAGGTGCTCCTCAGGTGAAATGGACAGTGTTTCTATGGAGGACAAAATGGTCTTCATTTTGGCAACATTTCTCTCCATCAGCTTCACTTCCCCCTCCATGGCTTCCACCACCTAATAAGGATAAATTGCTGTCTGAGACCTTTGTGCATTCATTGGCTCAATTTCCATGTGAGCAAAACATGTAGCTTAGCATAAAGACTTGAAGTCAGTAGCCTACCTTTAAAGTGAAAAAATACACCTTACATCAACTATAAAGCGGTCTTATTTACACGTGGTAAATTAAAAACAAGAGATGTTGTTAACAGAGAAGTTCTACCTTTGAAAACTACCTCCAGAAGGTGCATGGATCATTAAGTCCCAAAATGTTGGTGTTTTCCTTTAAGATGTGACTATCAGCCTTTTTTAAAATGCAAACTAAATCAAAAAGTCTCACATCTAATACAGTACATAAACAAAATATTCAATCAAATATAACAGAATGTAAGCTGTCTAGCATATGGTCACCACAAATTCAAAGGCCTATAACAAGTAGGGTTTTACTTAAGATGTCAATCACTGCTGCAAGTTGGATGCGTGTCTTATTATGGTCAGAAGAGTCATGACCTTATAATAGGCTACAAGATTTACAAATTTACAGATTTTATGTTCTTGCATTCTAAGTAGTTATGACTGCTTCACCGCAGAATGGTAATTGAGATAGAGCTGTAAACAAGCATGGGAACTCAGTGGGTTATTTTATCACTGCTATTAACCAATACGATCCTTCCGATTTTATTCTATATACCACTGCTGTGAGTTGTAATGAAGCGTTATGCAATGGATAGGTCCGGTCCATTGTCTCCATTTGTATGTTTTGGATTATGAGCTGATCTCACTCCTTTCTCCACACTTTGGCCTTTCCATCACTTTGGTAGAGGTTAATCTTGGTCTCATCACTCCACAAAACTTTGTTCCAGAGCTTTTGTGGCTCATCTCTGTACTTTGCATATCTCGCCTTCTGATTCTTACTATTGATGAGTGGTTTTCATGTTGTGGTATAGCCTCTATATTGCTGTTCTATAAGTCTTTTTCAAACGGTTGATTGAGATACCTTCACCCCTGCCCTGTGGAGATAGTTTGTGATGTCACTGACTGATGTTTTGGAGTTTTTCTTCACAGGTCTCACATTGTTTATGCCATCAACTGCTGTTGTTTTCCTTGGCTGACCTGTTCGATGTCTGTCTCTCAGTACGCCAGTGGTTTCTTTCTTTCTCAGGACATTCCAAGTTGTTGTACAAGCTACAATGGCTCTGATTGATTTCCCCTCTTTTCTAAGCTTCATAATGGCTTGCTTTTCTCTCAAACACAGCTCTCCAGCCTCATGTTGGTTTATCTTGGTTGGTTACCTGTCGCAGTGCTTGGCTAATGCAGTCTTCACAGGCAAAACCCAAGGCTAAAACCAAGAGTAGACATTCAGAGCAATTTATTGTTTTACCAATCAATCTAAGAGGAAACATCTGGCCAACAAGAAACACCTGTAAGTCACATGTTCCAATACTGCTCACCTAAGAATTGGGATGCCTGATACAAAATGTGCTATGCTAAGTAGTTTAACAAACCTAGATAAGAAAAATACCAGGAAATAAAAGATGGAAGTCAGATCTGTCATCTCATGTACATCTTTATAATGTCAACATGACCATATTTTCCAACTATAAATATGTGGGTTCCTTTTAAATGTACCATACGTTTCTTTATAATATTGCCATTATGTTTATTGTTTGGGGGAACATCACAGGTGGCTCTCTAATTATATTTCACTTTCATACAACTACATCACCTTCATCATCATGCAACTATGCAAAACACAAGGTTGGTAGGCTACAAATGCAATAACGCTCATTCAGCATACAAAATAAACAAGTCCATGCACAAAACTCAGCACCAAAAATGTTTCCCATACATTGTTTTATTTGGGCATCCTCTCAAAATAGATTTGCCTCGCCCAAAAGGTTTTGGAATTTAGTTATGTATTTCTGGAAACAGCACAATCATGAGCAGCTGCCCACTAATCATCAAGCATCAACAGTTTCTAGTTTATCACAGTGCAAATGCCAGTCAAAATGAAAACGCATACATGCAATAAAAGTTAACTTTTCTGTAGCATAGAATTATAGGTTTTCAAGAGAATAATCTGTAGCTTGCCGATTGTTATTTTATTCACAAAATATGACTTTATATCATAATAAATCCCTCCAAGAGATTTTTGTTGCTGTTGATAGCTTGGAGGTAATGGTTATGGTGTTCATCTGACCGCGGTGGATGGCTGAACACGTTTTACATTCAGTATTATTTTTCTCTGAAGTCTTTCCACACAATTCAGACCAAAGATTAGTGATGTGACAAGCTGAAACTGGTGACATTGCAACATTGTAAAACAGACCCGTTCACATCAAAGCAGACATCTGTGGGTGCATACTCTGCTACACTTTAAACACCAATCACATTGGAGTTTCATGTGCACTAGTTTCATAAAGGCAAAGTTGTGGGCAGAACTGGGTGTGTCATTTGTTCTTCATCCACAGTGTTATGATGGTTCGGAATGTTACTTCGGATTGGCTGTGCATTGGAGAATGTGCCATGCATGCTTGTCAGGGCAGTGCTGTGCACAGTAAAGGTGACCAGATTATTGATGAGAAATTAGATCATTTTGTGCACTTGCTTGCAGCAACCGTGAGAACCTTGTAGCGGTGGCCCGCCACCACTATTTGAATGTAGCGGAAGCACTGTTCCTGTGAGTGATCCATGGTCCTTCTTTTCTCAGGCTGCCATTGAGCAGTCAACAAGCAGGACTTCCGACTCCACTTCCGAGAGAGTGGTGATCCCCAGCTTGGTCCTGTCTGCTCCTACATACCTTCAGGTGAGCTCCACCACTATGGAACAGCCTACCCAGGGCTCAGGACCATTATCAAACTGTTAACCATAGTGTGAGCTGCAATAGTATTTCCATAGGTTTACATGTTGCAGAGACGTTTGTGTTTGACCAGGCCCTGTCCAACTAAGCCAGCAGGTTTATGAAACAAGTTGGAGAGCCAAATGTTAATTGAAATGGTTATTCTTGAATTTACATTATGAGGTAAAACTCTTTATACAAATGTCTTTGTATTCGGAACTGTGAGCACCCTCTGAAGCATATGAAGCCAGCCAAATGCTTCTTCTTTTCTCAACTAAAGACTGCGGAGCTTACGTAGACATATCACCACTGCTCAATTGACCAGGGGTCATTGTTAAGCAATGAGATGGAGAGCTCCCTGTCATCTGTAAACCTCCCTCCTGAGCAATGCTAAGGCTACTTATGCATTATGCAACTGGTGATGACAATTGGCACTGGACACAACACGAAAATGAAATTAGACATTTTAGGTTGACTTCATGCTGGCATAATTCATTTTCTTGCTATGGTTGCTAAGTTCTCTTTTATAGGAAAACAACAAGTATGGATTCAAAATGGCTTCATCAACCTTCAGCTAAAAACTAAAAAATGTCCTGTCTCTCAACTGTACTTCTTCCAGGAGAAATAACATATCAGACCAGCATTTTGGTATCATTGGACTTGTAGGAAGTTGTAGGAAGTAGAAATGTAATTAATTTATTTACAATTGTAATTTGTCATAACAGGAAGTTGTTGACAGTCTCATATTAAAAGTGTGGTATGAAAAGCAAAGCTTCCATAGCCACTATGTTTATTTTGCAGACCACCAAATCTGAGCTTTATAGTCAAAGCATTGCAAAATAACTTATCCTTTGTCTGAAGTGGAATGTTTCAGTTACATCAGATCTCAAAAAAGAATTCAATCCTAAACAGACTTACCCTCATGCCTAATTTTTCTGTCCTCTCTCTCATCTCTCTCCACCTCTATTCTATGTCTTCATATCTCCATCTGTATGGATCAGGAGAGGGAGAACACACAGCTGGAGGGGCCGAAGGTACCGAAACGAGAAACAAAGCCATCCCACGATCCTGCATGCACACAGGGTCTGCATCTATCCAGAAAAGACAAGAAGACAATTACAAGCACTAACACGCATGCAGTCATTCTGGACATCAGCTCAGCGCATGAGAGCATGCTCACACATTGCCAAGAAATACAGCACACTCCTACTACATATGAGAATACATGTAGTAAATATGCACCCACCGAGGCAGCACAAAGTTCAAACCACAATCAGAAAAATGTGGCTCTGCCACATGAGAGTGAGATTGCTCGAAATGACACTGACCCAGACCCAGAAACAGTAAAAATACTGAAAACAACAGTGTCAGAACCTGAAATGACAGTGGAAATACTATCAATACCTGACAAAACTGATTCAACAACTGGAAAGACTGTGAGTGAAGAGAAGGCGAGTGTGACAGTATCTACAGAACCTGTCTCTGCAACATGTAAACCTGTCGCCGTGCTTGACAAGACTGGAAAAGTCCCAAAAGACACACTGGCCAGAAAGAAAGAAACTGTGTCAAAACTGAAAACAACTGTGTCAGAACCTGAAATGACAGTGGAAATACTATCAATACCTGACAAAACTGATTCAACAACTGGAAAGCCTGAGTCAAAGCCAAAAACAACTGTGTCAGAACCTGAAATGACAGTGGAAATACTATCAATACCTGAAAAAACTGATTCAACAACAAGAAAGCCTGTGTCCAAACCAAAAACAACTGTGTCAGAACCTGAAATGACAGTGGAAATACTATCAATACCTGACAAAACTGATTCAACAACTGGAAAGCCTGTGTCAAAACCAAAAACAACTTTGTCAGAACCTGAAATAACAGTGGAAATACTATCAATACCTGACAAAACTGATTCAACAACTGGAAAGACTGTGACTGAGGAGAAGGCGAGTGTGATAGTATCTACGGAACCTGTCGCCGTGCTTGACAAGACTGGCAAAGTCACAAAAGACACACTGGCCAGAAAGAAAGAGACTGTGTCAAAACCGAAAACAACTTTGTCAGAACTTGAAATAACAGTGGAAATACTATCAATACCTGACAAAACTGATTCAACAACTGGAAAGACTGTGACTGAGGAGAAGGCGAGTGTGATAGTATCTACGGAACCTGTCGCCGTGCTTGACAAGACTGGCAAAGTCACAAAAGACACACTGGCCAGAAAGAAAGAGACTGTGTCAAAACCGAAAACAACTGTGTCAGAACCTGAAATGACAGTGGAAATACTATCAATACCTGACAAAACTGATTCAACAACTGGAAAGCCCGTATCGAAACCGAAAACAACTGTGTCAGAACCTGAAATGACAGTGGAAATACTATCAATACCTGACAAAACAGTTTCAACAACTGGAAAGACTGTGACTGAGGAGAAGACGAGTGTGATTGTATCTATGGAACCTGTCGCCATGCTTGACAAGACTGGCAAAGTCACAAAAGACACACTGCCCAGAAAGAAAGAGACTGTGTCAAAACCCAAAACAACTGTGTCAGAAACTCAAATGACAGTGGAAATACTATCAATACCTGACAAAACGGATTCAACAACTGGAAAGCCTTTGTCAAAACCGAAAACAACTGTGTCAGAACCTGAAATGACAGTGGAAATACTATCAATACCTGACAAAACTGATTCAACAACTGGAAACCCCGTATCGAAACCGAAAACAACTGTGTCAGAACTTGAAATGACAGTGGAAATACTATCAATACCTGACAAAACTGATTCAACAACTGGAAAGCCTGTGTCAAAACCAAAAACAACTTTGTCCGAACCTGAAATGACAGTGGAAATACTATCAATACCTGACAAAACTGATTCAACAACTGGAAAGCCTTTGTCAAAACCGAAAACAACTGTGTCAGAACCTGAAATGACAGTGGAAATACTGTCAATACCTGACAAAACTGATTCAAAAACTGGAAAGACTGTGACTGAGGAGAAGGCGAGTATAATAGTCTCTACAGAACCTGTCACCGTGCTTGACAAGACTGGCAAAGTCACAAAAGACACACTGGCCAGAAAGAAAGAGACTGTGTCAAAACCGAAAACAACTGTGTCAGAACCTGAAATGACAGTGGAAATACTATCGATACCTGACAAAACTGATTCAACAACTGGAAAGCCTGGGTCAAAACCGAAAACAACAGTGTCAGAACCTGAAATGACAGTGGAAATACTATCAATACCTGAGAAAACTGATTCAACAACTGGAAAGCCCGTATCGAAACCAAAAACAACTGTGTCAGAACCTGAAATGACAGTGGAAATACTATCAATACCTGAAAAAACTGATTCAACAACAAGAAAGCCTGTGTCCAAACCCAAAACAACTGTGTCAGAACCTGAAATGACAGTGGAAATACTATCAATACCTGACAAAACTGATTCAACAACTGGAAAGCCCGTATCGAAACCGAAAACAACTGTGTCAGAACCTGAAATGACAGTGGAAATACTATCAATACCTGACAAAACTGATTCAACAACTGGAAAGCCTGTGTCAAAACCAAAAACAACTGTGTCAGAACCTGAAATGACAGTGGAAATACTATCAATACCTGACAAAACTGATTCAACAACTGGAAAGCCTGGGTCAAAACCGAAAACAACAGTGTCAGAACCTGAAATGACAGTGGAAATACTATCAATACCTGAGAAAACTGATTCAACAAGTGGAAAGCCCGTATCGAAACCAAAATCAACTGTGTCAGAACCTGAAATGACAGTGGAAATACTATCAATACCTGAAAAAACTGATTCAACAACAAGAAAGCCTGTGTCCAAACCCAAAACAACTGTGTCAGAACCTGAAATGACAGTGGAAATACAATCAATATCTGACAAAACTGAGTCAACAACTGGAAAGCCTGTGTCAAAACCAAAAACAACTGTGTCAGAACCTGAAATGACAGTGGAAATACTATCAATACCTGACAAAACTGATTCAACAACTGGAAAGCCTGGGTCAAAACCGAAAACAACAGTGTCAGAACCTGAAATGACAGTGGAAATACTATCAATACCTGAGAAAACTGATTCAACAACTGAAAAGCCCGTATCGAAACCAAAAACAACTGTGTCAAAACCTGAAATGACAGTGGAAATACTATCAATACCTGAAAAAACTGATTCAACAACAAGAAAGCCTGTGTCCAAACCCAAAACAACTGTGTCAGAATCTGAAATGACAGTGGAAATACTATCAATACCTGACAAAACTGATTCAACAACTGGAAAGACTGTGACTGAGGAGAAGGCGAGTGTGATAGTAGCTACGGAACCTGTCGCCGTGCTTGACAAGACTGGCAAAGTCACAAAAGACACACTGGCCAGAAAGAAAGAGACTGTGTCAAAACCGAAAACAACTGTGTCAGAACCTGAAATGACAGTGGAAATACAATCAATATCTGACAAAACTGAGTTAAGAACTGGAAAGCCCGTATCAAAACCCAAAACAACTGTGTCAGAACCTGAAATGACAGTGGAAATACTATCAATACCTGACAAAACTGATTCAACAACTGGAAAGCCGGTGTCAAAACCGAAAACAACTGTGTCAGAACCTGAAATGACAGTGGAAATACTATCAATACCTGACAAAACTGATTCAACAACTGGAAAGCCTGTGTCAAAACCGAAAACAACTGTATCAGAACCTGAAATGACTGTGGAAATACTATCAACACCTGAAAAAACTGATTCAACAACAAGAAAGCCTTTGTCCAAACCGAAAACAACTGTGTCCGAATCTGAAATGACAGTGGAAATACTATCAATACCTGACAAAACTGATTCAGCAACTGGAAAGACTGTGACTGAGGAGAAGGCGAGTGTGATAGTATCTACGGAACCTGTCGCCGTGCTTGACAAGACTGGCAAAGTCACAAAAGACACACTGGCCAGAAAGAAAGAGACTGTGTTAAAACCGAAAACAACTTTGTCAGAACCTGAAATGACAGTGGAAATACTATCAATACCTGACAAAACTGATTCAACAACTGGAAAGCCCGTATCGAAACCAAAATCAACTGTGTCAGAACCTGAAATGACAGTGGAAATACTATCAATACCTGATAAAACTGATTCAACAACAAGAAAGCCTGTGTCCAAACCCAAAACAACTGTGTCAGAACCTGAAATGACAGTGGAAATACAATCAATATCTGACAAAACTGAGTCAACAACTGGAAAGCCTGTGTCAAAACCAAAAACAACTGTGTCAGAACCTGAAATGACAGTGGAAATACTATCAATACCTGACAAAACTGATTCAACAACTGGAAAGCCTGTGACTGAGGAGAAGGCGAGTGTGATAGTATCTACGGAACCTGTCGCCGTGCTTGACAAGACTGGCAAAGTCACAAAAGACACACTGGCCAGAAAGAAAGAGACTGTGTTAAAACCGAAAACAACTTTGTCAGAACCTGAAATGACAGTGGAAATACTATCAATACCTGACAAAACTGATTCAACAACTGGAAAGCCCGCAACGAAACCGAAAACAACTGTGTCAGAACCTGAAATGACAGTGGAAATACTATCAATACCTGAGAAAACTGATTCAACAAGTGGAAAGCCCGTATCGAAACCAAAATCAACTGTGTCAGAACCTGAAATGACAGTGGAAATACTATCAATACCTGAAAAAACTGATTCAACAACAAGAAAGCCTGTGTCCAAACCCAAAACAACTGTGTCAGAACCTGAAATGACAGTGGAAATACAATCAATATCTGACAAAACTGAGTCAACAACTGGAAAGCCTGTGTCAAAACCAAAAACAACTGTGTCAGAACCTGAAATGACAGTGGAAATACTATCAATACCTGACAAAACTGATTCAACAACTGGAAAGCCTGTGACTGAGGAGAAGGCGAGTGTGATAGTATCTACGGAACCTGTCGCCGTGCTTGACAAGACTGGCAAAGTCACAAAAGACACACTGGCCAGAAAGAAAGAGACTGTGTTAAAACCGAAAACAACTTTGTCAGAACCTGAAATGACAGTGGAAATACTATCAATACCTGACAAAACTGATTCAACAACTGGAAAGCCTGTGTCAAAACCAAAAACAACTGTGTCAGAACCTGAAATGACAGTGGAAATACTATCAATACCTGACAAAACTGATTCAACAACTGGAAAGCCTGGGTCAAAACCGAAAACAACAGTGTCAGAACCTGAAATGACAGTGGAAATACTATCAATACCTGAGAAAACTGATTCAACAAGTGGAAAGCCCGTATCGAAACCAAAATCAACTGTGTCAGAACCTGAAATGACAGTGGAAATACTATCAATACCTGACAAAACTGATTCAACAACAGGAAAGCCTGTGTCAAAACCGAAAACAACTATGTCAGAACCTGAAATGACAGTGGAAATACTGTCAATACCTGACAAAACTGAATCAACAACAGGAAAGCCCGTATCGAAACCGAAAACAACTGTGTCCGAACCTGAAATGACAGTGGAAATACTATCAATACCTGACAAAACGGATTCAACAACTGGAAAGCCCGTATCGAAACCGAAAACAACTGTGTCCGAACCTGAAATGACAGTGGAAATACTATCAATACCTGACAAAACCGATTCAACAACTGGAAAGCCCGTATCGAAACCGAAAACAACTGTGTCAGAACCTGAAATGACAGTGGAAATACTATCAATACCTGACAAAACTGATTCAACAACTGGAAAGCCTTTGTCAAAACCGAAAACAACTGTGTCAGAACCTGAAATGACAGTGGAAATACTATCAATACCTGACAAAACTGATTCAACAACTGGAAAGCCCGCAACGAAACCGAAAACAACTGTGTCAGAACCTGAAATGACAGTGGAAATACTATCAATACCTGTCAAAACTGATTTAACAACTGGAAAGCCTGGGTCAAAACCGAAAACAACAGTGTCAGAACCTGAAATGACAGTGGAAATACTATCAATACCTGACAAAACTGATTCAACAACTGGAAAGACTGTGACTGAGGAGAAGGCGAGTGTGATAGTATCTACGGAACCTGTCGCCGTGCTTGACAAGACTGGCAAAGTCACAAAAGACACACTGGCCAGAAAGAAAGAGACTGTGTTAAAACCAAAAACAACTGTGTCAGAACCTGAAATGACAGTGGAAATACTATCAATACCTGACAAAACTGATTCAACAACTGGAAAGCCGGCATCAAAACCGAAAACAACTGTGTCAGAACCTGAAATGACAGTGGAAATACTATCAATACCTGACAAAACTGATTCAACAACTGGAAAGCCTGTGTCAAAACCGAAAACAACTGTGTCAGAACCTGAAATGACAGTGGAAATACTGGCAATACCTGACAAAACTGATTCAACAACTGGAAAGCCTGTGTCAAAACCAAAAACAACTGTGTCAGAACCTGAAATGACAGTGGAAATACTATCAACACCTGAAAAAACTGATTCAACAACAAGAAAGCCTGTGTCCAAACCGAAAACAACTATGTCAGAACCTGAAATGACAGTGGAAATACTATCAATACCTGACAAAACTGAATCAACAACAGGAAAGCCCGTATCGAAACCGAAAACAACTGTGTCCGAACCTGAAATGACAGTGGAAATACTATCAATACCTGACAAAACCGATTCAACAACTGGAAAGCCCGTATCGAAACCGAAAACAACTGTGTCCGAATCTGAAATGACAGTGGAAATACTATCAATACCTGACAAAACCGATTCAACAACTGGAAAGCCTGTATCGAAACCGAAAACAACTGTGTCAGAACCGGAAATGACAGTGGAAATACTATCAATACCTGACAAAACTGATTCAACAACTGGAAAGTCCGCAACGAAACCGAAAACAACTGTGTCAGAACCTGAAATGACAGTGGAAATACTATCAATACCTGACAAAACTGATTCAACAACTGGAAAGACTGTGACTGAGGAGAAGGCCAGTGTGAAAGTATCTACGGAACCTGTCGCCGTGCTTGACAAGACTGGCAAAGTCACAAAAGACACACTGGCCAGAAAGAAAGAGACTGTGTCAAAACCGAAAACAACTGTGTCAGAACCTGAAATGACAGTGGAAATACTATCAATACCTGACAAAACTGATTCAACAACTGGAAAGCTTGTGTCAAAACCGAAAACAACTGTGTCAGAACCTGAAATGACACTGGAAATACTATCCATACTTGACAAAACTGATTCAACAACTGGAAAGCCTTTGTCAAAACCGAAAACAACTGTGTCAGAACCTGAAATGACAGTGGAAATACTATCAATACCTGACAAAACTGATTCAACAACTGGAAAGCCCGCAACGAAACCGAAAACAACTGTGTCAGAACCTGAAATGACAGTGGAAATACTATCAATACCTGTCAAAACTGATTTAACAACTGGAAAGCCTGTGTCAAAAAAACCAAAAACAACTGTGTCAGAACCTGAAATTACAGTGGAAATACTATCAACACCTGAAAAAACTGATTCAACAACAAGAAAGCCTGTGTCCAAACCGAAAACAACTGTGTCAGAACCTGCAATGACAGTGGAAATACTATCAATACCTGACAAAACTGATTCAACAACAGGAAAGCCTGTGTCAAAACCGAAAACAACTATGTCAGAACCTGAAATGACAGTGGAAATACTGTCAATACCTGACAAAACTGAATCAACAACAGGAAAGCCCGTATCGAAACCGAAAACAACTGTGTCCGAACCTGAAATGACAGTGGAAATACTATCAATACCTGACAAAACGGATTCAACAACTGGAAAGCCCGTATCGAAACCGAAAACAACTGTGTCCGAACCTGAAATGACAGTGGAAATACTATCAATACCTGACAAAACCGATTCAACAACTGGAAAGCCCGTATCGAAACCGAAAACAACTGTGTCAGAACCTGAAATGACAGTGGAAATACTATCAATACCTGACAAAACTGATTCAACAACTGGAAAGCCTTTGTCAAAACCGAAAACAACTGTGTCAGAACCTGAAATGACAGTGGAAATACTATCAATACCTGACAAAACTGATTCAACAACTGGAAAGCTTGTGTCAAAACCGAAAACAACTGTGTCAGAACCTGAAATGACAGTGGAAATACTATCCAGACTTGATAAAACTGATTCAACAACTGGAAAGCCTTTGTCAAAACCGAAAACAACTGTGACAGAACCTGAAATGACAGTGGAAATACTGTCAATACCTGACAAAACTGATTCAACAACAAGAAAGCCTGTGTACAAACTGAAAACAAATGTGTCAGAACCTGAAATGACAGGGGAAATACCATCAATACCTGAGAAAACTGATACAACAACTGGAAAGCCCGTATCGAAACCAAAAACAACTGTGTCAGAACCTGAAATGACAGTGGAAATACTATCAATACCTGACAAAACTGATTCAACAACTGGAAAGCCGGCGTCAAAACCGAAAACAACTGTGTCAGGACCTGAAATGACAGTGGAAATACTATCAATACCTGACAAAACTGATTCAACAACTGGAAAGACTGTGACTGAGGAGAAGGCGAGTGTGAAAGTATGTAAGGAACCTGTCGCCGTGCTTGACAAGACTGGCAAAGTCACAAAAGACACATTGGGCAGAAAGAAAGAGACTGTGTCAAAACCAAAAACAACTGTGTCAGAACCTGAAATGACAGTGGAAATACTATCAATACCTGACAAAACTGATTCAACAACTGGAAAGCCAGTGTCAAAACCGAAAACAACTGTGTCAGAACCTGAAATGACAGTGGAAATACTATCAATACCTGACAAAACTGATTCAACAACTGGAAAGCCTGTGTCAAAACCGAAAACAACTGTGTCAGAACCTGAAATGACAGTGGAAATACTGTCAATACCTGACAAAACTGATTCAACAACTGGAAAGCCTGTGTCAAAACCAAAAACAACTGTGTCAGAACCTGAAATTACAGTGGAAATACTATCAACACCTGAAAAAACTGATTCAACAACAAGAAAGCCTGTGTCCAAACCGAAAACAACTGTGTCAGAACCTGAAATGACAGTGGAAATACCATCAATACCAGTCAAAACTGATTCAACAACTGGAAAGCCTGTGTCAAAACCGAAAACAACTGTGTCAGAACCTGAAATGACAGTGGAAATACTATCAATACCTGACAAAACTGATTCAACAACTGGAAAGACTGTGACTGAGGAGAAGGCGAGTGTGAAAGTATGTAAGGAACCTGTCGCCGTGCTTGACAAGACTGGCAAAGTCACAAAAGACACACTGGCCAGAAAGAAAGAGACTGTGTCAAAACCAAAAACAACTGTGTCAGAACCTGAAATGACAGTGGAAATACTATCAATACCTGACAAAACTGATTCAACAACTGGAAAGCCTGTGTCAAAACCAAAAACAACTGTGTCAGAACCTGAAATTACAGTGGAATTACTATCAACACCTGAAAAAACTGATTCAACAACAAGAAAGCCTGTGTCCAAACCGAAAACAACTGTGTCAGAACCTGAAATGACAGTGGAAATACCATCAATACCTGACAAAACTGATTCAACAACTGGAAAGCCCGTATCGAAACCAAAAACAACTGTGTCAGAACCTGAAATGACAGTGGAAATACTATCAATACCTGACAAAACTGATTCAACAACTGGAAAGTCTATGTCAAAACCGAAAACAACTGTGTCAGAACCTGAAATGACAGTGGAAATACTGTCAATACCTGACAAAACTGATTCAACAACTGGAAAGCCCGTATCGAAACCGAAAACAACTGTGTCCGAACCTGAAATGACAGTGGAAATACTATCAATACCTGACAAAACTGAATCAACAACTGGAAAGCCTTTGTCAAAACCGAAAACAACTGTGTCAGAACCTGAAATGACAGTGGAAATACTATCAATACCTGACAAAACTGATTCAACAACTGGAAAGACTGTGACTGAGGAGAAGGCTAGTGTGAAAGTATCTAAGGAACCTGTCGCCGTGCTTGACAAGACTGGCAAAGTCACAAAAGACACACTGGCCAGAAAGAAAGAGACTGTGTCAAAACCAAAAACAACTGTGTCAGAACCTGAAATGACAGTGGAAATACTATCTATACCTGACAAAACTGATTCAACAACTGGAAAGCCGGTGTCAAAACCGAAAACAACTGTGTCAGAACCTGAAATGACAGTGGAAATACTATCAATACCTGACAAAACTGATTCAACAACTGGAAGGCCTGTGTCAAAACCAAAAACAACTATGTCAGAACCTGAAATTACAGTGGAAATCCTATCAACACCTGAAAAAACTGATTCAACAACTGGAAAGCCTGTGTCAAAACCGAAAACAACTGTGTCAGAACCTGAAATGACAGTGGAAATACTGTCAATACCTGACAAAACTGATTCAACAACTGGAAAGCCTGTGTCAAAACCAAAAACAACTGTGTCAGAACCTGAAATGACAGTGGAAATACTGTCAATACCTGACAAAACTGATTCAACAACTGGAAAGACTGTGACTGAGGAGAAGGCGAGTGTGATAGTATCTACGGAACCTGTCGCCGTGCTTGACAAGACTGGCAAAGTCACAAAAGACACACTGGCCAGAAAGAAAGAGACTGTGTCAAAACCGAAAACAACTGTGTCAGAACCTGAAATGACAGTGGAAATACTATCAATACCTGACAAAACTGATTCAACAACTGGAAAGCCTGTGTCAAAACCGAAAACAACTGTGTCAGAACCTGAAATGACAGTGGAAATACTATCAATGCCTGACAAAACTGATTCAACAACTGGAAAGCCCGCAACGAAACCGAAAACAACTGTGTCAGAACCTGAAATGACAGTGGAAATACTATCAATACCTGACAAAACTGATTCAACAACTGGAAAGCCCGCAACGAAACCGAAAACAACTGTGTCAGAACCTGAAATGACAGTGGAAATACTATCAATACCTGACAAAACTGATTCAACAACTGGAAAGACTGTGACTGAGGAGAAGGCGAGTGTGAAAGTATCTAAGGAACCTGTCGCCGTGATTGACAAGACTGGCAAAGTCACAAAAGACACACTGGCCAGAAAGAAAGAGACTGTGTCAAAACCAAAAACAACTGTGTCAGAACCTGAAATGACAGTGGAAATACTATCAATACCTGACAAAACTGATTCAACAACTGGAAAGCCAGTGTCAAAACCGAAAACAACTGTGTCAGAACCTGAAATGACAGTGGAAATACTATCAATACCTGAGAAAACTGATTCAACAACTGGAAAGCCTGTGTCAAAACCGAAAACAACTGTGTCAGAACCTGAAATGACAGTGGAAATACTGTCAATACCTGACAAAACTGATTCAACAACTGGAAAGCCTGTGTCAAAACCAAAAACAACTGTGTCAGAACCTGAAATTACAGTGGAATTACTATCAACACCTGAAAAAACTGATTCAACAACAAGAAAGCCTGTGTCCAAACCGAAAACAACTGTGTCAGAACCTGAAATGACAGTGGAAATACCATCAATACCTGACAAAACTGATTCAACAACTGGAAAGCCCTTATCGAAACCAAAAACAACTGTGTCAGAACCTGAAATGACAGTGGAAATACTATCAATACCTGACAAAACTGATTCAACAACTGGAAAGCCGGCGTCAAAACCGAAAACAACTGTGTCAGAACCTGAAATGACAGTGGAAATACTATCAATACCTGAAAAAACTGATTCAACAACTGGAAAGCCTGTGTCAAAACCGAAAACAACTGTGTCAGAACCTGAAATGACAGTGGAAATACTGTCAATACCTGACAAAACTTATTCAACAACTGGAAAGCCTGTGTCAAAACCAAAAACAACTGTGTCAGAACCTGAAATGACAGTGGAAATACTGTCAATACCTGACAAAACTGATTCAACAACTGGAAAGACTGTGACTGAGGAGAAGGCGAGTGTGAAAGTATCTACGGAACCTGTCGCCGTGCTTGACAAGACTGGCAAAGTCACAAAAGACACACTGGCCAGAAAGAAAGAGACTGTGTCAAAACCGAAAACAACTGTGTCAGAACCTGAAATGACAGTGGAAATACTATCAATACCTGACAAAACTGATTCAACAACTGGAAAGCCTGTGTCAAAACCGAAAACAACTGTGTCAGAACCTGAAATGACAGTGGAAATACTATCAATACCTGACAAAACTGATTCAACAACTGGAAAGACTGTGACTGAGGAGAAGGCGAGTGTGAAAGTATCTAAGGAACCTGTCGCCGTGATTGACAAGACTGGCAAAGTCACAAAAGACACACTGGCCAGAAAGAAAGAGACTGTGTCAAAACCAAAAACAACTGTGTCAGAACCTGAAATGACAGTGGAAATACTATCAATACCTGACAAAACTGATTCAACAACTGGAAAGCCAGTGTCAAAACCGAAAACAACTGTGTCAGAACCTGAAATGACAGTGGAAATACTATCAATACCTGACAAAACTGATTCAACAACTGGAAAGCCTGTGTCAAAACCGAAAACAACTGTGTCAGAACCTGAAATGACAGTGGAAATACTGTCAATACCTGACAAAACTGATTCAACAACTGGAAAGCCTGTGTCAAAACCAAAAACAACTGTGTCAGAACCTGAAATTACAGTGGAATTACTATCAACACCTGAAAAAACTGATTCAACAACAAGAAAGCCTGTGTCCAAACCGAAAACAACTGTGTCAGAACCTGAAATGACAGTGGAAATACCATCAATACCTGACAAAACTGATTCAACAACTGGAAAGCCCTTATCGAAACCAAAAACAACTGTGTCAGAACCTGAAATGACAGTGGAAATACTATCAATACCTGACAAAACTGATTCAACAACTGGAAAGCCGGCGTCAAAACCGAAAACAACTGTGTCAGAACCTGAAATGACAGTGGAAATACTATCAATACCTGAAAAAACTGATTCAACAACTGGAAAGCCTGTGTCAAAACCGAAAACAACTGTGTCAGAACCTGAAATGACAGTGGAAATACTGTCAATACCTGACAAAACTTATTCAACAACTGGAAAGCCTGTGTCAAAACCAAAAACAACTGTGTCAGAACCTGAAATGACAGTGGAAATACTGTCAATACCTGACAAAACTGATTCAACAACTGGAAAGACTGTGACTGAGGAGAAGGCGAGTGTGAAAGTATCTACGGAACCTGTCGCCGTGCTTGACAAGACTGGCAAAGTCACAAAAGACACACTGGCCAGAAAGAAAGAGACTGTGTCAAAACCGAAAACAACTGTGTCAGAACCTGAAATGACAGTGGAAATACTATCAATACCTGACAAAACTGATTCAACAACTGGAAAGCCTGTGTCAAAACCGAAAACAACTGTGTCAGAACCTGAAATGACAGTGGAAATACTATCAATACCTGACAAAACTGATTCAACAACTGGAAAGACTGTGACTGAGGAGAAGGCGAGTGTGAAAGTATCTAAGGAACCTGTCGCCGTGATTGACAAGACTGGCAAAGTCACAAAAGACACACTGGCCAGAAAGAAAGAGACTGTGTCAAAACCAAAAACAACTGTGTCAGAACCTGAAATGACAGTGGAAATACTATCAATACCTGACA
Source organism: Conger conger (assembly GCF_963514075.1). Classification (NCBI taxonomy): domain Eukaryota; kingdom Metazoa; phylum Chordata; class Actinopteri; order Anguilliformes; family Congridae; genus Conger; species Conger conger. The sequence continues at coordinate 26,039,516 of NC_083764.1, forward strand.
AAACTGATTCAACAACTGGAAAGCCGGTGTCAAAACCGAAAACAACTGTGTCAGAACCTGAAATGACAGTGGAAATACTATCAATACCTGACAAAACTGATTCAACAACTGGAAAGCCCTTATCGAAACCAAAAACAACTGTGTCAGAACCTGAAATGACAGTGGAAATACTATCAATACCTGACAAAACTGATTCAACAACTGGAAAGCCGGCGTCAAAACCAAAAACAACTGTGTCAGAACCTGAAATGACAGTGGAAATACTATCAATACCTGAAAAAACTGATTCAACAACTGGAAAGCCTGTGTCAAAACCGAAAACAACTGTGTCAGAACCTGAAATGACAGTGGAAATACTGTCAATACCTGACAAAACTGATTCAACAACTGGAAAGCCTGTGTCAAAACCAAAAACAACTGTGTCAGAACCTGAAATGACAGTGGAAATACTGTCAATACCTGACAAAACTGATTCAACAACTGGAAAGACTGTGACTGAGGAGAAGGCGAGTGTGAAAGTATCTAAGGAACCTGTCGCCGTGCTTGACAAGACTGGCAAAGTCACAAAAGACACACTGGCCAGAAAGAAAGAGACTGTGTCAAAACCAAAAACAACTGTGTCAGAACCTGAAATGACAGTGGAAATACTATCAATACCTGACAAAACTGATTCAACAACTGGAAAGCCGGTGTCAAAACCGAAAACAACTGTGTCAGAACCTGAAATGACAGTGGAAATACTATCAATACCTGACAAAACTGATTCAACAACTGGAAAGCCTGTGTCAAAACCGAAAACAACTGTGTCAGAACCTGAAATGACAGTGGAAATACTGTCAATACCTGACAAAACTGATTCAACAACTGGAAAGCCTGTGTCAAAACCAAAAACAACTGTGTCAGAACCTGAAATTACAGTGGAATTACTATCAACACCTGAAAAAACTGATTCAACAACAAGAAAGCCTGTGTCCAAACCGAAAACAACTGTGTCAGAACCTGAAATGACAGTGGAAATACCATCAATACCTGACAAAACTGATTCAACAACTGGAAAGCCGGCGTCAAAACCGAAAACAACTGTGTCAGAACCTGAAATGACAGTGGAAATACTATCAATACCTGAAAAAACTGATTCAACAACTGGAAAGCCTGTGTCAAAACCGAAAACAACTGTGTCAGAACCTGAAATGACAGTGGAAATACTGGCAATACCTGACAAAACTGATTCAACAACTGGAAAGCCTGTGTCAAAACCAAAAACAACTGTGTCAGAACCTGAAATGACAGTGGAAATACTGTCAATACCTGACAAAACTGATTCAACAACTGGAAAGACTGTGACTGAGGAGAAGGCGAGTGTGAAAGTATCTATGGAACCTGTCGCCGTGCTTGACAAGACTGGCAAAGTCACAAAAGACACACTGGCCAGAAAGAAAGAGACTGTGTCAAAACCGAAAACAACTGTGTCAGAACCTGAAATGACAGTGGAAATACTATCAATACCTGACAAAACTGATTCAACAACTGGAAAGCCTGTGTCAAAACCGAAAACAACTGTGTCAGAACCTGAAATGACAGTGGAAATACTATCAATACGTGACAAAATTGATTCAACAACTGGAAAGCCCGCAACGAAACCGAAAACAACTGTGTCAGAACCTGAAATGACAGTGGAAATACTATCAATACCTGACAAAACTGATTCAACAACTGGAAAGCCTGTGTCCAAACCGAAAACAACTGTGTCTGAACATGAAATGACAGTGGAAATACTATCAATACCTGACAAAACTGATTCAACAACTGGAAAGACTGTGACTGAGGAGAAGGCGAGTGTGAAAGTATCTAAGGAACCTGTCGCCGTGCTTGACAAGACTGGCAAAGTCACAAAAGACACACTGGCCAGAAAGAAAGAGACTGTGTCAAAACCAAAAACAACTGTGTCAGAACCTGAAATGACAGTGGAAATACTATCAATACCTGACAAAACTGATTCAACAACTGGAAAGCCCGCAACGAAACCGAAAACAACTGTGTCAGAACCTGAAATGACAGTGGAAATACTATCAATACCTGACAAAACTGATTCTACAACTGGAAAGACTGTGACTGAGGAGAAGGCGAGTGTGAAAGTATCTAAGGAACCTATCTCCGTGCTTGACAAGACTGGCAAAGTCGCAAAAGACACACTGGCCAGAAAGAAAGAGACTGTGTCAAAACCAAAAACAACTGTGTCAGAACCTGAATTGACAGTGGAAATACTATCAATACCTGACAAAACTGATTCAACAACTGGAAAGCCGGTGTCAAAACCGAAAACAACTGTGTCAGAACCTGAAATGACACTGGAAATACTGTCAATACCTGACAAAACTGATTCAACAACTGGAAAGCCTGTGTCAAAACCAAAAACAACTGTGTCAGAACGTGAAATGACAGTGGAATTACTATCAACACCTGAAAAAACTGATTCAACAACTGGAAAGCCGGCGTCAAAACCGAAAACAACTGTGTCAGAACCTGAAATGACAGTGGAAATACTACCAATACCTGACAAAACTGATTCAACGACTGGAAAGTCTGTGTCAAAACCGAAAACAACTGTGTCAGAACCTGAAATGACAGTGGAAATAATATCAATACCTGACAAAACTGATTCAAAACCTGGAAAGCCTGTGTCAAAACCGAAAACAACTGTGTCAGAACCTGAAATGACAGTGGAAATACTGTCAATACATGACAAAACTGATTCAACAACTGGAAAGCCTGTGTCAAAACCAAAAACAACTGTGTCAGAACCTGAAATTACAGTGGAAATACTATCAATACCTGACAAAACTGATTCAACAACTGGAAAGCCCGCAACGAAACCGAAAACAACTGTGTCAGAACCTGAAATGACAGTGGAAATACTATCAATACCTGACAAAACTGATTCAACAACTGGAAAGCCTGTGTCCAAACTGAAAAAAACTGTGTCAGAATCTGAAATGACAGTGGAAATACTATCAATACCTGACAAAACTGATTCAACAACTGGAAAGACTGTGACTGAGGAGAAGGCGAGTGTGAAAGTATCTACGGAACCTGTCGCTGTGCTTGACAAGACTGGCAAAGTCACAAAAGACACACTGGCCAGAAAGAAAGAGACTGTGTCAAAACCAAAAACAACTGTGTCAGAACCTGAAATGACAGTGGAAATACTATCAATACCTGACAAAACTGATTCAACAACTGGAAAGCCTGTGTCAAAACCGAAAACAACGGTGTCAGAACCTGAAATGACAGTGGAAATACAATCAATACCTGACAAAACTGATTCAACAACTGGAAAGCCTGTGTCAAAACCGAAAACAACTGTGTCAGAACCTGAAACGACAGTGAAAATACTGTCAATACCTGACAAAACTGATTCAACAACTGGAAAGCCTGTGTCAAAACCAAAAACAACTGTGTCAGAACCTGAAATGACAGTGGAAATACTATCAACACCTGAAAAACCTGATTCAACAACAAGAAAGCCTGTGTCCAAACCGAAAACAACTGTGTCAGAACCTGAAATGACAGTGGAAATACTATCAATACCTGACAAAACTGATTCAACAACTGGAAAGCCCGTATCGAAACCGAAAACAACTGTGTCCGAACCTGAAATGACAGTGGAAATATTATCAATACCTGACAAAACTGATTCAACAACTGGAAAGTCTGTATCGAAACCGAAAACAACTGTTTCAGAACCTGACATGACAGTAGAAATACTATCAACACCTGACAAAACCGATTCAACAACTGGAAAGCCTGTGTCAAAACCGAAAAGAACCGTGTCAGAACCTGAAATGACAGTGGAAATACTATCAATACCTGACAAAACTGATTCAACAACTGGAAAGACTGTGACTGAGGAGAAGGCGAGTGTAATAGTATCTACGGAACCTGTCGCCCTGCTTGACAAGACTGGCAAAGTCACAAAAGACAAACTGGCCAGAAAGAAAGAGACTGTGTCAAAACCGAAAACAACTGTGTCAGATCCTGAAATGACAGTGGAAATACTATCAATACCTGACAAAACTGATTCAACAACTGGAAAGCCTGTGTCGAAACCAAAAACAACTTTGTCAGAACCTGAAATGACAGTGGAAATACTATCAATACCTGACAAAACTGATTCAACAAATGGAAAGCCTGTGTCAAAACCGAAAACAACTGTGTCAGAACCTGAAATGAAAGTGGAAATACTGTCAATACCTGACAAAACTGATTCAACAACTGAAAAGCCTGTGTCAAAACCAAAAACAACTGTGTCAGAACCTGAAATGAAAGTGGAAATACTGTCAATACCTGACAAAACTGATTCAACAACTGAAAAGCCTGTGTCAAAACCAAAAACAACTGTGTCAGAACCTGAAATGACAGTGGAAATACTATCAATAGCTGAAAAAACTGATTCAACAACTGGAAAGACTGTGACTGAGGAGAAGGCGAGTGTGATAGTATCTACGGAACCTGTCGCCGTGCTTGACAAGACTGGCAAAGTCACAAAAGACACACTGGCCAGAAAGAAAGACACTGTGTCAAAACCGAAAACAACTGTGTCAGAACCTGAAATGACAGTGGAAATACTATCAATACCTGACAAAACTGATTCAACAACTGGAAAGCCCGTATCGAAACCGAAAACAACTGTGTCCGAACCTGAAATGACAGTGGAAATATTATCAATACCTGACAAAACTGATTCAACAACTGGAAAGTCTGTATCGAAACCGAAAACAACTGTTTCAGAACCTGACATGACAGTAGAAATACTATCAACACCTGACAAAACCGATTCAACAACTGGAAAGCCTGTGTCAAAACCGAAAAGAACCGTGTCAGAACCTGAAATGACAGTGGAAATACTATCAATACCTGACAAAACTGATTCAACAACTGGAAAGACTGTGACTGAGGAGAAGGCGAGTGTAATAGTATCTACGGAACCTGTCGCCGTGCTTGACAAGACTGGCAAAGTCACAAAAGACAAACTGGCCAGAAAGAAAGAGACTGTGTCAAAACCGAAAACAACTGTGTCAGAACCTGAAATGAAAGTCGAAATACTGTCAATACCTGACAAAACTGATTCAACAACTGAAAAGCCTGTGTCAAAACCAAAAACAACTGTGTCAGAACCTGAAATGAAAGTGGAAATACTGTCAATACCTGACAAAACTGATTCAACAACTGAAAAGCCTGTGTCAAAACCAAAAACAACTGTGTCAGAACCTGAAATGACAGTGGAAATACTATCAATAGCTGAAAAAACTGATTCAACAACTGGAAAGACTGTGACTGAGGAGAAGGCGAGTGTGATAGTATCTACGGAACCTGTCGCCGTGCTTGACAAGACTGGCAAAGTCACAAAAGACACACTGGCCAGAAAGAAAGACACTGTGTCAAAACCGAAAACAACTGTGTCAGAACCTGAAATGACAGTGGAAATACTATCAATACCTGACAAAACTGATTCAACAACTGGAAAGCCTGTGTCCAAACCGAAAAAAACTGTGTCAGAATCTGAAATGACAGTGGAAATACTATCAATACCTGACAAAACTGATTCAACAACTGGAAAGACTGTGACTGAGGAGAAGGCGAGTGTGAAAGTATCTACGGAACCTGTCGCTGTGCTTGACAAGACTGGCAAAGTCACAAAAGACACACTGGCCAGAAAGAAAGAGACTGTGTCAAAACCAAAAACAACTGTGTCAGAACCTGAAATGACACTGGAAATACTATCAATACCTGACAAAACTGATTCAACAACTGGAAAGCCTGTGTCAAAACCGAAAACAACTGTGTCAGAACCTGAAATGACAGTGGAAATACTATCAATACCTGACAAAACTGATTCAACAACTGGAAAGCCCGTATCGAAACCGAAAACAACTGTGTCCGAACCTGAAATGACAGTGGAAATATTATCAATACCTGACAAAACTGATTCAACAACTGGAAAGTCTGTATCGAAACCGAAAACAACTGTTTCAGAACCTGACATGACAGTAGAAATACTATCAACACCTGACAAAACCGATTCAACAACTGGAAAGCCTGTGTCAAAACCGAAAAGAACCGTGTCAGAACCTGAAATGACAGTGGAAATACTATCAATACCTGACAAAACTGATTCAACAAATGGAAAGACTGTGACTGAGGAGAAGGCGAGTGTAATAGTATCTACGGAACCTGTCGCCGTGCTTGACAAGACTGGCAAAGTCACAAAAGACAAACTGGCCAGAAAGAAAGAGACTGTGTCAAAACCGAAAACAACTGTGTCAGATCCTGAAATGACAGTGGAAATACTATCAATACCTGACAAAACTGATTCAACAACTGGAAAGCCTGTGTCGAAACCAAAAACAACTGTGTCAGAACCTGAAATGACAGTGGAAATACTATCAATACCTGACAAAACTGATTCAACAAATGGAAAGCCTGTGTCAAAACCGAAAACAACTGTGTCAGAACCTGAAATGAAAGTGGAAATACTGTCAATACCTGACAAAACTGATTCAACAACTGAAAAGCCTGTGTCAAAACCAAAAACAACTGTGTCAGAACCTGAAATGAAAGTGGAAATACTGTCAATACCTGACAAAACTGATTCAACAACTGAAAAGCCTGTGTCAAAACCAAAAACAACTGTGTCAGAACCTGAAATGACAGTGGAAATACTATCAATAGCTGAAAAAACTGATTCAAAAGCAAGAAAGCCTGTGTCCAAACCGAAAAGAACCGTGTCAGAACCTGAAATGACAGTGGAAATACTATCAATACCTGACAAAACTGATTCAACAACTGGAAAGACTGTGACTGAGGAGAAGGCGAGTGTAATAGTATCTACGGAACCTGTCGCCGTGCTTGACAAGACTGGCAAAGTCACAAAAGACAAACTGGCCAGAAAGAAAGAGACTGTGTCAAAACCGAAAACAACTGTGTCAGAACCTGAAATGAAAGTGGAAATACTGTCAATACCTGACAAAACTGATTCAACAACTGAAAAGCCTGTGTCAAAACCAAAAACAACTGTGTCAGAACCTGAAATGAAAGTGGAAATACTGTCAATACCTGACAAAACTGATTCAACAACTGAAAAGCCTGTGTCAAAACCAAAAACAACTGTGTCAGAACCTGAAATGACAGTGGAAATACTATCAATAGCTGAAAAAACTGATTCAACAACTGGAAAGACTGTGACTGAGGAGAAGGCGAGTGTGATAGTATCTACGGAACCTGTCGCCGTGCTTGACAAGACTGGCAAAGTCACAAAAGACACACTGGCCAGAAAGAAAGACACTGTGTCAAAACCGAAAACAACTGTGTCAGAACCTGAAGTGACACTGGAAATACTATCAATATCTGACAAAACTGAGTCAACAACTGGAAAGCCCGTATCAAAACCCAAAACGACTGTGTCAGAACCTGAAATGACAGTGGAAATACTATCAATACCTGACAAAACTGATTCAACAACTGGAAAGCCTGTAACGAAACCGAAAACAACAGTGTCAGAACCTGAAATGACAGTGGAAATACTATCAATACCTGACAAAACTGATTCAACAACTGGAAAGCCTGTGTCAAAACCGAGAACAGCTGTGTCAGAACCTGAAATGACAGTGGAAATACGATCAATAGCTGACAAAACTGATTCAACAACTGGAAAGACTGTGACTGAGGAGAAGGCGAGTGTGATAGTATCTACGGAACCTGTCGCCATGCTTGACAAGACTGGCAAAGTCACAAAAGACAAACTGGCCAGAAAGAAAGAGACTGTGTCAAAACCGAAAACAACTGTGTCAGATCCTGAAATGACAGTGGAAATACTATCAATACCTGACAAAACTGATTCAACAACTGGAAAGCCTGTGTCAAAACCGAAAACAACTGTGTCAGATCCTGAAATGACAGTGGAAATACTATCAATACCTGACAAAACTGATTCAACAAATGGAAAGCCTGTGTCAAAACCGAAAACAACTGTGTCAGAACCTGAAATGAAAGTGGAAATACTGTCAATACCTGACAAAACTGATTCAACAACTGAAAAGCCTGTGTCAAAACCAAAAACAACTGTGTCAGAACCTGAAATGAAAGTGGAAATACTGTCAATACCTGACAAAACTGATTCAACAACTGAAAAGCCTGTGTCAAAACCAAAAACAACTGTGTCAGAACCTGAAATGACAGTGGAAATACTATCAATACCTGACAAAACTGATTCAACAACTGGAAAGCCCGTATCGAAACCGAAAACAACTGTGTCCGAACCTGAAATGACAGTGGAAATATTATCAATACCTGACAAAACTGATTCAACAACTGGAAAGTCTGTATCGAAACCGAAAACAACTGTTTCAGAACCTGACATGACAGTAGAAATACTATCAACACCTGACAAAACCGATTCAACAACTGGAAAGCCTGTGTCAAAACCGAAAAGAACCGTGTCAGAACCTGAAATGACAGTGGAAATACTATCAATACCTGACAAAACCGATTCAACAACTGGAAAGCCTGTGTCAAAACCGAAAAGAACCGTGTCAGAACCTGAAATGACAGTGGAAATACTATCAATACCTGACAAAACTGATTCAACAACTGGAAAGACTGTGACTGAGGAGAAGGCGAGTGTAATAGTATCTACGGAACCTGTCGCCGTGCTTGACAAGACTGGCAAAGTCACAAAAGACAAACTGGCCAGAAAGAAAGAGACTGTGTCAAAACCGAAAACAACTGTGTCAGAACCTGAAATGACAGTGGAAATACTATCAATACCTGACAAAACTGATTCAACAACTGGAAAGCCTGTGTCGAAACCAAAAACAACTGTGTCAGAACCTGAAATGACAGTGGAAATACTATCAATACCTGACAAAACTGATTCAACAAATGGAAAGCCTGTGTCAAAACCGAAAACAACTGTGTCAGAACCTGAAATGAAAGTGGAAATACTGTCAATACCTGACAAAACTGATTCAACAACTGAAAAGTCTGTGTCAAAACCGAGAACAGCTGTGTCAGAACCTGAAATGACAGTGGAAATACTATCAATACCTGACAAAACTGATTCAACAACTGGAAAGCCTGTGTCGAAACCAAAAACAACTGTGTCAGAACCTGAAATGACAGTGGAAATACTATCAATACCTGACAAAACTGATTCCACAAATGGAAAGCCTGTGTCAAAACCGAAAACAACTGTGTCAGAACCTGAAATGAAAGTGGAAATACTGTCAATACCTGACAAAACTGATTCAACAACTGAAAAGTCTGTGTCAAAACCGAGAACAGCTGTGTCAGAACCTGAAATGACAGTGGAAATACTATCAATACCTGACAAAACTGATTCAACAACTGGAAAGCCTGTGTCAAAACCGAGAACAGCTGTGTCAGAACCTGAAATGACAGTGGAAATACGATCAATAGCTGACAAAACTGATTCAACAACTGGAAAGACTGTGACTGAGGAGAAGGCGAGTGTGATAGTATCTACGGAACCTGTCGCCGTTCTTGACAAGACTGGCAAAGTCACAAAAGACAGAATGGCCAGAAAGAAAGAGACTGTGTCAAAACCGAAAACAACTGTGTCAGAACCTGAAATGACATTGGAAATACTATCAATATCTGACAAAACTGAGTCAACAACTGGAAAGCCTGTATCAAAACCAAAAACAACTGTGTCAGAACCTGAAATGACAGTGGAAATACTATCAATACCTGACAAAACTGATTCAACAACTGGAAAGCCTGTGTCAAAACCGAAAACAACTGTGTCAGAACCTGAAATGACAGTGGAATTACTATCAACACCTGAAAAAACTGATTCAACAACAAGAAAGCCTGTGTCCAAACCGAAAACAACTGTGTCAGAACCTGAAATGACAGTGGAAATACCATCAATACCTGACAAAACTGATTCAACAACTGGAAAGCCCGTATCGAAACCAAAAACAACTGTGTCAGAACCTGAAATGACAGTGGAAATACTATCAATACCTGACAAAACTGATTCAACAACTGGAAAGTCGGCGTCAAAACCGAAAACAACTGTGTCAGAACCTGAAATGACAGTGGAAATACTACCAATACCTGACAAAACTGATTCAACAACTGGAAAGTCTGTGTCAAAACCGAAAACAGCTGTGTCAGAACCTGAAATGACAGTGGAAATACGATCAATAGCTGACAAAACTGATTCAACAACTGGAAAGACTGTGACTGAGGAGAAGGCGAGTGTGATAGTATCTACGGAACCTGTCGCCGTTCTTGACAAGACTGGCAAAGTCACAAAAGACAGAATGGCCAGAAAGAAAGAGACTGTGTCAAAACCGAAAACAACTGTGTCAGAACCTGAAATGACATTGGAAATACTATCAATATCTGACAAAACTGAGTCAACAACTGGAAAGCCTGTATCAAAACCAAAAACAACTGTGTCAGAACCTGAAATGACAGTGGAAATACTATCAATACCTGACAAAACTGATTCAACAACTGGAAAGCCTGTGTCAAAACCGAAAACAACTGTGTCAGAACCTGAAATGACAGTGGAATTACTATCAACACCTGAAAAAACTGATTCAACAACAAGAAAGCCTGTGTCCAAACCGAAAACAACTGTGTCAGAACCTGAAATGACAGTGGAAATACCATCAATACCTGACAAAACTGATTCAACAACTGGAAAGCCCGTATCGAAACCAAAAACAACTGTGTCAGAACCTGAAATGACAGTGGAAATACTATCAATACCTGACAAAACTGATTCAACAACTGGAAAGTCGGCGTCAAAACCGAAAACAACTGTGTCAGAACCTGAAATGACAGTGGAAATACTACCAATACCTGACAAAACTGATTCAACAACTGGAAAGTCTGTGTCAAAACCGAAAACAACTGTGTCAGAACCTGAAATGACAGTGGAAATACTGTCAATACCTGACAAAACTGATTCAACAACTGGAAAGCCCGTATCGAAACCGAAAACAACTGTGTCCGAACCTGAAATGACAGTGGAAATACTATCAATACCTGACAAAACTGATTCAACAACTGGAAAGCCTTTGTCAAAACCGAAAACAACTGTGTCAGAACCTGAAATGACAGTGGAAATACTATCAATACCTGACAAAACTGATTCAACAACTGGAAAGACTGTGACTGAGGAGAAGGCTAGTGTGAAAGTATCTATAGAACCTGTCGCCGTGCTTGACAAGACTGGCAAAGTCACAAAAGACACACTGGCCAGAAAGAAAGAGACTGTGTCAAAACCAAAAACAGCTGTGTCAGAACCTGAAATGACAGTGGAAATACTATCTTTACCTGACAAAACTGATTCAACAACTGGAAAGCCGGTGTCAAAACCGAAAACAACTGTGTCAGAACCTGAAATGACAGTGGAAATACTATCAATACCTGACAAAACTGATTCAAAACCTGGAAAGCCTGTGTCAAAACCGAAAACAACTGTGTCAGAACCTGAAATGACAGTGGAAATACTATCAATACCTGACAAAACTGATTCAACAACTGGAAAGCCTGGGTCAAAACCGAAAACAACAGTGTCAGAACCTGAAATGACAGTGGAAATACTATCAATACCTCACAAAACTGATTCAACAACTGGAAAGCCCGTATTGAAACCGAAAACAACTGTGTCAGAACCTGAAATGACAGTGGAAATACTATCAATACCTGACAAAACTGATTCAACAACTGGAAAGCCTGTGTCCAAACCGAAAAAAACTGTGTCAGAATCTGAAATGACAGTGGAAATACTATCAATACCTGACAAAACTGATTCAACAACTGGAAAGACTGTGACTGAGGAGAAGGCGAGTGTGAAAGTATCTACGGAACCTGTCGCCGTGCTTGACAAGACTGGCAAAGTCACAAAAGACACACTGGCCAGAAAGAAAGAGACTGTGTCAAAACCGAAAACAACTGTGTCAGAACCTGAAATGACATTGGAAATACTATCAATATCTGACAAAACTGAGTCAACAACTGGAAAGCCCGTATCAAAACCCAAAACAACTGTGTCAGAACCGGAAATGACAGTGGAAATACTATCAATACCTGACAAAACTGATTCAACAACTGGAAAGTCTGTATCGAAACCGAAAACAACTGTTTCAGAACCTGACATGACAGTAGAAATACTATCAACACCTGACAAAACCGATTCAACAACTGGAAAGCCTGTGTTAAAACCGAAAAGAACCGTGTCAGAACCTGAAATGACAGTGGAAATACTATCAATACCTGACAAAACTGATTCAACAACTGGAAAGCCTTTGTCAAAACCGAAAACAACTGTGTCAGAACCTGAAATGACAGTGGAAATACTATCAATACCTGACAAAACTGATTCAACAACTGGAAAGACTGTGACTGAGGAGAAGGCGAGTGTAATAGTATCTACGGAACCTGTCGCCGTGCTTGACAAGACTGGCAAAGTCACAAAAGACAAACTGGCCAGAAAGAAAGAGACTGTGTCAAAACCGAAAACAACTGTGTCAGATCCTGAAATGACAGTGGAAATACTATCAATACCTGACAAAACTGATTCAACAACTGGAAAGCCTTTGTCGAAACCAAAAACAACTTTGTCAGAACCTGAAATGACAGTGGAAATACTATCAATACCTGACAAAACTGATTCAACAAATGGAAAGCCTGTGTCAAAACCGAAAACAACTGTGTCAGAACCTGAAATGAAAGTGGAAATACTGTCAATACCTGACAAAACTGATTCAACAACTGAAAAGCCTGTGTCAAAACCGAAAACAACTGTGTCAGAACCTGAAATGAAAGTGGAAATACTGTCAATACCTGACAAAACTGATTCAACAACTGAAAAGCCTGTGTCAAAACCAAAAACAACTGTGTCAGAACCTGAAATGACAGTGGAAATACTATCAATAGCTGAAAAAACTGATTCAACAGCAAGAAAGCCTGTGTCCAAACCGAAAACAACTGTGTCAGAATCTGAAATGACAGTGGAAATACTATCAATACCTGACAAAACTGAGTCAACAACTGGAAAGCCCGTATCAAAACCCAAAACGACTGTGTCAGAACCTGAAATGACAGTGGAAATACTATCAATACCTGACAAAACTGATTCAACAACTGGAAAGCCTGTAACGAAACCGAAAACAACAGTGTCAGAACCTGAAATGACAGTGGAAATACTATCAATACCTGACAAAACTGATTCAACAACTGGAAAGCCTGTGTCAAAACCGAGAACAGCTGTGTCAGAACCTGAAATGACAGTGGAAATACGATCAATAGCTGACAAAACTGATTCAACAACTGGAAAGACTGTGACTGAGGAGAAGGCGAGTGTGATAGTATCTACGGAACCTGTCGCCGTTCTTGACAAGACTGGCAAAGTCACAAAAGACAGAATGGCCAGAAAGAAAGAGACTGTGTCAAAACCGAAAACAACTGTGTCAGAACCTGAAATGACATTGGAAATACTATCAATATCTGACAAAACTGAGTCAACAACTGGAAAGCCTGTATCAAAACCAAAAACAACTGTGTCAGAACCTGAAATTACAGTGGAAATACTATCAACACCTGAAAAAACTGATTCACCAACTGGAAAGCCGGTGACAAAACCGAAAACAACTGTTTCAGAACCTGAAATGACAGTGGAAATACTATCAATACCTGACAAAACCTATTCAACAACTGGAAAGCCTGTGTCAAAACCGAAAACAACTGTGTCAGAACCTGAAATGACAGTGGAATTACTATCAACACCTGAAAAAACTGATTCAACAACAAGAAAGCCTGTGTCCAAACCGAAAACAACTGTGTCAGAACCTGAAATGACAGTGGAAATACCATCAATACCTGACAAAACTGATTCAACAACTGGAAAGCCCGTATCGAAACCAAAAACAACTGTGTCAGAACCTGAAATGACAGTGGAAATACTATCAATACCTGACAAAACTGATTCAACAACTGGAAAGTCGGCGTCAAAACCGAAAACAACTGTGTCAGAACCTGAAATGACAGTGGAAATACTACCAATACCTGACAAAACTGATTCAACAACTGGAAAGTCTGTGTCAAAACCGAAAACAACTGTGTCAGAACCTGAAATGACAGTGGAAATACTGTCAATACCTGACAAAACTGATTCAACAACTGGAAAGCCCGAATCGAAACCGAAAACAACTGTGTCCGAAACTGAAATGACAGTGGAAATACTATCAATACCTGACAAAACTGATTCAACAACTGGAAAGCCATTGTCAAAACCGAAAACAACTGTGTCAGAACCTGAAATGACAGTGGAAATACTACCAATACCTGACAAAACTGATTCAACAACTGGAAAGTCTGTGTCAAAACCGAAAACAACTGTGTCAGAACCTGAAATGACAGTGGAAATACTGTCAATACCTGACAAAACTGATTCAACAACTGGAAAGCCCGAATCGAAACCGAAAACAACTGTGTCCGAACCTGAAATGACAGTGGAAATACTATCAATACCTGACAAAACTGATTCAACAACTGGAAAGACTGTGACTGAGGAGAAGGCGAGTGTAATAGTATGTACGGAACCTGTCGCCGTGCTTGACAAGACTGGCAAAGTCACAAAAGACACAATGGCCAGAAAGAAAGAGACTGTGTCAAAACCGAAAACAACTGTGTCAGAACCTGAAATGACATTGGAAATACTATCAATATCTGACAAAACTGAGTCAACAACTGGAAAGCCTGTATCAAAACCAAAAACAAGTGTGTCAGAACCTGAAATTACAGTGGAAATACTATCAACACCTGAAAAAACTGATTCAACAACAAGAAAGCCTGTGTCCAAACCGAAAACAACTGTGTCAGAACCTGAAATGACAGTGGAAATACTATCAACACCTGACAAAACTGATTCAACAACTGGAAAGTCGGCGTCAAAACCGAAAACAACTGTGTCAGAACCTGAAATGACAGTGGAAATACTACCAATACCTGACAAAACTGATTCAACAACTGGAAAGTCTGTGTCAAAACCGAAAACAACTGTGTCAGAACCTGAAATGACAGTGGAAATACTGTCAATACCTGACAAAACTGATTCAACAACTGGAAAGCCCGTGTCAAAACCGAAAACAACTGTGTCAGAACCTGAAATGACAGTGGAAATACTATCAATACCTGACAAAACTGATTCAACAACTGGAAAGCCTGTGTCAAAACCGAGAACAACTGTGTCAGAACCTGAAATGACAGTGGAAATACTATCAATACCTGACAAAACTGATTCAACAACTGGAAAGCCTGTGTCAAAACCAAAATCAGCTGTGTCAGAACCTGAAATGACAGTGGAAATACTATCAATACCTGACAAAACTGATTCAACAACTGGAAAGTCTGTGTCAAAACCGAAAACAACTGTGTCAGAACCTGAAATGACAGTGGAAATACTGTCAATACCTGACAAAACTGATTCAACAACTGGAAAGCCCGAATCGAAACCGAAAACAACTGTGTCCGAAACTGAAATGACAGTGGAAATACTATCAATACCTGACAAAACTGATTCAACAACTGGAAAGCCATTGTCAAAACCGAAAACAACTGTGTCAGAACCTGAAATGACAGTGGAAATACTACCAATACCTGACAAAACTGATTCAACAACTGGAAAGTCTGTGTCAAAACCGAAAACAACTGTGTCAGAACCTGAAATGACAGTGGAAATACTGTCAATACCTGACAAAACTGATTCAACAACTGGAAAGCCCGAATCGAAACCGAAAACAACTGTGTCCGAACCTGAAATGACAGTGGAAATACTATCAATACCTGACAAAACTGATTCAACAACTGGAAAGACTGTGACTGAGGAGAAGGCGAGTGTAATAGTATGTACGGAACCTGTCGCCGTGCTTGACAAGACTGGCAAAGTCACAAAAGACACAATGGCCAGAAAGAAAGAGACTGTGTCAAAACCGAAAACAACTGTGTCAGAACCTGAAATGACATTGGAAATACTATCAATATCTGACAAAACTGAGTCAACAACTGGAAAGCCTGTATCAAAACCAAAAACAAGTGTGTCAGAACCTGAAATTACAGTGGAAATACTATCAACACCTGAAAAAACTGATTCAACAACAAGAAAGCCTGTGTCCAAACCGAAAACAACTGTGTCAGAACCTGAAATGACAGTGGAAATACTATCAACACCTGACAAAACTGATTCAACAACTGGAAAGCCCGTGTCAAAACCGAAAACAACTGTGTCAGAACCTGAAATGACAGTGGAAATACTATCAATACCTGACAAAACTGATTCAACAACTGGAAAGCCTGTGTCAAAACCGAGAACAACTGTGTCAGAACCTGAAATGACAGTGGAAATACTATCAATACCTGACAAAACTGATTCAACAACTGGAAAGCCTGTGTCAAAACCAAAATCAGCTGTGTCAGAACCTGAAATGACAGTGGAAATACTATCAATACCTGACAAAACTGATTCAACAACTGGAAAGACTGTGACTGAGGAGAAGGCGAGTGTAATAGTTTGTACGGAACCTGTCGCCGTGCTTGACAAGACTGGCAAAGTCACAAAAAACACACTGGCCAGAAAGAAAGAGACTGTGTCCAAACCGAAAACAACTGTGTCAGAACCTGAAATGACAGTGGAAATACTATCAACACCTGACAAAACTGATTCAACAACTGGAAAGCCCGTATCAAAACCGAAAACAACTGTGTCAGAACCTGAAATGACAGTGGAAATACTATCAATACCTGACAAAACTGATTCAACAACTGGAAAGCCTGTGTCAAAACCAAAAGCAGCTGTGTCAGAACCTGAAATGACAGTGGAAATACTATCAATACCTGACAAAACTGATTCAACAACTGGAAAGCCTGTGTCAAAACCGAGAACAGCTGTGTCAGAACCTGAAATGACAGTGGAAATACGATCAATAGCTGACAAAACTGATTCAACAACTGGAAAGACTGTGACTGAGGAGAAGCCGAGTGTGATAGTATCTACGGAACCTGTCGCCGTTCTTGACAAGACTGGCAAAGTCACAAAAGACACAATGGCCAGAAAGAAAGAGACTGTGTCAAAACCGAAAACAACTGTGTCAGAACCTGAAATGACACTGGAAATACAATCAATATCTGACAAAACTGAGTCAACAACTGGAAAGCCTGTATCAAAACCAAAAACAACTGTGTCAGAACCTGAAATTACAGTGGAAATACTATCAACACCTGACAAAACTGATTCAACAACTGGAAAGCCCGTATCAAAACCAAAAACAACTGTGTCAGAACCTGAAATTACAGTGGAAATACTATCAACACCTGAAAAAACTGATTCAACAACTGGAAAGCCCGTATCAAAACCGAAAACAACTGTGTCAGAACCTGAAATGACAGTGGAAATACTATCAATACCTGACAAAACTGATTCAACAACTGGAAAGCCTGTGTCAAAACCGAAAACAACTGTGTCAGAACCTGAAATGACAGTGGAAATACTATCAACACCTGACAAAACTGATTCAACAACTGGAAAGCCCGTATCAAAACCGAAAACAACTGTGTCAGAACCTGAAATGACAGTGGAAATACTATCAATACCTGACAAAACTGATTCAACAACTGGAAAGCCTGTGTCAAAACCGAGAACAACTGTGTCAGAACCTGAAATGACAGTGGAAATACTATCAATACCTGACAAAACTGATTCAACAACTGGAAAGCCTGTGTCAAAACCAAAAGCAGCTGTGTCAGAACCTGAAATGACAGTGGAAATACTATCAATACCTGACAAAACTGATTCAACAACTGGAAAGACTGTGACTGAGGAGAAGGCGAGTGTAATAGTATGTACGGAACCTGTCGCCGTGCTTGACAAGACTGGCAAAGTCACAAAAGACACACTGGCCAGAAAGAAAGAGACTGTGTCAAAACCGAAAACAACTGTGTCAGAACCTGAAATGACACTGGAAATACTATCAATATCTGACAAAACTGAGTCAACAACTGGAAAGCCCGTATCAAAACCCAAAACAACTGTGTCAGAACCTGAAATGAGAGTGGAAATACTATCAATACCTGACAAAACTGATTCAACAACTGGAAAGCCTGTGTCAAAACCGAGAACAGCTGTGTCAGAACCTGAAATGACAGTGGAAATACGATCAATAGCTGACAAAACTGATTCAACAACTGGAACGACTGTGACTGAAGAGAAGGCGAGTATGATAGTATCTACGGAACCTGTCGCCGTTCTTGACAAGACAGGCAAAGTCACAAAAGACACAATGGCCAGAAAGAAAGAGACTGTGTCAAAACCAAAAACAACTGTGTCAGAACCTGAAATTACAGTGGAAATACTATCAACACCTGACAAAACTGGTTCAACAACAAGGAAGCCTGTGTCCAAACCGAAAACAACTGTGTCAGAACCTGAAATGACAGTGGAAATACTATCAACACCTGACAAAACTGATTCAACAACTGGAAAGCCCGTATCAAAACCGAAAACAACTGTGTCAGAACCTGAAATGACAGTGGAAATACTATCAAAACCTGACAAAACTGATTCAACAACTGGAAAGCCTGTGTCAAAACCAAAAGCAGCTGTGTCAGAACCTGAAATGACAGTGGAAATACTATCAATACCTGACAAAACTGATTCAACAACTGGAAAGACTGTGACTGAGGAGAAGGCGAGTGTAATAGTATGTACGGAACCTGTCGCCGTGCTTGACAAGACTGGCAAAGTCACAAAAGACACACTGGCCAGAAAGAAAGAGACTGTGTCAAAACCGAAAACAACTGTGTCAGAACCTGAAATGACACTGGAAATACTAACAATATCTGACAAAACTGAGTCAACAACTGGAAAGCCCGTATCAAAACCCAAAACAACTGTGTCAGAACCTGAAATGAGAGTGGAAATACTATCAATACCTGACAAAACTGATTCAACAACTGGAAAGCCTGTGTCAAAACCGAGAACAGCTGTGTCAGAACCTGAAATGACAGTGGAAATACGATCAATAGCTGACAAAACTGATTCAACAACTGGAAAGACTGTGACTGAGGAGAAGGCGAGTGTGATAGTATATACGGAACCTGTCGCCGTTCTTGACAAGACTGGCAAAGTCACAAAAGACACAATGGCCAGAAAGAAAGAGACTGTGTCAAAACCGAAAACAACTGTGTCAGAACCTGAAATGACACTGGAAATACTATCAATATCTGACAAAACTGAGTCAACAACTGGAAAGCCTGTATCAAAACCAAAAACAACTGTGTCAGAACCTGAAATTACAGTGGAAATACTATCAACACCTGACAAAACTGATTCAACAACTGGAAAGCCCGTATCAAAACCAAAAACAACTGTGTCAGAACCTGAAATTACAGTGGAAATACTATCAACACCTGAAAAAACTGATTCAACAACAAGAAAGCCTGTGTCCAAACCGAAAACAACTGTGTCAGAACCTGAAATGACAGTGGAAATACTATCAACACCTGACAAAACTGATTCAACAACTGGAAAGCCCGTATCAAAACCGAAAACAACTGTGTCAGAACCTGAAATGACAGTGGAAATACTATCAATACCTGACAAAACTGATTCAACAACTGGAAAGCCTGTGTCAAAACCGAGAACAACTGTGTCAGAACCTGAAATGACAGTGGAAATACTATCAATACCTGACAAAACTGATTCAACAACTGGAAAGCCTGTGTCAAAACCAAAAGCAGCTGTGTCAGAACCTGAAATGACAGTGGAAATACTATCAATACCTGACAAAACTGATTCAACAACTGGAAAGACTGTGACTGAGGAGAAGGCGAGTGTAATAGTATGTATAGAACCTGTCGCCGTGCTTGACAAGACTGGCAAAGTCACAAAAGACACACTGGCCAGAAAGAAAGAGCCTGTATCAAAACCAAAAACAACTGTGTCAGAACCTGAAATTACAGTGGAAATACTATCAACACCTGACAAAACTGATTCAACAACAAGGAAGCCTGTGTCCAAACCGAAAACAACTGTGTCAGAACCTGAAATGACAGTGGAAATACTATCAACACCTGACAAAACTGATTCAACAACTGGAAAGCCCGTATCAAAACCGAAAACAACTGTGTCAGAACCTGAAATGACAGTGGAAATACTATCAAAACCTGACAAAACTGATTCAACAACTGGAAAGCCTGTGTCAAAACCAAAAGCAGCTGTGTCAGAACCTGAAATGACAGTGGAAATACTATCAATACCTGACAAAACTGATTCAACAACTGGAAAAACTGTGACTGAGGAGAAGGCGAGTGTAATAGTATGTACGGAACCTGTCGCCGTGCTTGACAAGACTGGCAAAGTCACAAAAGACACACTGGCCAGAAAGAAAGAGACTGTGTCAAAACCGAAAACAACTGTGTCAGAACCTGAAATGACACTGGAAATACTAACAATATCTGACAAAACTGAGTCAACAACTGGAAAGCCCGTATCAAAACCCAAAACAAATGTGTCAGAACCTGAAATGACAGTGGAAATACTATCAATACCTGACAAAACTGATTCAACAACTGGAAAGCCTGTAACGAAACCGAAAACAACTGTGTCAGAACCTGAAATGAGAGTGGAAATACTATCACTACCTGACAAAACTGATTCAACAACTGGAAAGCCTGTGTCAAAACCGAGAACAGCTGTGTCAGAACCTGAAATGACAGTGGAAATACGATCAATAGCTGACAAAACTGATTCAACAACTGGAAAGACTGTGACTGAGGAGAAGGCGAGTGTGATAGTATCTACGGAACCTGTCGCCGTTCTTGACAAGACTGGCAAAGTCACAAAAGACACAATGGCCAGAAAGAAAGAGACTGTGTCAAAACCGAAAACAACTGTGTCAGAACCTGAAATGACACTGGAAATACTATCAATATCTGACAAAACTGAGTCAACAACTGGAAAGCCTGTATCAAAACCAAAAACAACTGTGTCAGAACCTGAAATTACAGTGGAAATACTATCAACACCTGACAAAACTGATTCAACAACTGGAAAGCCCGTATCAAAACCAAAAACAACTGTGTCAGAACCTGAAATTACAGTGGAAATACTATCAACACCTGAAAAAACTGATTCAACAACAAGAAAGCCTGTGTCCAAACCAAAAGCAGCTGTGTCAGAACCTGAAATGACAGTGGAAATACTATCAATACCTGACAAAACTGATTCAACAACTGGAAAGACTGTGACTGAGGAGAAGGCGAGTGTAATAGTATGTACGGAACCTGTCGCCGTGCTTGACAAGACTGGCAAAGTCACAAAAGACACACTGGCCAGAAAGAAAGAGACTGTGTCAAAACCGAAAACAACTGTGTCAGAACCTGAAATGACACTGGAAATACTAACAATATCTGACAAAACTGAGTCAACAACTGGAAAGCCCGTATCAAAACCCAAAACAACTGTGTCAGAACCTGAAATGACAGTGGAAATACTATCAATACCTGACAAAACTGATTCAACAACTGGAAAGCCTGTGTCAAAACCGAAAACAACTGTTTCAGAACCTGAAATGACAGTGGAAATACTATCAATACCTGACAAAACTGATTCAACAACTGGAAAGACTGTGACTGAGGAGAAGGCGAGTGTGATTGTATCTACGGAACCTGTCGCCGTGCTTGACAAGACTGGCAAAGTCAGAAAAGACACACTGCCCAGAAAGAAAGAGACTGAGTCAAAACCGAAAACAACTGTGTCAGAAGCTGAAATTACAGTGGAAATACTATCAATACCTGACAAAACTGATTCAACAACTGGAAAGCCTGTATCAACACCGAAAACAACTGTGTCAGAACCTGAAATTACAGTGGAAATACTATCAATACCTGACAAAACTGATTCAACAACTGGAAAGCCTGTGTCAAAACCCAAAACAACTGTGTCAGAACCTGAAATGACAGTGGAAATACTATCAATACCTGAAAAAACTGATTCAACTGGAAAGCCTGTGTCAAAACCGAAAACAACTGTGTCAGAACCTGAAATGACAGTGGAAATACTGTCAGTACCTGACAAAACTGATTCAACAACTGGAAAGCCTGTGTCAAAACCGAAAACAACTGTGTCAGAACCTGAAATGACAGTGGAAATACTATCAATACCTGACAAAACTGATTCAACTGGAAAGCCTGTGTCAAAACCGAAAACAACTGTGTCAGAACCTGAAATGACAATGGAAATACTATCAATACCTGACAAAACTGATTCAACAACTGGAAAGCCTGCGTCAGAACCGAAAACAACTGTGTCAGAACCTGAAATGACAGTGGAAATACTATCAATACCTGACAAAACTGATTCAACAACTGGAAAGACTGTGACTGAGGAGAAGGCGAGTGTGATTGTATCTACGGAACCTGTCGCCATGCTTGACAAGACTGGCAAAGTCACAAAAGACACACTGCCCAGAAAGAAAGAGACTGAGTCAAAACCGAAAACAACTGTGTCAGAAGCTGAAATGACAGTGGAAATACTATCAATACCTGACAAAACTGATTCAACAACTGGAAAGCCTGTGTCAAAACCCAAAACAACTGTGTCAGAACCTGAAATGACAGTGGAAATACTATCAATACCTGACAAAACTGATTCAACAACTGGAAAGCCTGTGTCAAAACCCAAAACAACTGTGTCAGAACCTGAAATGACAGTGGAAATACTATCAATACCTGAAAAAACTGATTCAACTGGAAAGCCTGTGTCAAAACCGAAAACAACTGTGTCAGAACCTGAAATGACAGTGGAAATACTATCAATAACTGACAAAACTGATTCAACAACTGGAAAGACTGTGACTGAGGAGAAGGCGAGTGTGATTGTATCTACGGAACCTGTCACCATGCTTGACAAGACTGGCAAAGTCACAAAAGACACACTGCCCAGAAAGAAAGAGACTGTGTCAAAACCGAAAACAACTCTGTCAGAAGCTGAAATGACAGTGGAAATACTATCAATACCTGACAAAACTGATTCAACAACTGGAAAGACTGTGACTGAGGAGAAGGCGAGTGTGATTGTATCTACGGAACCTGTCACCATGCTTGACAAGACTGGCAAAGTCACAAAAGACACACTGCCCAGAAAGAAAGAGACTGTGTCAAAACCGAAAACAACTGTGTCAGAACTTGAAATGACAGTGGAAATACTATCAATACCTGACAAAACTGATTCAACAACTGGAAAGCCTGTGTCAAAACCCAAAACAACTGTGTCAGAACCTGAAATGACAGTGGAAATACTATCAATACCTGAAAAAACTGATTCAACTGGAAAGCCTGTGTCAAAACCGAAAACAACTGTGTCAGAACCTGAAATGACAGTGGAAATACTGTCAGTACCTGACAAAACTGATTCAACAACTGGAAAGCCTGTGTCAAAACCAAAAACAACTCTGTCAGAACCTGAAATGACAGTGGAAATACTATCAATACCTGACAAAACTGATTCAACAACTGGAAAGCCTGTGTCAAAACCGAAAACAACTGTGTCAGAACCTGAAATGACAGTGGAAATACTATCAATACCTGACAAAACTGATTCAACAACTGGAAAGCCTGTGTCAAAACCAAAAACAACTGTGTCAGAACCTGAAATGACAGTGGAAATACTATCAATACCTTACAAAACTGATTCAACAACAAGAAAGCCCGTATCAAAACCGAAAACAACTGTGTCAGAACCTGAAATGACAGTGGAAATACTATCAATACCTGACAAAACTGATTTAACAACTGGAAAGCCTGTGTCAAAACCAAAAACAACTGTGTCAGAACCTGAAATGACAGTGGAAATACTATCAATACCTGACAAAACTGATTCAACAACTGGAAAGACTGTGACTGAGGAGAAGGTGAGTGTGACAGTATCTAAGGAACCTGTCGCAGTGCTTGACAAGACTGGCAAAGTCTCAAAAGACACACTGGCACTAAAGAAAGAGATTGTGGCACCACCAAAAAGAACTGTGTCAGATCCTGAAATGACAGTGGAAATACTATCAATACCTGACAAAACTGATTCAACAACTGAAAAGACTGTGACCGAGGAGAAGCCGAGTGTGACAGTATCTATGGAAACTGTCACAGTGTTTGACAAGACTCGCAAAGACACACTGGCAATAAAGAAGGAGACTCAGTCAAAAACAAAAACAACTGTTTCAGAATCAGAAATGACAATGGAAATTCTTTCAATACCTGACAAAACTGATTCAACAACTCAAAAGACTGTGACCGTAGAGAAGGAAAGTGTTCCAGTATCTCAGGAAACTGCTGCAGTCCTTGACAAGACTGGCAAAGACACAAAAGACACCCTGGAAATAAAGGAGACTGTGTCAAAACCTAAAACAACTGTATCAGAAACTGTAATCACAGTGGAAATACTTTCAATACCTACTGAAACCGATTCAACTACTGAAAAGACTGTCACAGTAGAGAAGGCGAGTTTGTCAGCAAAGAAGGATACAGTGTCAGCATCTAAAACAACTTTTTCAGAACCTGAGATGACTGTGGAGATACTATCAATACCTACAGAAACTGATACAACACCAAAAAAGGCAGTGACAGTAAAGCAAGCAACTTTCAAAACTCAAGGACTTGTCCTTAACGAAGGATTTGAGATGACTTCTCAGGACACAGATACTACTTCCTCAGCCCTGGCAAGTGTTCCTCTCCCAACAATGAGTTACCTGAAACCTTCGCACAACACTGCTTTTGAAATAATCTTTCATCAGTATCAAAGGTTCCTGGAGAAAACCTGAATGAAAGGGAAATATTTGTGTTTTTTGTTTATGAGCCGCAAATATACACTCGGTGAGCACTTTATTAGGTAGACCTGTACACCATTTTGTTAATGCAAATGTTTAATCAGCCAATAATGTTTCAGCAACTAAATGCATAAAAGCATGCAGACGTGTTCAAGAGGGTCAGCTGTTTTAAAGACCAAATGTCGGAATGGGGAAGAAATTATTTTTTACGGTAGAATGATTGTTGGTGCCAGACAGGGTGGTTTTAGTATCTTAGAAACTGCTATCTCCTGGGATTTTCACACACAACAATTGCTAGAATTTGCAGAGAATAATGCGAAAAAACCCAAAACATCCAGTGAGCAGCGGTTCTGTGGGCAAAAAATTGTTGTTAATGAGAGCTATCAGATGAGAAGTGCCAGACTGGTCAAAATTGACAGGAAGGTGACAATAATGGACATAACCACGCATTACAACAGTGGTATGCTGAAGACCATCTCTGAACATGCAACGCATCAAACATCTAAGTGGATAGGCTACAGCAGCAGAAGACTTAATAATTCTAAAAAGTAATCAAATTAATTCCTAATAAAGTGCTCAGTGAGTGTATAGGCCTTGCAGCTGTTTTATGATTGAGCTTGGTTCGAAATTTAAATACATGCATTTGCGATTTGCTGATGTTAAAAACACTGTCGCAAGAAACAAAACGAGTTCAGAAGAATGTTTTAGTCATAATAATCATCGCTAAGCATATGGTCTTCACCAGTGGAACAGACTGTCTTTGGACATGGGCAGAGAGGAAGCGAAAGATTGAAGTTATAATGACATGCCCATTCTGTCTTTATAACTGTCAGGCCCCATGCCAGCTAGGTCCCTCTCAAGATGTGCTCAAGTCATACTGGGAATGGACTGTCCTTCCAGAAGAGGGGTCTCAACTGCACCCCAAAGGCCCACCGCCTGCATCGCTCGCAAAAGATATTGACAAACAACAGCTGTTCACCTGTCAGGTAAACACAATATGTGCACGGCGGTTTAAAATTCAAATTGCATCAGTCTCCTGAAACTCCAGGAAGATGTAATCGTAATTCCTTTGTGGCCCGGGTGCAGATACATTGTTTCCATTCCACATTTACAATGAAGTAGAGCCTCAACCCAAATGTGGTTAGTTGTTTGTGGTCAGCTGTTAGCTGGGAATTGTATATACAGAATTTTTATGAATTCTGCATTGTTACTTTTGTTCCATTGTAATATTATGAATAGTGAATTAATTATAGGAAGTTGAAAATTGATTCATGTAGTAGAGCTATTTTCAGTGCATTTCACTATTAAGTTTGTTTGAATTCCATGTTCTGTAAGGAAGCAAAGAAAGTGGAAAAAACTTTTTCTACTTTTTTCAGTTTAGGTGTGATGTTGTGTGAACTGTGTCATCCCATGATTTACCCCTTGGACTTGTTGACAGTGAGCTAGATTGAGCTGCAGGACAGCTCTGTTGCTCGACAAACCCAAAGGCACTGACCATTGTAAACAAAATACAAGTCAGCTAAAACTGCATGAGCTCATGCATGCTCAAAACCAAACACATTGTTCCATTATAGTGAGGTTGGTGAATTTATTCGCCAAGAATAAATAAAGTCCCTGTCTGATTAGAATTTGGTTAATAAGGTGTGAGGGAGCGGGGTCAGTAGGAGGTATGAGATACTGGCCACCCCATAACATTAGATAACAATAAAGTGAATAGAAGTCCCCCAAATATATTGGTTGTTCTATTGCTTAGCTTGAATCGAGCGAGGAAATAACAAATGGCAGGTAAACTCAACCTCAAGTCCCACTGAGTAGGAACTGGGAACGCCCACAACTCAAGGGAGAAAACTATAGCCCGCCAGTAAGCACAGTGAAAACGAAAGACAAACAAGACATCCCATTTTTATTTCCACTGAGGAAGCAGGAATACTAACCCTCACCCTAACATACACACAAACACACATTAGCTAATACTCTACTTCAACAAACGAAGCAGGACACTTATACTGAGGCTAGCATACAAAAAACAATACTAAGCCTCTAATTCTACTGACAAAACAGGATTATTTATATATTGGCAAAAAGTGCACATGAACAGCGACGGGGGTCTTCAGACATACACTATATTGCCAAAAGTATTCACTCAGCTATCCAAATCATTGAATTCAGATGTTCCAATCACTTCCATGGCCACAGGTATATAAAATCAAGCACCTAGGCATGCAGACTACTTCTACAAACATTTGTGAAAGAATGGGTCGCTCTCAGGAGCTCAGTGAATTCCAGTGTGGTACCGTGATAGGATGCCACCTGTGCAATAAGTCCAGTCGTGAAATTTCCTCACTACTAAATATTCCACAATCAACTGTAAGTGGTACTATAACAAAGTGGAAGCGATTGGGAACAACAGCAACTCAGTCACAAAGTGGTAGGCCACGTAAAATCACAGAGCGGGGTCAGCGGATGCTGAGGCGCATAGTGCGCAGAGGTCGCCAACTTTCTGCAGAGTCAATAGCTACAGACCTCCAAACTTTATGTGATCTTCAGATTAGCTCAAGAACAGTGCGTAGAGAGCTTCATGGAATGGGTTTCCATGGCCGAGCAGCTGCATCCAAGCCTTACATCACCAAGCGCAATGCAAAGCATTGGATGCAGTGGTGTAAAGCACGCCGCCACTGGACTCTAGAGCAGTGGAGACGTGTTCTCTGGAGTGACGAATCACGCTTCTCCGTCTGGCAATCTGATGGACGAGTCTGGTTTTGGCGGTTGCCAGGAGAACGGTACTTGTCTGACTGCCAAGTGTAAAGTTTGGTGGATGGGGGATTATGGTGTGGGGTTGTTTTTCGGGAGTTGGGCTCGGCCCCTTAGTTCCAGTGAAAGGAACTCTTAATGCTTCAGCATACCAAGACATTTTGGACAATTTCATGCTCCCAACTTTGTGGGAACAGTTTGGAGATGGCTCCTTCCTGTTCCAACATGACTGCGCACCAGTGCACAAAGCAAGGGCCATAAAGACATGGATGAGCGAGTTTGGTGTGGAAGAACTTGACTGGCCTGCACTGAGTCCTGACCTCAACCGATAGAACACCTGATGATGAATTAGAGCGGAGACTGCGAGCCAGGCCTTCTCGTCCAACATCAGTGTCTGACCTCACAAATGCACTTCTGGAAGAATGGTCAAAAACACACTCCTAAACCTTGTGGAAAGCCTTCCTAGAAGAGTTGAAGCTGTTATAGCTGCAAAGGGTAGGCCGACATCATATTAAATCCTATGGTTTAAGAATGGGATGTCACTCACGTTCATATGCGTGTGAAGGCAGACGAGCGAATACTTTTGGTAATATAGTGTATAATCCCAGCTAACACGAGTTTGCGAGGCTCTCAACCGAGGGGCAAACTCATACAGTCCCATCACCCCTGGTGAAAATCATACTCCTGTTAATGCCAAAACTACAAAAATCATCATACCCATCTTCATCCCCATCATACTCATCCTGCAGCAGCGCACTAAAATAACAAATGACCAGCAATACATGTGGATCGTTAGCAAGCTAGCTACCTGTTTACTTTTTCATACCATGATTTGAATTTGAAACTTACCGGGAAGTTAATTTTCGGCCTGGGTCTACCCTGATGTTTCAATCGCAACCTTTATTCATAGCTCAGGGATGTAAAATACTCCATCAGAAGTTATCTAGGAAGTTTTCACCTTCACTTGCACACGCGAATGCGATTTTCTTCCAATTCCAAAACAAGCCAAATTAACGTTAGTTAGATAACGTTAAATTAGCTCACCATGTTCAGAATAGTACAACTTTCATGACGAATAACACAACATAGTGACACTTATTGGTCCAATTCACATCAATCAAAGAGTGTCTGAGACGGTCAATAAGCAACCACAATGAAAAGCTAGAGAGGAATTGCAACAACAAACAACCTCAAACCACCGAATTTAAGGACTATAAACACAAGCAGGGGGTGAGTCAACATATCAGCGAGCCATTTTCAATCATAGGAATGGATTTACAATGGTCTTGTAACTATGTTTTAACACAAAAATCTTACCTATTGTACCTTTAACTTCTAGTGGAAGCTTAATGATATACATATGCTAGCTAGCTAGCTCTAATCTTAGCTCAACTTTTTACATCAATATATACAACGCCATAATAATAAAAATATAATAATAATCCATTTTACACACTATCTCTCACGATCATAATTCTACCATCAATACAAGCTTAATACAATACAAGCAAGCCCTTTGCAACCAAAAAAAATAAAATGACCGATGCAAGAGGCGACTGAGTTGAACGGTGATGTTCTGATTAAGTAGACTTTATGTCAATCATCATGTCGAGAACGACCACAAGAGCGTGCCTGAGAAGACATGAGTGAAGCATGCTTCAGGGGTGGGCTTAAAAACGCGTCATAAATCCATAAATATCCAATCAGTGAAGCAAAAATGCGTTTGCCTCACTAGTTAAAAATAGATCACGTCGGTTTAACATTGGTAGTTGAGGCTGTTATTAGAAGTGCTATGGCTTATCACTGGTTAATATTGTCACTGCTTGCGTTAATCACTCTCGGCATATGAATTATATTTGCCAGCATGTTCATGAGATAAAACAAGGTTCATCACTGGTGACATTAGTCTACTGATGGGTGGTTTTCATTTTAATATTACATATAGTGTAATTATAAAGTTCGGGCTATGGGCTATAATTGTATCAGGGACAAAATAGTTAAAATAAAATAATATTTATTTATAGAATTATTATAATTCTATTTTAATCTGACTGCAAGATACATTTTCCACCCCTCGGACCCCACTTGACATCATGGCTAAAATGCTGTGCACCAAAGCAAAATATGATACAAAACCAAAAGGGGGCAAACAGATGAGAATGATTGCCGATTAAGTCACTGACTACATGAACGCGCTTGCGACCTGCGTTTGTGGCTTGTAATTGCAATTCTAGCAGTCTGCTCACATGTCGCAACATTAGCCCCAGGGTCATGATTGAGTATGGATCGTTATTGTCAATGAATGAATAAAGGTTTTGTTAAAATTACACAATTTTAGACATCACTCACTCTCTTGCTCTTCAGGAGTTGGGGTTGGAACTGAAGGAGCAGAGAGCACTGCTGGGAGACATCGTCGGTCACTGTGGAATGACACGTCCTCCTTGCCTGTCATCTGACAGCCAGACACATGCAGGGTAACTGTGCTGATATCCAGATTTAACAGTTAATATAATTGGGGCTATCTTTGGGAAATCTGACTTGCAATTATGCATAATGCAATTTATGCCAGGGAAATGGTTAGCAGGTGTGATTTGTTTGCAATAGTAGTAGGATAGAGAGGTTTCATGAACCTGGAAACGAGCTGTCATTTTCAAACTTGTATGACAATAAAGAAATTTGTCTGCAAGGAAAAGCACAAGGATTGTTCAGTGGCTTGTTGATAGTTCCTCCAACTTGAAGACTTTCCTACCTGGCTTCTATGCGGTTAAGCTGCATACCAGTGGAACCTGGGTTAGCATGCATCTAACCTGCCATTCCTCAGGTCACACCCCGAGCCCATAGGGGGCAGTGCAGCCCAAAGGGAGAGGGCCATCCTTCAAAGCCAGCTGGAGGAAAAACTCACAGCCATGGATAAGCTTGGAAAGGGTATTCTCCTGCAGGTCAGTCGGCCCTCAACCTCGATGCTTTTCTTGTGCTTGCTTCATATCATAATTTTCCCATGATCATGTTACTCTCTGAGGCACAGTCAAATATTACTGGGGCATGTGGCACAGAGGGTTGTGAGTTTGAATGTAGATTAAGGAGCTGTTGCAGTTACTTGAAAAGCTGAAGAAGAATATGAGGGACTTTTTAATGAAAAAAATATTGAATGAAGAGCAATTGGAAATGAATTATAATGTGGATCTCAAGTATGGATGCCTGGCTCAAGACCTAGAGGCAGTGGCAGTAGGAAGGATCAATGAAGTGTGTGTTTTGGATGATGTCTCGTGGCAGGTGGCTGTGCGGTCGCAGATGGAGCTGCGGAAGCCAGAGAGCCAGGCGCCTGCGCAGTCTGGGGAAATCCTTACCAAGCACGTGCCCCCATCTTCTGCAGGGGACACTGGCACACAGGTACTGTGTAGCGTGGGCACAAATAACCATCGGTTCTGACTGTCGCATTAGGCCTGTACTAAGTGGCTCAAATTCAGCCCGCCCTTATACACTTTCAGTTCAATTCAATGTGCTTTATTATTCTCATTTTATATTTTAAAATTCATAAACTTTAAATAATGAATGAATTGGCGAACTGTTTTGACTTTCTGCAATACTTTTTTATTTAACGTTTATTTTTCAATCAAACCGATGTCAAATCAAATTCAGGCCTGTATGCACTGCTCCCTTGCTGTTTCTTGTGTGTGCATGTGTGCGTTTACTCTCACACGTGTGCATACTGTGCTGTTAGCGTATGCACCATAGAGATGCAAGAGAGAGGCTACGGAAATCCCACAATGGGTGCAGTGAGCTGACTTATTTGAATGAATCAAGGCAATTCCGACGCTAAGGAAAAATATATAATATTCCTTGAATAATATACACTCTCATTTTACTGTAATAGTGTCTCCTTTTGAAGTCTTCATGAAGCCTCACTAACGTTATTGTGGGTGCTGTGAGTAATGGGTGTGTGGCTTCCTGCAGGACACGGTGTTCAGCAGTGGGGGCTCTTGGAAGGAAGAGCAGAGGGGGAGTGTGGAGTTGCTCCAGGGGTTCAGTGAGCAGCTTCAGGGGCTGACCAGCTTGGTGGAGTTGGGCAGGGAGCGCCTGGTCCGCAGCCAGCAGCTGCTGCACAGCCGGGCCCACCTACAGACCCTGCTGAACGGACACAAGGTAAACCGCCCCCATCCAGCCAATGAGCAACGAGTTATTATTATAGATTTGATGACCTTCAGTCAGTTCACACGTCAGTATTCCCCCATCAGTATTGCACTTTATCTTGACTTTCTGTCTATTGCAGCATAATTTTTGAAGATGAAGCTTTGTTCAGTGCAAAAGTATTGGGACAGTGACACTATTTTCTGTATTGGAATTGCATATTTCTCCTATTTTAAGGGAGCAAAAATAATTTGACAATTGGCTGCTCAGCTGTTTCTTGGCCAGCTGTATTTACTAATCCTATAAAATCAATAATAACCTACCCAATATGGGTTGCCACGTGATTGCGTAGTGGTTCTGTCCCGCCCCATGCTTTGAGTGTGTCGTTTACCTGTGGTGCTTGGGGCTTTGGCAGAAATTTTTCAGGGCCCTGGGGGCCCACGCGGCGGTGCTGGGTCACTTGAGGCAGCGCATCCCAGCGGCGGAGCAGGGGCGGGTGCAGGGTGCGAAGGCAGAACTTGAACAGGACGTCAGAGACCTCCAGCTGCTGGCCGTGGAGGAGGGAGCCCAGCTGCAGAGAACATTGGAGGTATGACAGAATGGACCGGATGTGGGTCCACACCGTGATGCGGGTTTAAGGGTCCACACACATGCACACACACACACAAATCTGTGTCTCCATGTGCTTTTGTATCTATCTGCTTATTGAAGAGCAATTGACACATACATTCACGTCTGCATAAGGTACATTAATGTTCTAGCCCTAGTGTAGCCATGATCCGCACAGTTGTTGGGCTCTTGAGCCTTAACTCTGCATTAATCCAGGAGGGGATTGTCCCCCACTTAGTCGAATCAACTGTATCTGCTAAATAATTCATTATTTATTTATTCTCAGGCTTGGACACAGTGGGACAAGAGCAGCAGCCAGGTGGCAGAGTTGCTGCAGGACATGGAGGCCCATCTGCCCAGCGGAGGGCCACCTGAAGAGATGGAAAGGCAGCTTGCCACTTACAAGGTACCACATGCAGACCCGAATCCACACTGCAGGGGGCCTCCACGCATCAGTTCTCTGGGTCCAGTGTGGTGCCTGTGTTAATCTGGTCATACTTCCGCTCTGAGTCAAATCCAGACATTTGTTCAGATGTGCACATGCTCTGAATGGAAAAATAAAGAAAAGTAGAAAAATAAACAAAAGTCTTCCCCCGTCAACCTCACAGGATCTGGGCTAAAATAACAAACGAGAATAAACAATGAACAGAAAATAACCCGACTGGCGTCTCGACTCGGCATCTCAGGTCTCTCTCCACTTCTGCATGTTCTCAGTCTCAGATGCCAACTGCGGAAAAGAGCACACTTTTAACAGCCTTGACTAATTTGATAAGTAATCCAGATGTGTCCCTTCATAACCAGTAGGCATGGTCCTCGGATTGCCCTGCTTTCTTTCCGTAAAACCGTGCAAACCGTGCCCTTGCCACAGCCCTGTTAAACCAAATGCACTGAAATGACCTATTCTTTTGTACTTATACCTTATCCATTTGATCTGTATTATGGTGGAAGATCCTACTGCCAGCAGGGACCACCTGTTTGTGCTTCGGCTTGGGGAATTTACCTAATTAAATTAGCAGAGAGGGCTACTTGTGCAACATCATTACTTTCCAAGAAGATTTGCTTGGATTCATGCTACATTTGTTTGTGCATGTGTGTGGTGTCTATGTATGTGTGTGTGTGCATGTGTGTGGTGTGCATGTCTAAGTGTGTGTGCATTTCTGTGGGTGTGTGTGTGTATGTGCACGTGCTTGAATGTGTATGTGTGGCATGAATGTGTGTGTGTGTGTGTGTGTGTGTGTGCATGCAAGCATAAGTGTGAGTTAGGGGCCCAGGAGAGATGCATACAGTGATGTGGCATTCTGTACCCTCATTTCTAAATAAAATTTCCCCTTTACACCCAGAAAATGAACATGGTTGAAGCACATGCATGGAGAAGCACATCTGCTCACTGAGGCTTGACATTGCATCTCCCACCTGCTTCCACATCTCATGGCTAGCCTCATCTCAGCCCTCATAGTATCTATGCTCTCATCTGATTTTCCAGTAATTAATTAATCTCTCCCTCTTTGATGGAGAGTCCAGAGGTGGGGTGTGGCAGGGGGGTGCTGTCATAGAAATGTCAAGGGTGTGGTGCTTCTATGTATTTTGGGGGGCGGAGGGGTGGTGGGAGAAGGATTTAAACATATAACTGTGTGATCACTGATGATTTTCTGTTGGCAGGAATTGAAAGGGGTTCTGGAGGAGAACGAGTCACGGCTGTACCAGGCCCTGGACCTGGGGAGGGGGCTGCAGTCCGGGGGGCGGTGTGAAGGTGTGGACACGGCCTTGCGGAGACTGGAGACCCATTGGCTGGCTGTACGGAGGAGGGTGGTGCAGGGCCAGGTCCATGCTGAGGAAATGGTGGGCCTGTGGAGCAGGTATGAGAAACCATGTATGCATGTGTATCATAACAGCCTTCCCTTTCTTGCATGTTCTGTGTTACTCTTACACTTAAACACTCACAGCCATGGGAATACAGGTTGGGCCCAAGCGCAAGACCAGGAGGCAGGAGTCGGAACAAATATACTTTTATGACAGGAACTTTGAGGCTAACCGAGGTAACAGGGACGCAGTCACACTAAGCAAAACCAGGGAAACACACAAGGCTAAACTCAAAGAAAACATACAGGTGGGAAACACAGTGCTAAACACTAGTGGCAAGAGCTCAGAGGCAAGCTAAGGACACAGCAATGAACATAAGAACAAAAGATAGAAACACAAGGCAGGTGAAGAAACAAGAACCAATGAATAAAGCACTAAACTAACACAGTGTAAACCATGAACTACTAAACCTAAAACGAGCAAAGAACAAACAAACAGAAAAAAAATAGGGAAAACCAGAAATGGAACACAGCAAAACCAAAAAGTATAACTGGAACACAAAACAGAATTAAACTACAATGTTATGTAAAATATGTAAAACTATATGTTTTACATATATTTGTACAATACTAAACATTTTACAGCAGTCTCCATGCTTTGTCAGTTTAATTTAATTAATCATCCTCACAATCAGGCCTGCTTCTAAAATGAGTCAGTAAGGGGTGCTCTGTTGCAGATTTTTCTAATATTGCTAAAAAGGAAACAAATTAAAAAAATTATGTGTCTGTAGAAACACGAAATAACAGGAACCCTTCTGAATAATTCATACAATAAAAAAGAATAATATAGATATCGGTAACACTTTCGTTTAGGGTCTGCTTATAAACAATGAATAAATCATTATTAAGTAGCATTTAAACCATTAGTAAAGTTTTTGTCACATAGTAACTATAATAGGAAATGTATTACAGTAACATTAATGAACTCATGTATAAAGTTTGTTCAGGATTTATATGTGATTACATGTTTTCTTCGTGTGTTATTTTGATCATGACGTCTTTTAATATATGTATTACTAACATTAGCTACATTAATACTAAGGTCCCTTTAAACTGTTTAAAACAAGATGTAAATTATAGAAAAAAGTTAAATAGTTACACAATTTGTGAGTTACAATAGCTCATGATAGTTTAAAACGCTCTGAATGTACCCATGCTATTTACACCCTATGCTGGCATATTATATAATTATAAACTATTTGAATATTATTTGTGTATTGCCTGACATAAAATTTGTGACACAAGAATTTTAATGGCTGGTATTTATTATTACGTTAATAATCACATGACATAAGTATAGTTAATGACAGTTTACTAATGATAATTTCAAATACTATTTAATAATATAATAGTTTATTTATAGTTAATAAGCAGACGCTAAACTAAAGTGTTACAAAGATGTCTTAATGAACAAGAGTGGCACTTCGAGAATGCAGGGCAGGCATACCTTTTCAACCGGAAATAAAAGTCAAGTTTGACAATGAGGTTGTGTGTGCAGCTATGTGACCATTGGGCCCCACTCACCGGCAGGTTCCAGCAGGATTCGGTAATGCTGTGCGAGTGGATGGCAGGTGCCAGACAGCGACTGCAGTCGTGGCGAGAGCAGACTGCTACTCCGCCTCCCAAACTCCTGGCAGAACTCCTGGTGAGTCTGTGGTTTCACCGAGACATTTTCCCTACCTTATCTTACCTGCACAGGGTGGCAAAAAGCCTCTTGATTTTTTTGGTAACACTTTATTTTGCAGGCTGTTAATTACCTGGCATTTATGGGCAAATGTCAGCTACTTGTATGACTATAAGGTTACGACTTTGAGTAATGGATATTTATTTAGTTAATATGTATGTTAAAAAATGCATAAAGATTGTGGTTCATACGATACCACACAATCGCCCTCCCCCCAAAAAAGGGATGCTAATGCCCTTGAATATATGCATGTATTTTACTTAAATGCAGTCATTTATACTGGTATAGTTAATACACTGATATACATACGGTCGATGCACTGTTAATTTTCTTGGATGCATTTCTCACAATATGCAGCAGTAAGATATTTGCCCTTGCCACGGGTCCTAGTCTGTTTTATCATATTGTCATTTTGGCAAATGACTGAACAGGGTAAGAACCTAATGATGTGAGACATAGCAAAGAACAGATAAATGAAAACAGCATGTGCAAAACCCTGCAGGCACTGAATCGGACTCCTGGGGCGCATATTAGCACACATTAACGGAAATGTGTCAAAGACACCCTTCTGTTTATTTTTATCGACCAGGGCGCGCCTCCGGTAACATATCTCCTCTTTTGCAGGGCTTTAAGCAAATAGCCTGTGGTCATGATCAGGATTCAGTTAACAGCCCGGAGCAGAAATGAATTAAATCCTGATTGAACACAATTTGTCTCCAGGGCCAGTGTTGTAAAACTCTGAACTGCATTGAAATTGTGCGGATAAACTACTAATTTGATATACATCATGACATGCTGCATTAGCTTTTCAGTCGCCGTGCAGTATGAATCGTGTCTCTGGGCTCTTCTGGTCTGTCACTGCAGGAACTGGCTAAAGAAACGGAGGCCATGTCCTCTCTGAAGGAGTCTGTGAGCCGTACGGGTGCGCAGCTGGAGCAGCTGAAGGGTGATGATGCTTCCGGGCTGCAGACGCAGCTGGAGCAGCTGGAGCAGTGCTGGGCAGACCTGCAGGCTGCACAGCCGGTCGCCCGCGAGCAGCTGCACAAGGTGGGTCTCATCTGTGTGCCCAGTAACACTTACATGAATAACTAATGTACTTTTTAACTTACAAGAGAAGTTCCTCTGTACAGCTTTGTTGATGTATTTGTACATCATTATTTAATGTCAACAACTACATTAGTCAATGCCAATTGATATTTAAATAAAAAGAAAACTGTTCATATATTTGTCAATGGTGAACTAATTATGAGTTTATCCTGTTGTTTGCTAATGGATAAGTATTCATGTAACTAATACATTAGTTAGTTGTTAAAAAATACATTATAAATGTATTTAATTGTCCCCTTGAATCCCAGAGTGGGATTTTTTGCATTCATTCCTTTTTGTACAGTGTAATTTGCAATCAATATGCTCACAGCATGTACCTTTTGAAAGCGCTAAAACTCACTGTTTATCTGTGTAAACTATTATACAATGCCATTGCTTTAGCGACAACAGTTATTTATTTTGTAACATGTGGGGTGGAAACACAAGCATGGGGGGCCTCACCTTCACATGTCAGTGTCCTTTTCACACCGAGTGTCCAGCGAACCAAATCCAAAAATGCTAGCTCTGAGAAATATTGACCCATTATTTACTTTGAATTTCTCTTGAGGAATTACCTTTTTTGTCCATTTCACTGTTGCATACATTTACAAAAGTGCTTTCACATAGGAATTCTCTTATCTACATTTAGTATTGGTTCTCTGGAACACGATCAGTGCAACTATGAGGTTCTCTGACGAGTCCCAGTAATGCAGTCACATCGTATAGACAACGCTCGCCTCCGTGAGCAATTACCTATTACTTCTCATCATCGTACAGCCAGTTATGAGTATGGAATCAGAGTGAAATTACGTTGCCAATGGTATATTGTTTGCTGGGCTTGCATAAAAGGACAGGGATATTTTCGCCAGCATAATCATTTTCTTTCATTTTCAGTATGCACGCTAAGACAGCTATGGACCGGAAAAACAGTTCTTGAGACGTTATGCCTAAAAAGATTGATGTTTTACAACAAAAAAACGTAGCGGTCATAATTATTTAACCGTATTAACTTCTTTTCACCAACATCAGAAGGACAAGCACGCAGATACCTTCGCTCTAGCTAAATTCTGTCCTTGGGTTAGCGCTGGGGCTTACAAGTAAAAACATTAAGGACATAAAAACATATGTCCCCCTCCATACACACAACCCGTGTTACAGAATTATTATTATATTATTCTTAAATTCATTAAAGAAATCTGTTCCACGATTGACAATGAGCACAGAGGCAAAAGCATTACAAACAGTATTTAGCCCGCACACTCTCTTTCTTTCCATCTATCTCATTCTCTCTGCCTCTTTCTCTCTTCTTCAGTTGCTGATGGAGAAGCTCTCAGTGGAGGAGGTCATGGTGGAGTTGGGAGGGTGGATGGAGGGGGTGGAGGCCAGGCTGGCCGAGGACAGGCAGAGAATTCAACAGGCCTCTAGCACTACCACCCTCAGCCCCCTGCTCCAGCACTGCCAGGTTCTGTCCCAAAGCGTGCCCATACCACCCCCCACCCCACTCGAAAATGAAATAGTCTCTGTGTGACACTTCCATGTCCTGTGGGCCATCTCCTCAAATTCCAGCTAACAACAAAATTCTTCAACTCGAACAATGTTGTGACAAGCAAACTTTTTCCTGCTCCACAGAGCAGTGACCTGACCACATCACCAGAAGGCCAGGCCTTCTTCTGAGGAGGAGTGTCCTTTTACTGTGCTTTTCTGAGAGACATCACTGTCTGTCGGACATGTTAGCTACAATATGTATTTGAAAATATCTATTGCACTGCTATTGTCTCAAGACCTGTGTATTTGAGGTTTTTCAGTCCATCAGAATTGTTCTGTTACTTGTCCATCAAATTTAGATAGAAACAGAATTAAATCCCTTGACACATGAAGCAGATATCAGCCTAAAGAGAGTAGCACATCCGCTATTGCAGGGCTTGTCTGTAGAGTACAGTCTTACTGTCGTAATAATGATGGCTGGTCCCATTTTCTCCAGCAGGGGGTGCTGTTTATGATCCTAGTTGACACCCACTCTCATTTCCTCAGGAATGTAAGGTGGAGATGGCCTCACACCAGCTTTCCCTGGACTTTGCACGCCAGGCAGTGGTCCAGACCAGTGGCAAAGATGTTTGTGTGAGGCGCTATGAGAGACTAAACCTTGCTGAGCAGCTGGGCGCTTTGCATCTGCGCTGGCTTTCCCTCAAAGGGACACTGGCCACCCAGGTGAGTCTGTTGCCCAGTAGTGTACCTGTCACTCCTTCATTATTGGCCTTCATTATTTGTGACAATGATGATGTCACAGAATGATGTCACATGGGGCAGCCTGTAGCATAGAGGCTAAAGTACATGCCTGGGACCCGGATGGTTGGTGGTTCAAGCCCCAGCGTAGCCACGATCTACGCAGCTGTTAGGCCCTTAAGGTCCTTAACCCGGCATTGCTCCCTGGGTGCTGCCCACTCCCAAGTAACTAGGATGGGTCACATACAGAGGACAAATTACCCCACTTAGTTCAGGAAAGTATATCTTCTTCTTTCAGAGGCAGTGTATGTAACAGCATGCCACACAGGGAATACATGAATGCCTCTATGAAACTCTGATCAACTTTTCTATTAAGAAAAGTCTCTCTTAAAGCTATAGATAACACTATAATTTCTGCCATTCCTTATTGTCATAAGTGATGAAACAGGCTGTGATGACACAGTGATGCAAAGCTAATTAGTGTGATAGTATTGTCACAAGTTTACATTATGTATCAAAACTGGCGATGGTGTGAAGATGAACAAGAACAAGCAAGCTCAAGGGTGGTGTGTCCCTTCT
Organism: Conger conger; assembly: GCF_963514075.1. Taxonomy (NCBI): domain Eukaryota; kingdom Metazoa; phylum Chordata; class Actinopteri; order Anguilliformes; family Congridae; genus Conger; species Conger conger. Next base: position 26,079,346 of record NC_083764.1, read on the forward strand.
GTGGTCGGGAGTGTGTGCTGTGTCAAATACATAATTGTTTTGGATTCAAATACGTTTCTACGCTTCACCGATCATGTCTGTTGTATAGGAACCTAGGCAATACTCTCCAAAAGTACAAACCCTGGTCCTCTTGGTCGGCTCAATTGCACCAGGCAAGATCAGCAAAAATATTTGAATCCAAATCAATTACGTATTTGACCCAGGTCTGGTGTGTTCCTTGCCCATAGACCCGTCAGTTGGAACAGCTGCAGCAGATCTGCGCAGACGGAGAGAGCCGGCTGCTGACATTGCGCAGCTGGATCACAGGCCAGAGGAAGAGGATGGAAGACCTGCCAAGGCCCAGCAGCCTGTCCCAGGCAAAGAGACTGGTGGAGGAGTGCAAGGTACAGAAACTCCCTTGAGCCATGCAATATCGTTTAAAATGTCTGCTAGGAACAATAGCACTGCAGCCCAGTGCTTACCCAGGCTGTGTCCGCTTACTGTAAGATAATAAAATCATTCATAGGAGACTGCAGGCAACTTCATAGTCCTTTTTTAATCCTTTCTGTGATTATCTAATGTGTCACTTTTTACCTTCGCAATGGTGTGAATGGCACCAAAATTGTGTGAAACCTATTCATCCCTTGACGCATGTGAAAATTGCAATGATCTCATATTGTTTTCCTTCACCATCACAAGAAACCAAACATATGCAAAAATATTTTTGGCCACATTATTTTTAAATGAAAGACTTACATTTAACATACAGACATATTTATTGCAGCAGAATCAATACTTAAAGATCTGTCTATTACAGATGATAGATACCTGTAGCAATTAAAGCTCTTTTCAGATGGGCCTGTTTGAACTTTGAGCATTTAGATTTTTAGATTTTATGCTTATTCTTCCAGGTCTCACAGTCTATCACATAACTTCTGACAAACTTTCTCAGAAGTAGCTTCTGTCTAGTCATTCTCCCATAGAACAAATCAGTACAGTTGTGTGACAGTTTATCCCATTTCAGCCCATGAGCTCTGCATCTCTGCCAGTGTTTTAGCTGGTCTCATCTTCACTCCTACGGTATGATAATTGCCCTTCTGTTTACGTATTCATGTGGGGCTGTAATCATGTGTATTTGTATGTGATATGTTTACACATATATGTCTGTGTGCATTTGTTTGTCCATGTGTGTTTGTATTTATTTATTCACTTGGGGCTGTATGTGGTGCATCTGTGTGTTTAGGACACAGAGCAGACTCTGAAGTTGAAGTCTGCCGAGCTGCAGGAGTTGAGGGATTCCTGCCAGTCGGGGCAAGGAGGCGAGGAGCAACAGAGTCACCGTGCATTCATCTCCCAGACAGACACTGTCCTCCAGGACTTCACTGCCGTGAGCCAGCAGGTGCCCTTTCAGAGTCACGTCTAACACTACAAAAGAGATAGCTCTCCAGCTGACACCCCATGAGGCCTTCTTAAACAAGCCTACCTGACGTACATTCAAGACGGAAAACGTTAGCTAATGTTAGCTAATTTAGTTTGTACCTTTAATACCTACAAATGAAGCTAATTAACAGTAGCAGACTGAACTCGGGGTGACGCGTCAGACTCATCACGTCAGTTTAAATTAGCCATTCAAGAGGAGTGTGAAGTTCCCTATTTGTAAATTGATGTGACATTCATTTATACCAATCTCACCTAAGGCTGAAGTTCCCAGGGTGTGTTGAGCAGTGATTTGGTGTTCGTGAAAATGAGCCCTCCCTTTCGGTCTCAGATTTCATTAGTGCACTCGGCTCTGCTGGAGGTCGTGAGGCAGTGGGAGGGAATCGAGGGGGCGTTGGGAGAAACTGCTCTGAGGACAGCGAAGACCAGCCATGCCCTGGACCTGGCCCTCATACCACAGCTCTCACCCCAGACCCTCCAGGGCCATATCCACAGGCTGCAGGTAAGGGGTTTCCCACCCTTTCCTCCCAGAATCCCTCATACTACCCATGTGATACCTCCTGTCTATGGATATATGTTTATGTATACTTATATCTTTGAGATATACAGAAAATTGGTATTTCTTAACACTGAATTAGAGGAATCTCACCTAATGAAATGAATGCAAATGCACATGTACATGTAAACACCAGATGTACCATGAAGAAGTATCAAATGTTAGTATTTTGCTTAGTTTATGCACGACTCTTGTAATTGTGTAATTGTGCAAGATTCCCCTAATGTGAAGTGTGAACATATATTTATTTGCATATGCATTCGTTTGCTTATGTGGATATCCAGAATAGCCAGAACTTTTTTATAGGAATATTTCACATCCATGAGAGAGTCAAAACTGAAGGTGACTATTAAAAAAGGAGAATTTGATCTTTTGTTAACCTTGACTTGCAATTAAATGCAAACATCAGTTATTTTCTTCACAAAGTTTGGCGAGTTCAGCAATCCCCAAAAAACTGAGGGGAAAATACATCAAATGTTGCAGTTAGGAGAAATGGTGATTGACACCTGGCCCTAGTATCCAGTTGGTCAGTCAGTCAGTAGCACAATAATTCACTGGATTAGTACACACCTCTTATGGTGTGATTCCCATTAAGCACATGAGCTCTAATATGCTCTGACTCTGCACTAACTCTCCTGACATACATAGCTTCTCCAGGAGGAGGTGAGAGAGGGCGAGGAGGCCTGGGAGGACCTTATAAGAACCTGGTCTAGCCTGAGGAGTTCTGTCAGCCCGGCCGCCGCCCTCCTCTTATCCCAACGGCTGGAGGAGGACAAAACACGGTCAGTTCCTCCAACTACTCACCAACTGGCTGTTCTCTTTCTAAAATTATTTCTGTATTATTTGTAATATTACTAGTGACACAGTTCCATTAATACCGACACCTATTCCCAGCTTGCAAAAAGACTTAATCTGAACACTAATTGCTAGAGCTGTCTCAAAAGACATTCTCCATGTTAATTTTATGCTCAATTAAACACCAGTTATGATTGCAAGTCTTTGCCTTTGTCCAAATTTCAGACCTGGGTCAAATATGTAATTGTTTTGGATTCAAATACTTTTCTGTACTCGATTGACCTTGCCTGGTGCAATTGAGCCAACCAAGAGGACCAGAAGGCAGGGTTTGCCATTTTTGAGAACATTTCATAGGTTCCAAATACACCAGACCAAACTCAGTAAAGCATTGAAAAATATTTGACTCCCAAACAATTACATATGTGACCCTGGTCTGGTACAGATCAATGAAGAGTGTTGGGTTTAAATGTGTAGTTATACAGTTATAGTTATTGCTGTTTACACAGCTTCTGAGCCCACTAATGTAGATGCTTTACCGCATAGAACAGTGTGTCTGCACGTATTTCTGGCTGTACTCTGTGAACTTCACTAAGAAGGAAAACAGAGCAGCTTCATGATTAACTGAAATGGAGGAAGTCGATGTCTGGGGATTTTGGTGGGATTTATAGCTTTGATTGATCTCTCCTCTCTGGTTCTGCTACTTGTGCATCTTCTGAAGTATTTTTCTCAATAACTCTTTGAAAGCTGCTGCCATTTTCTTTTTTTTTCTTTTTTTGATAGGGGCACAGACATATTTGCACTGAGGTATTGAATTTAGAATTATCATATGTGTTTTACTTTAGTGTTGCCTGCTTGCATCCTTAAATGGACTATAATCAAAGGACTGAACATATATGCAGTCCCCTTTCAAGAGTCAAAAAATGTTATCTGAATTTTTTTTTACTGGCTGTTAACCCTTGTCAGGTCTGAACTCAGATGTGGCATGGAGGCCAGCCATGTTGTCAGTGGTCAATCTAAAGCCTTTTTGTTTTTTTCGCCTCACCAGAAGGGCGGCGGTAAGCCAGCAGGTGACGGAGGAACTACTGAAAGCACAGGCTCTGATCGAGCTGTGGGCAGCTTACGTCCGTCTCTCTGAGCCCTGCCTCCTGCAGCTGTGCCAATGCCAGGACCAGCTGGGGGCGCTGTTGAGCAACCCACCCCAACAAGACAGAGAACTGGAGGGGTTCCAGGCCAAGATAAAGGCTGTTAGCGTGAGTGCCTGAAATGCAGACCTCTATGGTTTAGACAGAGGTGCCCCTCCCCATGCTCAGTGGCTTCAGACAGAGAGGGGAACATTGCGTTCAGAGTCCACGGAGCAGACTGGCGGGAGGAAGTAGAGGAGAGATTAAAATACCAGCCAGCCCCCTGGCTCGCCCTCAAAACCCGTGGTCCCTGCCTGTGAGACGTGCATGGCAGAAAATGTGCTCTCAGGTTGCAGCTTATTTTGAGTGGTTTCCACGTCATACCATTCGCTCCAAATGGCAAAAACAACAACACAAGTGTTTGTGGCCAGTTTGACCTCTTGTTTAAATTAAATTAGCTTACAAAACAGAACTTCTAGACAGTCTAAATTCAGAAACTACAAATATAGATGCAGAGGACTTGACAACCAGTGAAATATTGTCATTATGTCTGTATTTGGAGCAGTTGTGGGAAGACACATTTTCACCCACTCATTCTGTCCTTGTTCCAGGAACTGCAGGCTGGTATGGAGGATTTGCACAGCAGTCTCGGAGCAGTGCTGGAAGCCTCGAACAAGCTCAGTGGACAAATGGAACCCCAAGCCTCGGTCTTCATCACATCAGAAACCCTGTTCCTGTCGCAGGGTGTAGCCCAGTTGGCCAGGGCCCTGCCATTAAGACAGAAACAGTTGCAGGTAAGATAGGGATGGCAGCTAACTTTCAAGTTCCTCTTTATACCTATGAACAGGATGTCCAGGTCCAGCAACTGTTGCTGGGATAATTGTCCGGTGAACCTGTGACATCCAGTGGTTCTGTTCACTAACACAGTCCTGTAAATGGTAGGGGAGTATAGCGGTGGGGCCTGCAGAATCAAGGGTTTTTACAGGAGAATGTGGGGCTGAGAGGTCACAGTGGACCACCAGGACCAAACTGGGCACAACACCATACTAATGCATTTACAATTTGCAGTATGCCCAGGAATATTTTAGCAGGATAAATGCTTGCAGAAAAATCACCTGCACACAAGGAACTCAGTTTCCGTTCCACGACTATATGCGACTATATTCCCGATTATAGTGATGTACCAAAATGTGCTAAATGGCCTTTTGTGTCATGCCAGTTGGTATACTTGAATATCAGCAACAGTCTGTGTGTGTGTGTGTGTGTGTGTGTGCGCATGTGTGTACTTCTAGGGCAAGTTGGATCTTCTTCAAGAATACCACAGACGCTTGGATTCTCTGGAGAAATACCTGAAAAGCTTTGAGTGCAAGCTGGAGAGCACATCCAAACATGAACAGGACCTGAAGGTTAATGATAACCCTTACCTCCAGAGTCTGGCAACCTCTGCAGTACAAGTTAAAAACATCATTGTACAAATACATGACCATGACAGCATGATATAATGGCACAGACACTATTATAATCAAAAACACATAATATCCTCAGCATAGAGAGGAGCACAGGGACCTGCCATGCCAAATTGCTGAAATTGTAATTCTCTCCCTGCTGTCTCTCAGGTCCTTCAGGGGGACCTCCTTCAGATGACAGCCATGACCTCTGCCCTGGACCGCCTGAACCAACTGCGTTGTGCTGTTACCCTGAGCAGCGGGGTGGCCGACAGGCTTCAGGACCTCAGAACGCGGTGGCCGTTGGCCTTCTCTCGGGCAATGGCGATGTGCCAGTGAGCGGATCCTAAAACCATACCTTTGAACTCTGGTTTCTCTGTTAAATGTCTGGTCCTTAGGATGCAGGGATAAATGTCACAGTTACAAAAAAGGCTTATTTCAGCAGATGCTTGATGCCAGTCTATGTCTGTCTATCTATCCAGCAGAGAAATTTGACAGGGAGTGTGCTGCAGTTTTGCAGCTGAATATTTTTTTTGCAACCATAAGGGAATACTTTCTGAATTTACCGTGGGTGGGTCAGTTTGAAACACCTTATGGTAACCATGCCATACGCTAGATTTTAGGAATGGATGTTTCAGTCGTGTGCTGATGTAGTTTCTCTGGCAGATTTATCTGGTTTAATTATGAAAATGATATGTTGAACAGACTCAGGGGTCTTAATGGCAAAGTAACCACCTGTACATTGTGGTGTTGGTCCAAGGCTTAGAAATGGGGTAGAAATGGCAGGAAGATAATAACATCCAGGTCTTGGCCTGACTCAATATGCTTGTGGTCTTTGGTGTGTTTTTAGTGAGCTCCATGCGGAGGCGCTGGTGAGGCAGAGCTTTCAGCAGAAGTGTGAGACCTGCAGATGCTTCCTGGAGGATATGGAACAGAGCCTTCCCAGAGAGGACGACGCCCGTCCCTCCTCAGACCTCCTCCCACAGCAGCTCACCATCCAACGGGTGACCCTCCCCCCACCCCATTCTCCAAAATCTCCCCTATCATATTTTACACACTTTCACTGGAGCTTTTCAAGCTCCTCTCCAACTTCCCGTTCTACTACAACCCTGAAGAATTAATGTACTGTAGCTGAAGCATTTGCACTTGTTCTGTTCAGCTCTCTGCACTTGCATTGTAATGTCATTTTGTGCTGATGATAAATATGTTTTTCTAGACAGAGCGCAAGTGTCACCTTTTTTCTCATTATTCGTTCTGGCTATATGCACCTATGGCAACACTTACTGACACTGACTGAGGAGCCAAGAGTATACAATTTCTATTTTGTCAAATTTTGGTCAAATTTTTGGATTCAAGTACTTTTCTGTCCTTGATTGATCTTGCCTGGTTCAATTGAGCCAACCATTGAGCTGACTAGAAGGCAGGGTATTCCATAGGTTTTAATAAACCAGACAAGCTCAGTAAAGCATAGAAAGGTATTGAATCCAAAACTTTTTGACCCAGGTCTGCCAGTAGCACAAGCAATTCCAAACATTTGCGGCTTGTTTACTTTCGTCGCTGTCTTGTCTTCCATGACTCAGATGCTCCAAGTTCGGGTGTCTATGGGGTGCCAAATCCTACATTCGGTAATCACGGATGGCCTGGACCTGCTGGATAGGGGTCAGGTGGAGGACAGGTGAGATCCCTCCACATGACTACCCTGTTGTATCAACAAGCACAATTTCAATTCTCAAATGCAGTCCTTTCCTATCTTTTACTCCATCTAGCACAATTTTCTCCCCTGCAAATAAGAGAATAATTCTGTTAATAATAAACTAAAATCTTTAGTTATTTTTTCCTATAGCAGGCTTGCTGTTACTATTCACTTATAAAATTAAATAGGCAAGAAGCTCTTGTTAAATGTGAGTCGCTTGACACTTGGCACCCTGGTGGATTTGCATGTACTGTAGTAGACCGGGAATCAAAGTACACAGACTGGTATTTACTCTGACAAGGAGGTTAGATATCATTTAATTAAAAATGACATTCTTCAGCTGTTTTTTTCTTTGTTGTCTGCCTGACAGAGGTAGGCAATTGATGACTGTAACTCATTTATGAAGCTTCCCTGTGCTGTGAGAAAGTTCTGGAATGACAGACTGGCTCAGATTCAGAATGTAAATCAGTCTGTGCTGCCTGTGTGGAAATGATCTCTGGAACAACAAGGCAGTCCTGGCAATCCCATGAGAAATTCTTCCCAATTGCATAATGTGTAAAGATTTGGCACTGGAAGATTTCCTTTGTGCTTGGGTTAAGGGTAGCCAGGATCTCTGGTACAATTTCTGTTAATTTGCCTCTGGACTCCAACACATTGGATTTGAAATGAGGCAATTAATAATTTGGTTTAACTGCAAACTCTCACCATTAATTTGAGGGTATTTACATCCATACGAGGTCAGCTGTGTTGGAATTACATTGATTTTTATACATTGTCCCTCCAGTTTAGAGGATAAAATATAAGTGGACATTTGGCTTCTCAGCTGTTTCTGATGAGTCAGGTGTATTCAATTGCTTCCTTAGTGCAGGTATAAGAAAGTTTTCAGTGTCTATTTTTGATTCTAGACTTTGGAGTGTTATTGCCATCTGTGAACATGAGAACCAGAGTTGTGCCAATCAAAGTCAAAGAGGCCATTATGAGGCTGAGAAATAAGATGTTTCAGTGCAATACGTTAAAAGCAGGCTTTCAGAAGGATTGACAGTACTATGATTTTGGCCTTGCCCCTTCGTCTCCCCCCCGGAAGGTGTGGCCTCATTCGGAAGCTGGCGCAGCAGATGGAACGATGGCAGGGGACGGTGCAAAGGGCACAGCAGTGGGGTGTCTGGGTGCAGGGGCTGATGGGACAGCGGGATGTCTACGCCTCTGGCTGGAGGATGCTGAGGAATCTGCTGAGTGACACAGATCACCTGCTATCATCTTCAGGCCCTGCCCTCTGCAGCCTGCCTCAGCTCCACCAATCACTGGAGGAGTTCAAGGTAGGGTTGGGTGGATCGTCCAATCAACTAATTGACTGAAGCGTACAAACCCACTGACCAACCTTGATCAAATGAATGATTCTCACCTCAACACCTAGCCATTCTACTGACCAATTGGCTAATATGCTAATATGCGCAAGTCCAACTGACTTACACAACCACTACCAAACTGCCTGCCCAGTTAACTGTATAAATGACTTGATGTCTTGATACCAAGTTTTATCATTTTACCATTTACCATTTAATGAGCTAAAAAGACTCCCTCAGACTGTATCTTCCAAAATTAAATTTGTTTGCACTGAAGGAGAACATTTCTATTCAAAAACCACATGCTACCCAACAGACTTGAAGTGAATAGTGAATTTCACAAGATGCACAGAGCCATCCATTGTACAGTACACACCCACTCTGTGTACAAGCCCCAGTTGCCAACTTTGTCAGACTTCAAATTCTTTCCCAACTGAAGAAAATCCACATTTATAGCAATCTTTAATGCAGGGTACATTGTTATGGCATTAGCTTGTAGTGTCCAAGGCACAGGGCAGATATTTTACCTCCAGCTGTAAACTGTGTACCAGTGTTTTTACTGTAAAGCTGCAAGCGCAGTAAATCACTTTACCATGGATAATGGCAATATTACAGTATAAGAGAAGACAAGCATTGCTGACATTACAAGAGATGAAGTTAAAATACCAAATTGTTGCATATTATTATCAAGTGTGGTTCATGGTGCAGGTTTCCATAAGCTGTGTGGGAGGTGGGGTGGTATTTTGTAATTGTAAAAAGACAGTTTCACTACAAAGCTCTAAAAATTCATAGGAAGCATTCATACATTACAGGCATTTACAGAAAATAGCATTAGCAATAATAACTTCATTAATAAAAAGAATGAAAAGGGCAATTCTGAAGCCTGTTATTATTTTGTGATGACATGTCAATTGAACCATTCTTCAAACATTTTGTAAGCAAAATGGTGAGATACCTTTTACATTTTAGATATGCTTTTACAATTGTAACATTGATCCTCACTCCTGGAGAGTCACAGGGTGTGCTGGCCTTTGTTGTTACTCAGAACATAATTGATCTATTAAAGCAGTTAATTACACAGTTAACTCACCGGGTTTCTTGGGTCTGCATTGTTTGCTGATATTAAGGCGAAAAACAAAAACCAGCACATACTGCAGCTCTCCAGGACCAGGAGTGAGGACCACCAGTCCCCATGTAATAAAGGCGTCTTATCCATTTTTCACCTGGATACAGAGTGCCTGTGCTTTTTTCCTTGGCGCTGCATGTTTTTGTTCATTTACTTGGCTTTTGTCAAGGATTATTGTTTTTTGTTTGCCTACCTTCCCAATGAGTCTGTTGTTCTTATAGAGATCCAAGAAGTGCATCCTTCAGTTAGATTGCAGTTAAATATAGTTTTGATAAATATACAGTGTATTATGTAATATTTAAAATTAATTTCCTTTATCTTGCGGTGAACGCACTGCAAAATTGGTGTCTGTTTAACACAGTATCATATTTGTCCTGCAGCTTGTCGAAACGCAGTTCCAGCAGCACCAAGGTATCTATCTGCAGACACTGGAAGCGGGGAGATCCCTACTCCCAGTGCAACCTCAGCTGCAGGAGGAGCTGACAGCCCTTCAGGAGGCCTGGGAGCGTACCCAAGGCATTGTGGGACAACAGAGGACCCACACAGAGGCTGTGCTTCAGGTACACAGTGGGGAGAGAGCCCTGGAGAAATGCTCTGAGCATTTGCAAAATTAGGAGTTCCAGGATAAACTGGGCCTTGAGAACACTGGGAATATTAAAAATAAGACAGGGTTCAGCAACACAGCAGTAAGTGCAGTATCTGTGTGGTCTAGGCAGCCTGGGTTGAAATAGACTCAAATGGAGCAGAACCTTTAACACAGTGTAGAACAGTGTAGACTTCCTGGTTTTATTGGCCAGTTAGTCAGACTGTTTTCCCACAAAATGTGTGCAAATAGAAATGTAGTGTATGTTTGTCCTTAAGGTGAATTGAGGGTAATAGAAGCCAATTTCAGGAGTTAAATAATAGAAAGAATATTAAGGATGGGTTAAACACAGAGCTGGTGGGTGGTTTCCTGTGGCACCGAGGGGGGAAGCGAATGGGAGGTCTTTCTCGCAATGTTACTAGAATGTTTTGTCAATGTTCTAACATTGCCTGTACATTGCAGCAACATTGTGGTGAATGTTTTGTGTTTGGGACTAATTTCTACATCTGCCCTCCTCTGCCAGTGGCCAGCAGAAGGGTGTACTTTGTTCCACAATTAAGACCCTTCTATTTCTGCTGGCAATCATTCGGCTCTGGCCTGCCAATTTCACCACCACCCTCCCTTGCCCTCTACTGATAATAAAGATGTGCGCACATGATCACGCACACACATAATATACAGGCACTAATACGCACACCTGTACACACATGAACATACACACACATAAATACGCAGACACACAGATATGTGGACACATTCAAATATAAAAATAGTTTAACACGCGGATATATACACACAGTTGGACTTATCCATTATCTTCTCTCTACTCTTCTAGAACTGGGAGTGCTGCCAGACCAGATTAGTCGATAGCAGACAAAGGCTGGAGGAACTGAAGGACAGACTGAATCAGCTGATGCCAGATCTTTGGGAGGAGCTGCAGACCACCCAGAAACTCACAAAGGTACCCATCTTCCTCAGTGTGTATATATATATGTCTACATTTATGCTTGGGCATGTGAAAAGTAATATTGAAGTGCACTGTGTACATTCAGTTGTTTGTGGACAAATGTAAAGGCAAAGTTCATTTAATTTGAAAGTAATATTCATTGAAGTGGTATCAGTGGTAATCTTTTTCACGTTTCACTCAGAACACAACTTCTGCTCTATCTCTGTTTGTACTAGTGATGCCAAACAGCGATGAATGAACTGAATTGTGGGGGAGCCCTCATAGATCACTTGTCTAACCAGACGAGTGGCTGAGTGCTTTTACTCATCCACCACCTGGTTTCTCTTGCCTTGGACAGGCAGGCAGTCAAGCATTAGTTTTTATCCCTGCTCCTGTCAGGCAGGGTGGGGCTTGATGAATACTCTGACAGGAGGCCTCTAGGGAAAACCGAGTGCTGCTGCAACAGGTGTTGGTGACCAGTAGGAGGCAGTCTTCACTCTGGATTAAACTAAATGCATTGCCCCATTGCAGTGACGCTCCTCAGTGTTGTAGGTCTTTTTTTTGGGAAAAAATATGTTTATTCACACTATTTTTAACAAATTTCCAGTGCATTGCTGCAGCCATGAATTTGGTTGAGTGCAGACAAGCTCCCCTCCCCTTCAAATGATATGATGTCAGCTACTGATAGTCATACTGCTGTCCTAAACTGGGCTTGCAACTCCATGGCTGTAAAACTGACTCCCCAGGGGCTCTGCCAGTGTACCCTTGAGCCAGGTTCTTACCTTGAGTCTCCCGCTGTACAAATTGATTGTAATGTAAAATACTGTAATGTAATTCCCTCTGAATAATGGATCACAGTAGACAATAAACAGCACTTTTGGGACGATATGGGCAAAAATGGCAGGTCGTCATAGCAGAAAATAAAATATACATTGTTATGGTGATACTGCTTGGTAATTCTCCTATAACACAGACAGTTTCTAACATGGATAGGAAAAGGAGGATTCTATTTGGTATAGCTCTTTGTCTATGTTTGGGGAAAATGTCAATTTTGTATTGTTGTGTTGTGTCACATCTAGTTTGGAATTCCATTGAATATAATGGTAAAAAGATCAATAATTTTAAACTTCAATGGCAGTCGATAGAGTTCTTTGCTGTCCTCATCACATTTAACCGTTGTGCTCTCGTCCACTATAATGACATCCAGTTTACCATCTACCGTTATCCACGTGAACGCAGCTTAAGAGTGTCTGCTTAATGTAAATCGAAAAGTGTAGTAGCGGCCCATCCATGCACTGGAATGGTGCCTTAACAGCTGAGCCACCCAGCAGCCCTATGGGAGTGTCACTTTAAACAAATGTCCTGTCTCGATGTGATGCTAAAGATCAATTTCTGATAGATTTGGGGTTTTTAACTGTGATGCAGGAGCACGAGGACGCACTGGAGGACTGGTCTGGTGGCCAGGCGGAGCTGACCGAGAAGAGGGCGGACCTCGCCTGCCGTGTCACTGCTGATGACATCACGCTGCTACAGGCACCGGAGCAGGGGCTGCGCAGCCAGTGGGAGGAGCTCCGCCGGAAGGTAGCAATGCGCTGTGTTTTTTTTAGTTATTAATATTTTCTATTGTTACCAGTGGGCTTTCGGTTTGATTCCCGCAAATAGAACATGCTACAGAAACACCCATCCATCCTTACAAATACATGATGTGAAGTGTAAGCTCTGTATATCTCCTAAATTCTTGCATGCAGTGGAAAGGTAGAAATGGTCAGTTAGAGTCAGTTGGTGGGTTACTTTGATGATGGTGGCCTTCACAGTTTTAACTGACACCTCTACAGTGCTGGAACTGTACTGTACACTGTTTTCATGTCTTTGTGCAACTTGCAAATTATGCTTTTCAGATGCAGGTGTTATTTCTCAATGCTTAAAATGAAATGGAAAAAGAAATGACAGTAAAGATATCAGTCATATTTCAATGCTTGGAACCTTCCTCTCTCTCAACCCCCAAGAAGTAATAGAGCCTGTCTCTTTAAAGTGGACCCTGGTACTCTGTGTCCCTGGCATTCATTCTGACATACTTTATCCAAGAGAATTTGATCCTCCTGTTTTAATACACATACATCCGTGCACACACACAAACCCACCCACCAAAAGCAAATGAGCAAATGTGGGTGCTTGTATTTTTGTGGGGTCTTGCTTGTCCTTATATAAGAACTCACATTTGTGTGGAGTCTTTCCTAAATATGAATTGTTACAGTTCCTCTGCAGGCCTAAATGCCGCCATAGCCCATTTGTGGTCTTGTGTAGAGCTACACTAACCCCTTGTTAGAAGTGTTGGGATACAAACCAAGTCTTGTTGATTTACACAAGGCTGAATAACTACCAGGAACATTGCAAAATATCAGTGAGTGGGTTTTTGGGTGCAGGGTGAGTTGGAGTCAGGAGGAAAGAGTTTCAGGAACACAGGAAACGTGCAAGGTGCCAATATTTTCACAGACACAACCCAAGCATGAAAGTGAACAGCGAATCATGTGCCTGATAGATAATGCACTCTGATCCATAGAGGAAGCTTGATATTTGAGCATTTGTGGGCAGGGTGAGGTCAGCCCCTTAGGTATCACCCCTTTTCTTGACACAAGCTTGAAAATGACATACCCTAAATAAAATGGTTACTATTCTTTAACCCTTTTGACTACAGGGATGGTCTCTTCTGGAAGGTAACCCCTTGGGGTTTGTTTTCCAAGAGTCCAAATTGCTCTAAATATTACTAAAACTAAGTTACAAAAGCTCAAATACAGTGGAAGTTGAAGCTTTATTTCTCACTGAAAATATTTTTTATTTTTGAGTGGATACAGATTATTGAGGTGTGGTGTGCTTAGAAACACAATGGAGCCTCAGCTAAACATTGGACACATCCCCTTTCAATATTGCTTTGCCTTTGCTTTCGACTTCATTTTCCACAAACGGTTGAGTTTCAATGACCAGACTTACAGACTTTCAGAAATTTGGACTCGACCACAGTTTTAATAAATACAAATAAAACTTTAGATGATCAAATAGGCCCTAGTCATTTTTGTTGTACTGGTAGCAGTTGAAACTGTAGGGTATTTCAGTGCACTTATGCCTGGTTATGGGTATGCACTTTGCACTTTGTTGTACGTCGCTCTGGATAAGAGCGTCTGCCAAATGCCATTAATGTAATGTAATGACTGTTCTTTGTGACTCTTCACAGGTGTCCCTACGTGAGCAGGAGACAGATGACCGGCTTGGTGCCTGGTCTGTATTCAAAGAGAACAAGAAGTGGCTTTGTGATTGGCTACTGCAGATGGAGAGCATGGTGGCCTATGGCACTCATCTAACCTCAGCAGAAATGGCAGAAAAGCTGAACAAGGTAAGATGGAGGACGTGGCTTGACGCCGTGGGTTGGATATGGAAGGGACTTGGAGAAGTCACATGGCAAAACACACTGTGGCACACAGTACCAAAAACGGACTGCTCTTTATGAAAAGAAGTGTGTTTTTACTGTCGCTGACACAGTCTGTGTATTCTCAGGGAACCATTAGCCTTTTTCCAACAGGTTTGAGTTGAAGTTAATTCAAGGAATCTCTTTCTTGGCTTTCGATGAATAGATGAATACAGCAATAGATGAATTTCATTGTGCGTAACTAAATAGAGCACGAGTACTATACGGAAGCACTCAATGCAACAGTGATGAGTGATTATAAAATTCCTGTTAAGGAGGCAGGGCGAACATTTTTTAATTTAACAGTTAAAAATGTAACTTAAATTCCCTCCCAGGACTGCATGGAAGACATGAAATGTGTCAGTGAGAACAAGGCCCATCTGAAAGAACTTGGAGAGGGCCTGATCATTGCATGCGACGGAGCCATGGCAACAAAGATCAAGGGCATGCTGAAAGACATGGAGGACCAGTGGGAGCGTGTGTCTGACTGCATCATGTCAAGGTGAGGGTGGGACAGAGCAGACAACAGGTCACTGCAGGACCTGTTTATCAAAAGGGCACCATCATGCTCTCCCAGCCTGTAGTTTAGAATGGTTATTTGGTTCATTTAGACCTACTTCAGTGATCAAAAATAATAATAAGTGTGGCTCACGCTTTTTATTGTGCAACAGGGGTAAAAGTATGGCGATGTTTTGGCCGCAAGACCTTCTGAAGTACACTGTCTCAGTAGTTGATGACATAATGGAAAGTTAACCTAGCAATGTGGCAGACGATGCACTTCAGCACAGTGAAGGAGGCTTTGTGGCTGAAACGTTTTTTTCCCTGCTGCAAGTTGCACAGCAAACAAATAGCAACAGAAACAGAAAAATGTTTTTTTCTTCTAGTGCAAACCACTTGTATTTAACAGAGCCATTTGTAACCCCCCCTTACTTGAAATCTCAAAATTATTGAATTTTCATCATAATTAATTGAGAACATACACCATTTTGTGGCATGGTCTCTCCTCTTCAATTAGCAAAGGAGGATCAAGCCAAACCAAGCCATTTCACAGGAGCAGAGCCTCAAGGCCTTGCCATGTGTGAGTGCTGACAGGAAAGAGTATGGGGCAGGTTTGAGCTGTGTGCTGGCCCTTATACCTTATACCCAGTAGTATGTAGTCCATGGATCTTATAGTCCAGAGCTTCCTGTGGCTTCCTGCGAGGTTTGTTAATGTCTGCAGCTGCAATCCGGCATAATGGACCTAAGTTTGAGAGACATAGCCGACACGATCCCTGGCAGCAGCCAAAAACCCTACAGGCCTGTAGCTCACTATGTGCATTACACATAGTGAGCTGCTGTTGTGCAGAGTGGAATATCGCTCAGAGATGCTTCCCCAGTAATATGTTGCCTCTTGGAGGCAAAATACTTTGATTACTACTGGCTGGCTGTAGCTCATTTACTCACATAGGGCAGCACCAGCATACCTCTGCTGCAGAATCCCAAACACTGTTTGCTATCGTCAGAAAAACCATACTGGGCTTTAGGTCTCAGCTTGTACTTTTAGTGACCCCTCACTTTGCCGACAGTGTGGTATGTCATAAAATCTAAAGTTAAAAAAAGGTCTTTACTTCTGTACAGATTAACAGATGTACAGATTGTGCAAATTAACTATATTGAGCCTATATTGAAGAGACCTTTCTCTTTCTGTCTAGAACAGGTGGAGCTGTGGCAATGCATTTCTTAAGCAACTTGTTGCTTGTTATGGATATTGATGTTTGCTTTGTTGCTATAGTAACATTAGAGGCTAGACCCATAAATTGGACATCCAGGGAGATAAAGTGGGTTGGTGTGTGTGTGTGTGTGTGTGTGTGTCCGGCCAATTATTAATAAACCATGGGACCTCAGTCATATAACTCATTCAATATCTCATGCCATTGGTAATATCTACTGCACTACAATGTATCATCCTTGCCCTTTGACAAACTAATGTACATACACACATACTGTACATACAGTGCATCCAGAAAGTATTCACAGCGCTTCACTTTTCCCACATTTTGTTATGTTACAGCCTTATTCCAAGATGGAATAAATTAATTTTTTTCCTCAAAATTCTACACACAACACCCCATAATGACAACATGAAAAAAGTTTTTTTGAAATTTCTGCACATTTATTAAAAATAAAAAAATAAGAAATCACATGTACATAAGTATTCACAGCCTTTGCTCAATACTTTGTTGATGCACCTTTGGTAGCAATTACAGCCTCAAGTCTTTTTGAATATGATGCCACAAGCTTGGCACACCTATCTTTGGGCGGTTTCGCCCATTCCTCTTTGCAGCACCTCTCAAGCTCCATCAGATTGGATGGGGAGCGTCAGTGCACAGCCATTTTCAGATCTCTCCAGAGATGTTCAATCGGATTCAAGTCTGGGCTCTGGCTGGGCTCAAGGACATTCACAGAGTTGTCCTGAAGCCACTCCTTTGATATCTTGGCTGTGTGCTTAGGGTCGTTGTCCTGCTGAAAGATGAACCATCGCCCCAGTCTGAGGTCAAGAGCGCTCTGGAGCAGGTTTTCATCCAGGATGTCTCTGTACATTGCTGCATTCATCTTTCCCTCAATCCTGACTAGTCTCCCAGTTCCTGCCGCTGAAAAACATCCCCACAGCATGATGCTGCCACCACCATGCTTCACTGTAGGGATGGTATTGGCCAGGTGATGAGCGGTGCCTGGTTTCCTCCAAACACGATGCCTGGCATTCACGCCAAAGTGTTCAATCTTTGTCTCATCAGACCAGAGAATTTTGTTTCTTATGGTCTGAGAGTCCTTCAGGTGCCTTTTGGCAAATTCCGGGTGGGCTACCATGTGCCTTTTACTAAGGAGTGGCTTCCGTCTGGCCACTCTACCATACAGGCCTGATTGGTGGATTGCTGCAGAGATGGTTGTCCTTCTGGAAGGTTCTCCTCTCTCCACAGAGGAACGCTGGAGCTCTGATAGAGTGACCATCAGGTTCTTGGTCACCTCCCTGACTAAGGCCCTTCTCCCCCGATTGCTCAGTTTAGACGGGCGGCCAGCTCTTGGAAGAGTCCTGGTGGTTCCGAACTTCTTCCATTTACTGATGATGGAGGCCACTGTGCTCATTGGGACCTTCAAAGCAGCAGAAAATTTTCTGTACCCTTCCCCAGATTTGTGCCTCGAGACAATCCTGTCTCGGAGGTCTACAGACAATTCCTTTGACTTCATGCTTGGTTTGTGCTCCGACATGCACTTTCAACTGTGTGCCTTTCCAAATCATGTCCAATCAACTGAATTTACCACAGGTGGACTCCAATTAAGCTGTAGAAACATCTCAAGGTTGATCAGTGGAAACAGGATGCACCTGAGCTCAATTTTGAGCTTCATGGCAAAGGCTGTGAATACTTATGTACATGTGATTTCTTAGTTTTTTATTTTTAATAAATTTGCAAAAATTTCAAAAAAACTTCTTTCATATTGTCAGTATGGGGTGTTGTGTGTAGAATTTTGAGGAAAAAAATGAATTTATTCCATTTTGGAATAAGGCTGTAACATAACAAAATGTGGGAAAAGTGAAGCGCTGTGAATACTTTCCGGATGCACTGTACATACACTTGTGCACTTTTAGGCTTGTGTGCATGTGTGTGTGCATGTAATCAGCTTTCTGCAGCTGTCTGTGTGTAGTATTGGTAGTATTTTGCATGGGCACTGTGATGTACTCTGAATGTCTCCGTGCCGCAGGGAGAAACAGCTGCAGCAGAGGCAGGAGAGGGTGCAGCAGCTGCGTCGGAGCCTGCATGGCCTGCAAACGCAGCTCTCCTGTGCAGAGGGCCAACTGGTCACGCCTCTGTTGTACAGCGTCTGCCATAGTGATGAGATCCAGAAGAGACTGGTAGAACAACATGTAGGTGGAGCCTCAAACCTCACCCCTTTTTCAGCCTCCTCCAAGACCCTGACTGTCTTACTTGTCTATCCGCTAGTTCACTTCCGGGACTCTTTCTGGTATAATTCACCACTGTTTGCAATTGACACACACCAACAGCTTGTCGGCAGCATTTGGGGATTTAGTGTCTTGCTCAGGGATACTTCAACAACCCAGGGCGGGAAATTGGACCGACTGCCAACCGCTCTTACCTCCTGTCATGTCATCCCATAATGTTGTTTGTGCTGGTGGGTTGATATTTTTCTGTACACGATGTCTGTATTTGGGAGCTTGTGTGATGTTTACACGTGTATGCAGTATGTGATGTGTGTATCTGTGTGTGTGTGTATGTGTGATGTGTGTGTGTGTGTGTGTGTGTGTGTGTGTATGTGTGATGTGTGTGTATGTATGTGTGTGTGTGTGTGTGTGTGTGTGTGTGTGTGTGATGTGTGATGTGTGTGTATGTGTGATGTGTGTGTGTGTGTGTGATGTATGTGTATGTGTGTGTGTGTATGTGTGTGTATGTGTGTGTGTGTGTGTATGTATGTGTAATGTGTGTGTGTGTATGTGTGTGTGTGTGTGTATGTGTGATGTGTGTGTATGTGTGATGTGTGTGTATGTGTGTGTATATATGTGTGTATGTGTGTGTATGTGTGTGTGTGTGTGTGTGTATGTGTATGTGTGTGTGTGTGTGTGTGTGTGTGTGTGTGTGTGTGTGTGTGTGTGCAGGCCCTTGAGCAGGACGTGGAGAGGCTGTCGGAGTGCATGGCCCCGGTCATCGCTCTGTGCTCGGCGCGGGACACAGTTAGCAGTAGAAGCGATGCGGAGAACGCCCGCGTATGCGAGAGCCTGGAACGCCGCTGGAGCTACGCCCACACCCTGTGCACAAAGCGAAGGAACAGGTGACCCCCACACACAAGCTAGGTTTTGAAACAGCTGGTAGCTGTTTGACCAGTCTAGGCCAGCTCCATACTCAACATGGTTTGACCAGCTCAAGCTATGTTTTGAAACAGCTGGTATTTGGTAATTGCCGGCTGGCCATTGCTGGATTTTACACCAGGGAGGTACACCGGACTTGGATCAAATATGTAATTGTCTTGGATTCAGATACTTTTCTATACATTACTGAGTAGGTCTGGTGTGTTGGAACCTATGAAATGCAAACCCAACCTTCTAGGCATCGTGGGTGGCTCAATTGCACCAGGCGAGATCAATGGGACACAGAAAAGTATTTGAATTCATAAAAATTACGTATTTCACCGAGCTCTGAAGTCCAAAAGTTCAGATGACCAGCTTGTTTAGCACAAACCCCTAAGATCCAACACTTTATAAAACAGGGGGGTATGTTTCTTCTAATATGTAATATATATATATATGTAATATATAATATGATATGTTATAATTCCAATCACAATCCTCATTATCCTTAGTATAATTTTTTTCTTATTGAAAGTTTTGACTGATAAAAGTGATTGAAAGTTTGAAACTTCCAGTTCATCCCATAACAGACATCTACATGCTCTCCCATGCACCCTGAATTGTATTGTTCTCTTAATTCACTGTATCCCAAACTGGGATTTTCCATGAATCTCTCACACTCCTGCACCCGCCCTAGGATTGAGGAGACTCAGCGGCTATGGCATGAGATCCTGAATGACCTTTCACGCTTCGAGGATTGGCTGAAGACGGCTGAGAAAAACACCGGAGCCGAAGAGGAGGTGGAGAAGTTTGAGGTAAATTTTCCCTACTTTCGTGGAAGGAAATATTAGGTGATAGCATGCCTCAGTGTAATGATGTGGTTGTTTCATCCTACTCATCGCAAAGCTAACTTGTGTCCTCCACGAAATTGAATTAAATCCATAATTTGTGACAGTGAGGGGGTTTTTCTTTATGTCTCTATACAGAGTTACAATTAGCTACGTTCATCAATGTTAACTTTACCCAGCATTGACAGATTGATGCTATATAACACTGCCTGTTGTGAGTTATGCTTAAATTACCATGCCCCGATGCAGGCTCTTCAGAGGGAGGTGCAGGAACACTTTGCTCAGCTGGAGCTCCTAAATGTGCAGTACCAGCGACTGGCCTGGGACAACCTCACCGATACGGCCGGCAGCCTCAGTGTCACGGTTCACGAGGTCAACCAGCGCTGGGATGCCCTATGGCAGCAGATGGAGGCTACTAATAGGAAGCTGAAGGTAAGGACCTTGGGAGCACCCAACCCATCAGAACATTACTTGGGTCACACGTTTGGGTACAGTTGATGTAACCAGGCTCCTCAGTCACATCACAGATTCTCTGTACATACCAGATGGTCAGTGTGATTTTACATTTTAAACATTTCAATGTGGAGTATGACCAAGAATAATACTGCTTGAGTTGTTGACATCCCAAATTATTGTTGCATTCATATTTATAAGATGATAAACTGTGACGCAATAAAAAGGCAAGATGGTGATGGCCAGTTGTTAAAAAGACTCTCAGCTAGTAAGAACAGCACTTTAGATTCTTATCTGCCTCTTATTTGCAAAGCAGGGCAATAAAACAGCAGGTACCCCCATGCCATTTTAACAGATTACAAGGCTGACCGAGTCACAGACTGAGACAATAAAAGGCATAATATCCTTTTACCGTTTCTCTACATCAAAAAATATAAGAAAAAATATATACAATTCAGAAATTGCAAGGATAAACAGACATATACATTAGACATTTATTTTTCTTAGCTCACTTTTATTGCATGTCTGGCGGACAAGTTTCCAGTTTGGTAGAAATATAGGCTTGTTTTGCAAACTGTTTGATGCAGACACATTTATGGAACCAAATATCCCACCTACGTTGACGTTTCGTAATCCGTTCAGCCATTTTCAAGAATTTGCCTTTTTTGACACCTTTTCTATGCTGTATAAAACTTAGTCTCATACCCTCATACCTACTTGCATTACTGTCACCTTCCTGTCAGCTTTGACAGAGTCAGACCATTCTCCTCTGGTGTCTCTCATTAACAAGGCATTTCTGTGTGCAGAACTGCTGCTCACTGGATGTTTTTTGTTTTTCGCACTATTCTCTGCAAACTCTAGAGACAAGTGTGAGACATTCTGCTGGTTGATGTGAACATTAACTGAAGCTCCTGACCCATATCTACATGATTTTATGCATTGCAGTAGTGCTACACAATTGGCTGATTAGATAATTGCATTGATAAGTAGGTGTAATAAAGTGCTCAGTGAGTGTATATGTGTATAAAACACATATGAATGTTCATTTTCTTTATATTTTGTTTAAAAAATTGGGTTTAATAGAAAGGTACGCTTTTCTGATAATTCATGTGTCTGGACAAAAAGATATGCAGAATTTGAAGAACGTATGTACACATAGATGTCTGCACGCAAACAATGACTACTTTTTAAGCTACAGGAGATGTAGCTTTGATGTCCCTCTTTAGCTCTCTTCTTCTCTACTCATTAGGCCTGATTGACTCTCTGTGTCCATCTCAGGTGGTGACAGAGCAGCCTGAGCTCTCAGGTCAGGCCCTGGGGGGGGGCGCAGTGCTGGTTGGGGGATCTGGACAGGAAGAAAGTGAAAGTGAAGAGGCAGGCCCACCCATCCAGCAGGCTGTGGCCCGAATGCTGGCCATCCATGGCACCATGTCAGGTGACTCACGCAAACGTATATGTCTACCACACGACTCTGGGAAATTTTCAGCATGGGAACTATGCTCAGCACAAATTATGTCATGAGAAAGTGATCCAATTTTATTTCAAACTTATTCCAATGGAAAATCAATTGTGCTGACTTGTTTCAGCCACTTTAATTTCAGATTCCTCTGTTCTAGTTCCAGTTCCACATAGATGAAGCTGTATTGTAGTTTTGTGGAAAGTGTTGGGTTAGCGGCTGCATTATGGACACTATGGGGTTATGAGCAAATATTATGGACAGTTTTGGATTAGGCAGCTGAATTAATGTTGTGTTAGGAGGATGCATTATGGACAGTGTTAGATTAGGAGGCTGCATTATTGACAGTGTTGGGCTGTTTTCGTATGGCTCAATCTCCTCTAGTTCCAGGGATATCTGTGACTGAACCAACCAGCAAGCTTTCCCTAGAGTCACAACAGGGTGCCACTCCGGGTCTGGGTGGTCTTTCCAGTCACACAAGCACCCCCTCTAAGCAGGGCTATGTAAGTACACTGCTTCCAACTGACCTCATACACACAGCCCCCACACATTTAAAGAAAAGAGATTCCCTGCTGTCAGTCAACATTTGAAGGGGAACTAGCTTCATTATCAAGAGGTCTTTACCCCGATAAAGACTGTTTAGCTGCAATATGTTGATTGTCAGCATTTTTACCCCCTTTGCACAAGCCCTCTATTGGCCATGGCACCTACATCATGACACTGCTAAACTCAGACATTCAGTGCTACTGCAACCAAACTATGAGAGGAAGCAACACAGTTTTTGTTCCAGTTTCATTACTAAGTGAAGCACATAAAAACACAGGGTTTATAAGTATCACCATTGTTGCATAGTTTGGCTAGTTAATAAGCACCCCTTGCCCAGTGTCATCTGCAACTAGCATGACACATTGGATAATTGCATCTATCTGGGAGCATCATCTCCAGGATACATAGGAACATTTCACCAACAAAAATGTGTATACTTGCAACAAGATAAAGCCAAAAACAGCCAATATAGTTATTCTAATACAATGGTGAAAAATGCTGCTCATTGAATAACAAAATAAACAAGAGGAATTATTGTTTCATTATACTACGTCATTCTACTTTCAGTATCTGTGACTATATATAGAATAATACATAATCTTACCCTTGGTTTTATACATAGAGATGCCCCTTTGAAGATTTAGTTATAATTTATTGTCTTGAACATGTGGTAAATGGGAGATAGGCATTTACATTGGCGACACATCACACCCCAGTTGCTATTTCCCCATGGTAAAATCATTTGTTTGATTGCTGAACTAGTCCAAGTAGCAGACCGTATACAGTTTTCAACGGTGTATAGCATGTGCAATTGTAAAAGCTGAACTGTGACTTGGGGCCACTTCATCTATCACTTCATCACTTCTATAATGTTATGCAGTAATATATAGTCAAATTGAGCTAATCTGCACATTACTGCTTGTAACATTTCAGTTATTTACATTGTCATATGTTTTATATTGTAATGCTGTATTCACATTTGCCATTATATAAACTGTTAGCCTTTGCTAATAATGCAATGCATTGTGGGCTTAGTAGAGTCCTGGCTCATCGTGGCATGCTTTGTTAGAATTCATACCCCACACAATGAAGTTAAGTGTTGAAATCCCCTTGCAACAAAAGATTACATATTCTTGGAGTACAAAAACATTTGAATGATTGATTGAATGAAGTGAATGATTGTGATTGAATGATTACATGTTTAGGTATGTGTACCACAGTGTGCCACATTTATTTTACAGTGTTATTCAATGTGATATCAATGTTTCATCTTAAACCACCATAATGGGAAAATGTATAATGGACAAAAGGCATTCTCAGAGTGTTTTTGGAGAGGTTTTTGGACCCCATGATATTTTAAGACCCTATCCTGAACAGTCTCAGAAATAACGAAAAGTGCCTAAAAAGTTTAAAATGCTTGTCGTAGGGGTGATACCCTATAGGTACATACAATTGTACCCCTAGCCAGCATTATACAGTGCAGTCCGTAAGTATTTGGACAGTAGTACAATTTCTGTTATTTTGGCTCTGTAGTCCAGCACATTAGATTTGGTAAGAAATAATGAAAATGAGGTTCTAGTGCCCCCAAAGGTAATTGGTAACTTTCTGATTCATCAAGTCTACTCATTTCAGCTTTCAGTATCTAGTCTTGATTCTCGGCTTTTGATTGCCTGTTATTGGCATTTGTGCACATAAGGACCAGGGTTGTGCCAACGATGGTCAAGAAAACCATTATGAGGCGGGGAAATAAGATGAAAAAAAAGGTCAGAAACATAGGCCAAACAATAGGCTGACCAGAAAACATTTTGAAACATCATTAAGAAGAAATTATGCTCAATAAGTACAATGGGGCTGGTATACCAAGGAAGACCTCCACAGTTAATGACCGAAGAATTCTCACCATAATTAAGAAAAACCCTCAAACACAAGTCTGACGGACCAGAAACTCTCTTTTGGAGGCAAGTGTGGATGTTTTAGTGTCTACTGTCTGCAGACAACTTTACAAACATATCTATAGAGGCTGCACTGCAAGATGCAAACTACTAGTTAGCTGCAAGATGGCCAGGTTACAGTTTGCTAAGAAGTACCAAAGAAATGCCTGTTCTAGAGAAAGGTATTGTGGACAGAAGAGACCAAGAATGACTTATCAGAGTGATGGCACAAGCAAAGTGTGGAGGCTAAAAGGAATTCCCCAAGTACCAAAGCTTGTTTGTGAAACATGGTGTTGGGGTTTTATAGTTTGGGCATGTATGGCTGCCACAGGTGCTGACTCACTTGCCTTCATTGATGTAACTGCTGATAGCAGCAACAGAATGAATTCTGAAGTATACAGAAGTATCATAGCTACTCATGTTCAATAAAATACCTCAAACCCAGAAACTGGATTGGATCGCACAATATGGATTTGTGTAGCCAAATTAAAGGTGGCAGTCTGCACTTTAACCTCATATTCTTTGTTTAATTTAAAGTCCAATGTGCTGGAGTGCAGAGCAAAAACAAAATAAATGATATCATTCGCCAACTCCATATCTGGCTAAAGGGCTATTGCACCTCTGTGGGAATGCCATTTATGGACAACTTCTGTGCCTTTAATCAGAGACCCAACCTATTTGGGCGGGATGGTGTTCATCTTAACAGAGCAGGTTCTCATCTCTTAGCCATGAATATGGACCTTGCTCTGCTCTCAGGGAAAACTCTTAATGTCTAAGTAGGAGTCCCATCCATAAATACATTGAATACACACCTACCTCTAACATCCCTGTGATTGTGAATATTAATCAGTTCAGACATGCAAATTTAATAGCTGGCAGGAAGCTTGGTAGCTTCGGTTTGGACTACACACTCTGCTCCAAATGTACAACACAATATCCCAGGTAAGCCAGTTCACCTGAATAGTTCAGATGTTTTTAAATGTAGAAAAGATGTGGTCATATGTTGGCACCATAGTTACAGGATACATCGAGCTGGAAGGGGTCATTTGAAGGGGTGATGGACTAGCCATTTATGTTTCTTGTCTTTCACCATTTCAATTACAAAAGATTTTGAATTTATCTCACTGAATTTGACGCTCACTCACAGTGATGGAAATCTATAGGCTATATAGCTATGGCTGATTCCTTAAAGTTAGTGGAGCTACTCTCTCCTCTTATTAGTTCATAATTATTAATAATTAATTTGGACTGGCAAACAAAATTTAAATTTGAATAATCCCTCCAAATCTAAAAGGCTAAAAGGAATTCCCCAAGTACCAAAGCTTGTTTGTGAAACATGGTGTTGGGGTTTTATAGTTTGGGCATGTATGGCTGCCACAGGTGCTGACTCACTTGCCTTCATTGATGTAACTGCTGATAGCAGCAACAGAATGAATTCTGAAGTATACAGAAGTATCATAGCTACTCATGTTCAATAAAATACCTCAAACCCAGAAACTAGATTGGATCGCACAATATGGATTTGTGTAGCCAAATTAAAGGTGGCAGTCTGCACTTTAACCTCATATTCTTTGTTTAATTTTAAATCCAATGTGCTGGAGCGCAGAGCAAAAACAAAATAAATGATATCACTGTCCAAATACTTATGGACTGCACTGTTTACTAATTTGTCCCATTTTGCTGGGAAAACATACTCATTTGTACCCATAGATAATATGACTGTACTTTCAAAATTTGAGCCTTGAAGAACAAAGAACAAAAATGTACCTCCATTGTCACTTTATTTCTGAGTGAAGAAAAGTATCTTGCATCAAAACAGTTGATCTGTAGCAATGCCTTCACAGCACTTGTCATCCACATGTTCAAGCTGTCTAGTAAGTCAGAAACTGATTTCAACTTTGCATTAGATTAAAGAGGACGAGCAGCTCTTGGACTCCCATCTTGCGGCGACACCTACTGCTTCCCAGTGTAAAGGGCCAGTAGTGTTTGAAACCACCATCCCTTGGACAGGTACCTCCACAGGTAGCGCTGAGGATGACCACTGTTTAATTCTTGGAGGGAAGTCCGAGTCTCCGGCCTGTTCCACACCCCTTTCCGAGGAGCCATTGTCGTTTGTCCAGGGTGGCAAGGTGAAAAGACAGTTTGCCCCTCAACCCCCTCAAGCACTGGGCCTGCCTTTCTCAAACATATTTTGGATCCATGCATCTGGGCATCCCGAATCCTCCACCATCTCTCCATCAGCGGCTCATCCAGGATCAAATGGAGCAGACACTATATCCACTACCTCCCCCAATCTGGTTCACCCACAGCATCTAAATCCTCATCCAAAAAGCTCAAAGCAATCATCACAGGTAGTTGTACCCAGGACAGGTCATTGCCCATTATTTGGACAACAACAGCCAAGTCACAAGAGGTGTATCAGACGTGAGCAACCTCTTCGCCCACTCTCCCCATACTCTGGCCCTCCTTCTGTGCTCATAGTGGGTTCATCCATGCTTAAGCATGTCACTCTCCCCAAGGCTGCAACCCTTTGCTACCCGGGTGCCCAGGTCCTGGATATAAATTCCACTATCCGCTCGGCACTGCTCGAGTACCCCTCAGCCTCGGCAGTTGTTGTCCACGTAGGATCAAATGACACTTCATCCCAGCAATCAGAAAAGCTCAAGGATGATTTTAAAACACTCATGGACACTCTCTTGACCTCAGGGAAGCAATGCGTTATCTCTGGTCCATTGCCATCCCCTCGCTATACGGATGTGAAATTCAGCCGCATTCGCCAACTCCATATCTGGCTAAAGGGCTATTGCACCTCTGTGGGAATGCCATTTGTGGACAACTTCTGTGCCTTTAATCAGAGACCCAACCTGTTTGGGCGGGATGGTGTTCATCTTAGCAGAGCAGGTTCTCATCTCTTAGCCATGAATATGGACCTTGCTCTGCTCTCAGGGAATTGTGAATTGTGATTGTGAATATTAATCAGTTCAGACATGCAAATTTAATAGCTGGCAGGAAGCTTGGTAGCTTCGGTTTGGACTACACACTCTGCTCCAAATGTACAACACAATATCCCAGGTAAGCCAGTTCACCTGAATAGTTCAGATGTTTTTAAATGTAGAAAAGATGTGGTCATATGTTGGCACCATAGTTACAGGATACATCGAGCTGGAAGGGGTTATTTGAAGGGGTGGTGGACTAGCCATTTATGTTTCTTGTCTTTCACCATCTCAATTACAAAAGATTTTGAATTTATCTCACTGAATTTGACGCTCACTCACAGTGATGGAAATCTATAGGCTATATAGCTATGGCTGATTCCTTAGAGTTAGTGGAGCTACTCTCTCCTCTTATTAGTTCATAATTATTAATAATTAATTTGGACTGGCAAACAAAATTTAAATTTGAATAATCCCTCCAAATCCACTCTAATTTACAATTTTCTTTCTAATTTTTATCCGACAGGACAAATAGTCAACACGTTTTTTTGATCTTGGTATCAGTAACCATTGCCCCATTCCTGTATCAGAGAAAAAGATTTAGAAAAAAATCTAAATCACAAGGTGCTGCATGAACTATTATAGTGAATTTTACAACACTCTAGATATCCCTAATGCTGACCTGGCATTGGGATTTTTTTATGAACACTTTTAATTTTCTGGTTGATAAACATGGTTTTTGCATTAGCTATCAAGATTGTTTCATTCAAGGAATACAGCAGGGGAATTGGCTAGATACTCAGGGGACATATCCTTTAGAAAGTAAAACAGAAATAAATAATTGCACCTCCTCAGTAAGGAAGCCAAATCCCAATACTATTTTGAGTCAATTTCCAGCTCTTGTTCTAATTGATAATTGTTAATACTGATAAAAAAATATATAGTTTTATCACCTCCCCATGTCAGTGCTGGTCATTGTCAATTAACCGATCAGAAAGAGATAAGTACAGCTTTTAATACATATTTTGCTGCAGCAGGCCACCTATTTGACACACTTATGTATGGGAGAGACGAGGCTTTTCTCTCTGCCTATAGATAACTGTGTGCCTGTTCTCCTTTCACTTCTCGAGAAGTAGCTAGTGCCCCTTGACTGTAGCAATTAACATTAAGAAGTCAACCAGAGAGGATAAATTAGAGCCCTTCCATTTTAAGTTTTCTGCCCCTTTTATCACAGAGCATATTGCCCATATTGCAAGCTGCTCTTGTAATACCGCTGCACAAAGGTGGGGAAAAAAGCGATCGCAACCACTATCACCCTATTTCAAAACTTTCCTGCCTGGCTAAAATTCCATAATCCCTTGTAAATAACAGATTAAACTAATTTCCTCTTACAGTTCCACTACAATATCTCCTCCGCTTCTTTAATTATTAATAACATTGTATCTGCTCTTGATTATAAACAACATTGTACATTCAGATTATCATCTATTGGCATAGAATCTGTGGCTTGTAGCAGGTTTAAAAACTATTTGTCAGAGAGATACTAGTGTACACTCAGTGAGCATTTTATTAGGTATTTATTAGGTATAGACTTATTTTTTAGACTTATTAGTCCTCTACTGCTGTAGCCTATCCACTTACAGATTTGATGCGTTGTGTGTTCAGAGATGCTCTTCTGCATACCACTGCTGTAATGTGTGGTTATTTGCGTTTCTGTCACCTTCCTGTCAGCTTTGACCAGTCTGGCCCTTCTCCTCTCTCATTAACAATGCATTTTTACCTGCAGAACAGCTTCTCACTGGATGTTTTTTATTTTTCGCACCATTCTCTGCAAAATCTAGAGACGGCTGTGTGTGAAAATCCCAGGAGATCAGCAGTTTCTGAGATACTAAAACCACCCTGGGTGATAGGAAAACCCAAGTTTTTGCAAGTAACAAAGGGTGTCCCCCATGCTCCAGACTTATTTCCCATCTATTTTTAATTCCTTTTGATTTATTGTAAGACTCATTTTTATGCAGATGACATTATTCTTTACAGTTGTTCTGCTGTTGTTGCACTGGTGCTCCATGTGCCTCAAGTTAACCTTCCTTTGTAACACGAGGACATTTTTTATCCTTGAACCTGAATCTGGTTAATTGGGACTGTACCTGTTTCAACTGATGCCTCTTGTTGTTTCTGCTCTTCTTTTGTTTAAATGTATTTAATCTTTTTTTTCTCTTTTTTAAATGATTTTCTTTTTGGTTTTATTATACCTCGGCACCATTTTGAATTTTGCTTTAATTGTTTTGCCTTTCGGCCTCAGATTTTCACTTGTGGTGAAGGTGTTCATGATTCGGGAAATGTATAGATTTACCTGTTACATTTTTAATTCTCGGTATTTAATTGCCAAATAAAGGAGAACAAGTTAATTTTTGCATTTCTTCTTCTTTGTTTTGTATCTCTTTATTTATAGCTATTATGTAAGTGATACAAGTGTCAAAGTAGAACACTGCAAAAATGGATGAGGATTGCAAGATTGGGAATCTGTGTGAAGGGGTTATGTTCTAGAACATGGAACAGTCCATTTACTATTAGTATAGGGGATAGGGGAAAGAAAAATTTCCTTTAATCAGAAAGCATGGAAAATGTCCTCAAATCTGCATGTCCACAACAAAGGTTTAGAGAGCTTGTGGTCATTTGGGGCGACATGGCTCAGGCAGTAAGAGCAGTCATCTGGCAGTTGGAGGGTTGCCAGTTTGATCCCCGCCCGGGCTGTGTCGAAGTGTCCCTGAGCAAGACACCTAACCCCCAAATGCTGCTGACGAGCTGGTCGGTGCCTTGCATGGCAGCCAATCGCCGTTGGTGTGTGAGTGTGTGTATGAATGGGTGAATGAGAAGCATCAATTGTACAGCGCTTTGGATAATGGCGCTATGTAAAATGCCAACCATTTACCATTTATAATTGGAAATGTGGCACAGAATAGCTTCCATGCGCTTCTGCCCCGGCACAGTAGCGCACAAGCGATTTCGTATGAATGATTTAATGGTATACTCTATATTTGCAATCCATACAGTGCAAATACAAAACATTATGTTTGTAACACATAGTGATTGTAAGTATGCCTGATGTTTGCGCTTTATAATTTGTTGAATTACCTTGTTATTCAGAGGCAAGGCTCATAATTGTCAGTTTTAACCGATTTCCCCTGAAAAATTACCGGATGTAAAAAAAAAAAAAGGTTAGTTCGAATGAAAACGATTTTTGCCCGGATTTGATGTTTCTCTGTCTTTGTTATGTTTTTGGAATTAAAATCTATTATGGATTTGGTTGTCTGGACCATTGCCATTGTTGGTAAATCAGGGTTCACAGCTTTAAGTGTGGGAATCATGGGGGTTGTTGTATTGTTTCTGTTTTGAATGTTTCGATTGATCCATGTATGTATGTGAGGCCACTGGGAATGGTGAGTGAGTGAGTGAGTAGGGTTTTTGGTCATTATGTGTGCGTCTTCACAGAGAGCATGGTCACAGAGAAAAGCTGGTAGTTCAAGGGAATTCATGTAATTTTCTTTGGTGCAATGAAGAAAGCAAATGCCTCAGTACACCTAGTTATTGCAGCAGAAACCATTATTAAGTTATTAAATTGGGTGTTACCTTGAGATTGCTGATGAGTGAATGGTGCAGCTACAGCTAACTATTTATAATGAGCAGCTTCAGCCCTGGAATCAAAAAGGAATAGTGGTTCGATTCATGTGTGTCTTCCATCTATGGTTCGGCTACAGTAGCAGGAAAAAGTTAAAACACAGTGAAAAGAATACCAATTTTATCCTGATTCGTGTCGTCTGTGAAGTACTGAAATGCATAGAAGTTGAGGTTTTGTTACCGTACATGTCATTAAATGTGCTGTTGAAATAGCAGCCACAATGTGTCCAATCTCCACATGATCATTGTCCATTAACAAAGCCTACGGTTAAAAGAAAGGACAATTTTCAAAATTAAAATAAAAGATTTATCCCAGAAATGTGCATTATTAGAATCCAACTTCCATTTTCACGGTCCAGTTAATGAAGAGTTGCCTGAGGCTGCAAAATAAGATTCAGTGTATGAGGGAATATTAGATCAGGTACAAAAAATAATTCAATAATTGGTTTGGTCAGTCAAGCAGTGGTCTAAACGACAGAGAAGGGCTTTCCTGTCACAGTATTGTTGTCATACTAAAACCAAAGTCTCTTTTTTGGGCCCTGTACACAAATAAAACATTCACAAAACATTATAGTGTAACATCAAATAGGTTAACAGTCTCTAGTAAAACTAATTAGTCACAATAATAATAATGTAATTAAATTGCTATTTGATGAGTAAAATAAAAAATACTATGAAATAGTAATAGCAGTTCCTGAGGATATACTCGCATTTGGGATAACTTCTGCATGGAAAACAAAATGAACATGGCCCTTTTTTCATGTTTCTAGCAGTGTTGTTTGTATAGATTGTAAACAAAATAGGTCCGAGTATGGATCCTTCAGGTACTCCTTTTTCTAACATTTCAGATTTCACATCCCCAACCTTAACAACTTGTATCCTATTAGAAAGATAGGCCTGAAACCAAACACAGTTTTTAGTGATGTGGATGCATACAGTGCAGGCCGTAAGTATTGGGAGATGGACACAGTTTTTGGTGGCAACATCAGACTTGAAATTAAACAATTGATGTAAAAGTTAATATTGTTAGC
The DNA here is from genome assembly GCF_963514075.1 of Conger conger. Taxonomy (NCBI): domain Eukaryota; kingdom Metazoa; phylum Chordata; class Actinopteri; order Anguilliformes; family Congridae; genus Conger; species Conger conger. Next base: position 26,111,543 of record NC_083764.1, read on the forward strand.
TTTAATAAGACACTGTCTGTCCATAAGTCTTTGTTCCAGAGCAAAGTACTTTAATGTACTAAAAAACTCTAACCTGGTCATTCTGTTCCTGAGGTGTTCTTTGTCTGTTTAACTGCTGAAAATTGGTTTTTCTTCAAAAATGAAAGTATTCTTCAGTCATCCACAATAGTGGTCTTCTGTGGGCTGCCAGATTGTTTGCTATTGCTGAGTTTGGCAATGCATTCTTGCTTCTTAACAATGTACCAAGCAGCTTGTTTTGACACACCGAATGTTTTGGCTATGTCTGTGATCAATTAATTAAATTCATTTTCACCCTCAGGGTGGCCTGCTTTACTGTCATATAATGTAATGTCTCACGTCAAATCAACTCAAAAACATTTGTTAGCTGTTATGCATGAACTAATGATGCAATGACACACAGCTTACCAATAAATAGTCGAGCAGCCAACTGTCCAGTTACTTTTGGTCCTCTAAAATTTGGATACCACTGTATGTATAAAAAGGCCTATAGTTCCTACACAGATCATACAATATGGATATAAATGCCTTCAAATTAAAGCTGACAGTCAGCACATTGTTTAATTTAAAATCCAATGTGCTGGAGTATAGAGCCAAAACGACAAAAAATAATGTCACTGTCTCAGCACTGTATCTTGTCCCTGGCTAAGTCCCTGGCTAAGGTCTGACCGGGTTACCCCTGGTTACCCCTGCTCTGACAACTGTTTCTCACTGACACAGGAGGAGATGATGTTAGAATGCAGCGGGAGCATCGAACGCGTGAGGAAAGTCTCGTTGATCCTGGACGATGAAGATGAGTCAGCAGAAGTGCAGGGCCTCACAGGGCTCACCACAGCCGACAAACAGTCAGGTACAGTGCCTCCAAACTCTGGCCTCCCCTCCATGGGCTAATCTGTGTCATCCCATAACCCTGTCCCATGTGGAGACTGATCCGCTTTGTGTCCACTCAGGAGTCATCCAGCGCTGGGAGGTGCTACAGGCCCAGAGCCCCCCGGCCCGACCGCGGAATCAGCCGCAACCAAGCTCTGATCTCCAGGATGTCACCGTGTGGCTGGCCCGAGTGAAACCTGAGCTGGAGAGGCTACAGGCGCCTGAGCCTTCAGCCAGCCTGAGTGTCCAGGACATGGAAGCCAGGGTCAAGAGGCTCAAGGTAACCGTGGACTTTTGACAAGGAGGGAAATGTCCCAGAAACTCGCCGGCAGGGTAGCCTAATGCTAGGTTGCTTGACCGGCAACTGTAGAGTTGCTGGTTTGAGCCTCTGGTGGGCACATAGGGATGCTGACTTGCATCTGGAGGAAGAACCCTGCTGTTGGGCCCCTAAAACTGCAACAGGGGATTTACCCCTCTTCTCTGTCTCGCTATTCCCACTTGCAACTGTTCTCTCTGGTATTACTCTCAGGGTGTCTTTGAGAGAAACATTCTCAATGGGCCTCCACTGGTTAAACAAAGGATTCCTTGAAACTGGTATGGGGGCTGGACAGGACTCGGTTGACTTGTTGCTCAATTGGTAAAATGGTAAAAGGAAAAAATGAGATTTATTTTCCTGTGGTTCTGATGTTCATGCTGGATGTGCACCAGTTTATTAATTTCTTAATTAGTGCAGCCTTTTAAATAGGATTGGCATTTTTGATAAAATTGCACATAACTATGAATCAGTGCACATTTGCCCTGCACGCAAATATTTTTCCCAGCTTATTTTCTGGAAACTGCATTAGCTAAATGGAGCAATTAAGATGAGTTGGGGCACAAACCCTCCCACACATGCCCTCCAGGAACAGATTATTTCAAGTCTAAATTGGCTTTTAAACCTTATTGAACCCGCTGCCTGAATAACTGTTTATCTGAAATTTCCAAAGTGAGGAGGGACATGAGTCCTTTAAGAGTTGGCCTCAAATTGTAATCAAGTCCACTAATGCCAAAGCTGAATCCTGTAGGCAGCCAGGAACATGAAAGAAAAACAGTTAAGGTGGATTGGGGTGTAAAAATATTAGAAGTAGTCAGCAAGTCGATAAAATTGAGCTCCTTGGTGCTGGATTGGCATCATTGACTGTGTTTCAAAGTAGTTTAGCAGTCCATATTCTAGCAGTCACTCTCCCCATTTTAAAATGACTGCAAGATTACAACCTACAGGCAGCCATGCGTAGCATTTAGCATCAACAGGGACGTTCTAGCAAGTACCCTCATTTAGCATTTAGCATCACTCTGAATTGTCCAGTAACCCAGACTGAGCAGAAAACAAAGTGGTTTCATTGTGAGGATATCTGTAATAGTAATCCAGGTATAATAATGCCCCCCACACAGAAAATGCAGAGGACCTTTGACAGGTACAAAGGTGTGGTGATTGCCCTCAATCTGAGTGGGCAGAAGCCACAGCAGACTGGGGTGGATGTGGCGACCGAGGCTGGCTTACGGGACATGAATCAGGCTTGGGTCATGGCCTGCATTCTCCTGGACCAATGGAAGGAAAAGCTCTGCCGAGCCCTTATGAGATGCAAGGTGAGAAACACCCTAAACCCTGCAGCCGGTCGGATGAAGGGGAGGGGCAGGGTAGGATCCTATGTGGGAGGAGCTAAAACATTTAGGGTGGAGTTGAAACTGGAATGCAAGCCTTCAGCCACAACACCATTCAGGGATGTGATTTTCATATTTTTAGACCCAATTCAATGACCCACGTGAAACATGGAGATCCGTAAAAAATGTTTTTCGGCGTGTCTTAATTTCCCCTCTCACTCACTTAATTTCCCCTGTTTTGACTTCCTCTGCTCTGATATTTCTGCTGAAACTGGTCTAAAAATGTATTATCTCCTTGAACCCGGATAAAAGGCACACAAACTGCTGGGTACATTGTGTTAAATAAATTAAGGAGCAAGAGCGTGTGAGTCTTTTTTGGGAGCATTTATTCTCCGTTGATTTGCAACTTCTTAATTAATCTGGTTGTGTGGCTTCTCATCAAGAGATGTACCAGTATACACCTAAATTGTGATTGTGATTTCAACTAATAAAAGTTGGAATCCAACTGTAATTCAGAAGGTGCATGTGTGTGTGCATGCGCAAAGTGCTACTCCGGTGTGTAAAGTCTCTGGGTGAAAAGATATAAAGTATATCCCTGCCAGAATGCTCTGTGGTTCCTCTGTTGACATTCCCGTTCCATCCTCTCCCCCCAGGAGTTCCACCAGACCCTACACTCCATGCTGCTGTGGCTGGCTGATGCGGAGAGCCGGTGTCTTGCGGTCGATGTTCACGACCCCGCCCTGAAGCCTGCTGCGCTGCGGGAGCGTGGCCGCACACTCACGGTGAGCAGGGGCTGGGGGTGTACTCCGAGAATATTCCGGAAATGTCTGTGTCTGCCTGTAGTTGGCTGCATGGTGGAGAGGAGGCTTGAGTGTAATTGGTTAATGTGTTAAGGCTACTGCTGTTGCATGCTTCATTTAGGTATAGTACTTACCCAGTTGTCCAAACGGTGAGGCCGTGCTAGCTTCCCTTTGTATGTTTCAAATGTAATATTATCCTAACTTCTGCTTGCACAATAAGATGGGGGCCTGTAGCATAGTGGTAAAGGGACATGACTGGGACCCGCAAGGTCGGTGGTTCAATCCACAATAAGATCCGCACAGCCGTTGGGCCCTTGAGCAAGGCCCTTAACCCTGCATTGCTCCAGGAGAGGATTGTCTCCTGCTTAGTCTAATCAACTGTACGTCGCTCTGGATAAGAGCGTCTGCCAACATGCCATAAATATAAAAGACTCTGGTATGACAAATAAATCATTTTCATTTTTGCCAATCCAAGAAACAAAGTATCTTTGTGTAAATGTACTGGGAAAAACTCACTAATAGATCAAAGATTATCAAATGTAATTGTATTCATGTTTTTACAATTTCCAAAGTGTCAAATAAATGATAAATAAATACATTTTTTATTTACCAACAGTAATAATGGGCCTCCTGCTTTAGTAATAGCTAAATAATTAAAATGTTACAAATATTATTACAGTAGCAGTGGTAGTTACAAAGAAGCATATGGTCTGGAGCCAGTTATCTGAGCACAAGGCTACAATTCACCAACCTCTACAGTACATGATCACTTGACATAGTAGGCTCAATGCATCCAAAATATGTTTCTTATCCTTTCTAAATGTGCAGTATGTGAAGGCTATTGTGATTATTGAAGCCATGCGGTAGTAATCTCAGTAATAGTGAATTGTGACTCAATGAGTCAATTGTTCATGTGTTCTGATGAAGCTATACTTCCCCCCACCTCCCCCCTTCTCCTCCTCCCTGGTGGGCAGGCCTTGGAGCAGGAACTCCAGGTGCGGCAGCGGCAAGTATGTTCCCTGCAGGAGATCTCCTCCCAGCTGCTCTACGAGGGAGTGGCCGAGGGCGGCAAAGTGGGTACGGACAGTACCGAGACCCTGGAGAAGCTGCAAGTCATCGGCAACAAGCTGCAGGTGCTGCTCCGCCAGGTGGCTCAAGACCGGCAGGTGGTCCAGGAACGTCTGGTATGAGTCAGCAGAATACTCACAGAATATTCACAAACAGTCACATTACATTTTCTTTAGCAGAAAGCGACATACAAGTGGTGCATATCAAGGTCATTAGACATAACTACAGAACAGGTCAGATAAGCTGCAATTCACAAAGAATCAGTGGCACAGCTGAACATTATGTCCAGTACACATGGCAAATAGGCCATGTCAGTAAGAAATTAGGACAGTAACTACTGTACCAAGATAAATGCAAATACAATATAAATACTAATACAACTGACAGTGGCAATAGATGAACATACTACTGCAGAGGAGTCAAGGTACAGTGAGAAGTGATGAGTCTTCAAACTGCAGCGGAGAATTACACGCCCACACACAGACATACACTAAAGGAAACAAACAGCAGTGCTGATGTGCTTTATGGTCTGTAATAAAGATCAAGGGCCTCATTTATAAACCTTGGCGTAGGCACAAAAGAATGCGTACGCCACTTTCTAAGCAAACTTTGGCATTTATAAAAAACGAACTTGACCGGAAAATGTGCGGTCCTCCACGGAAACTCTGACCCATGCGTACGCACATTAACTGGGGAAATGAGAAACTGTGCCTTTAATGCTCGTGACGTTATGCCAGGAAAACGGGAAGTGAAACAGGATTTAAAAGGTGCTTCGTCCCTGTTATACTTATTAAAGTGTTGTGTTGTTGAATCTCGCTATACGGGTTCTCTCCCTTCCTAAGTGCAACACAACATTTGGCGACGAGAGAAGTCGAAAATGATATACGACATACCACTGTGTAAAATAAATCGAAATTGATTGTTGTTGATTGTACTCTTAAAGGGTTCTGATTTTCTGCATGTTTACACTAGGACTCGGAACTATACTGTCCTCTCAGGTCCTATTTGCACTTGTTCTTGTGTTTAATTTGCACTTTGTTGTACGTCGCTCTGGATAAGAGCGTCTGCTAAATGCCAGGCAATGTAATGTAATGTAATGTAATGTAATGAAATATTACCTCTCACGTATCATATACGAAGAGTTAATTTGCAAAAACGGATAAAAGCCTCTCTTACAACGAATAAACAAACAGCGGTTTGATTGATGCTCCCTGGAGGGCCCAAAAAATATGATTTAGGATGATAAATATAAACGGAGATGTTGTTGTAAAATAATCCCTCAAATATGTAGACGAATTGTTAAACAATACTTCATGTTATTAAATGTATTCTCATAAATAATATGGTGAACAGTCGGACAAATTGCGCTGCACTGATGCCGTTTACAATGCGTCAGTCGGGCATATACGAGCATAGTTTCATATATTGTTATCATATTCATATATTACGTTTTATAATGTGTTTATTGTTATAAATTTTTGTTCGTTTTATCTCTTAATTTTGTAACTGTGTTTTCAATGGTGCTAGACAAATGACGTGTATTATTATTATTATTATCATCGTCATCATCACATTCGTTGTGCAGAACTGTTCGTCATTTACAGGATAATTCCCACACCTGTAGCTTTTCAGAGGTAATCAAATGGCTGAAATCCCTTTTCTTGGCCTTCTTTTCAGCGTTTGCCATTGTCGTCTTCGTGAAATGCATATTCATTAGGGGCGTTTCACTGCCTATTTATAGGCAACTGTGGGCGGGACATGAAGCCGGCAAAGCTGCGCCACATTTAGAGTTGATTGTGATTTATAAAGGAAAATTGGCGTGGGACGTGCGTATGCACTGTTTTATAAATCAGACTATTGTTTTGCGTGCGCACGTCCTAGGTTTCATGCTTACGCAACCTTTTGACGTGAATCCTAAGCACAGTTTTATAAATGAGACCCCAGGAGTCCCACCCAGAAATGCACAGTTTGTTAGGCCATGGTGTTAATAGAGCTTCTGGGCAGATCTTTTGGCATGAAACTGTCAGGCTCCCCTGGCTTGAAACAGGGCGAAAACAAAACAGAATATGCAACTGTCCAAATACTTATGGACTGCACTGTACAATATAGAACCACAGCATCAGCGTCTATATAACACACAGGCATTGCATTGTTTCAGTCTAAGGTATATATGATACAAGCATCACATTGTTTCAGTCTAAGGTATAACACATGAGCATTACATTGTTTTAGTCGAAGGTACATAATACACCCAACACTTTGTCTTAATCTGAGGTCTACCTTAAAACTAAATTATAATTAATGGGTTGGGACCAATCCAGTATAATCCCTGGCAGACTACCAAGAATTAGGGTCTGTAGAACTGTGATGTAGCCTGTAGCCTAGTGGCTAAGGGCTAAGGTACATGACTGGGACCCAGAAGGTTGGTGGTCCAAGCCATGGACCAAGTTTTATGACGCAAGTTTTATGACGGTGACTGAAATGGATAGTTACTGCTTTCTACCCCCCCCCCCCCCGTCGTGTGTGCAGGAGCAGGAAGGAGATGCTGAGGCTACAGAAGCTGCAGGAGATTCCGACATGAAGAGGGGGTACGTTTCACAGCCATACCCACTGACGCCACTTTACCGCTTCACAGTGAAATATTCAGTGTTAAATCAACTCAAAATAATGCAAGTGAATTCAAGGATGACAGCATGCCATCTGGCCCATAATAATGAACTCTTAATTAAACATCCTAGCACAGCTCCAAAACTTTGAAATAATGCACAGGCAGTAGTCAACTAAGCTGAATAAGATTTTTTTCACTGGTGTGCTAAAAAACGATGTGTTGGAAAGCTACTCGTAGAACACTTTGTAAATGCAACTCTCTTGCCTTGTGTCCAGTCCTGAGAGGCGTGACCCCTCACCCCCCCGTTCGTTCTTTGCCCGGGTGTGGCGGGCGGCCTTCCCTCTCCACCTCCTCCTCCTGCTGCTAATCATGCTGGCCTGCCTGGTCCCAGCCTGGGAGGAGGACAACACCTGCACCTGGTCCAATAACTTTGCCCGCTCCTTCTATCCCATGCTGCACTACACCAATGGGCCACCACCCACCTGAGGCACCACCCACCACCGTCCCCCCACCCACCCATAGGACCAGGCCAATCAGACCTTATCATCATAATCATCATCATGGACAGAAGAGAAAAAGTATTGTTTTTATGCACATGCAATAATGTATTTGGGATGTTCATAAAATCCGTGGGTGGATTGATCTTTATTACCTTCTGCACAAGACAAAAATGTGCTTTCAGAGCTAATGTGCAATATCAATATCACATGCAATGTTTTTGGCTTTATTTTGCTTTCTTTTATTCATTGGATTCTGTTTAAACAAAATATATTTTTTTAGAAATGTAGTGCAAAAACTCAATAATAGATCAAAGATTATTAAAAGTAATTGTATTTATATTTTGACAATTTCCAAAGCGTCAAATTACATGGATACTTAAATGACAAATAAATACATTGTTAATTTACCAGCAGTAATAACGGGCCTCCTGCTTTGGTAATTGCTCACTAGAATCTCAGTCTCAGACGTAATATTTTTGGCTTTATTTTGTTTTCTTTTTGTTTATTCATTGGATTCTGTCATTATTGAGCCATCAATCAGTTGCTGCTGGGTCTTCTCTAACAAATGTACCAAACTGTCCATAATGCAAATGAGAATTTCCTCATAAATTGGGAATTTGGTTCATAATATTTTAGTGTATTTCTTGTTTTTATTTTATTTTATTTGTAAAAAAACTTATTTTAGAATAATGTAAACTCAAATCTCTACAGCTGTAGAGTGCAATTTATTTTTCAAATGACAGAAATTCAAATCAATATCATGCAACTTAAAGGTAACTGTCTAGTTAAGTTTTCACTTTCATTATAATTGTATCAGTCTAATAATGGATGTTTTTATGATTGGGGAAAATGTCATCTGGAGAGCATGTGGGCTCTTCTTTGATCTCTTTTCAGTGGAACTGGCTGCATGTGCTTTTGTGTGTGTGTGTGTGTGTGTGTGTGTGTGTGTGTCAACCTGTCTCTTCATCAAATCTTTATACGTTTCCGAATGGCTACACTTGACCTTGTTGCTCCCTTAAGTGTCCGATAAAGGCCACAGGACACAGTTTACTAACAGGAGCAAGGACCAAAATCACGTCTCAGTCCCCAAGCCAATGTGCACCTATGCATCCTTGTAAGGCCTCACCATGGAAACATAATATTTACTGTACTTTGAGTGCACTGAAAGGAGGTGTGTGAACAATAAAACAGTGGAGCTGTATGTGTGCATTCTTTCAAAACTAATCCAGGTATTTTTCTAAAATTGTATGAAATATTATTATTTTAAGTGAATTTTATTGTGGCAACTAAACATAATTGCATAAAAATGTTCTAATCCATATTCTTGATAAAATAAATTTTGATGTCTGCCAATTTAAATAAAAATGTTTGCTATGATCATCAAAGCCAATCCTGATTTTTTGAGGGAGGAGGAAGGGAGGGATACAAATATACAAAAACTGAATACAAAATTGCTCTTTGTCAGGAAAAGTGGTGTTGCGTAATTTGACCTGAGCACAACCTGATGTAGTCTGTGACCACTTAACTCGTATGACATTGTTGGTTTTAACCGATTTCCCCCAAAAAAAACTTTTTTAAAGATTAAACCAATTTTCACCCAGATCTTTGATTTTCTTAGTGATGTTTCCACACCTTTGAAATGTTTATGGAATTAAGATCTATTATGGATTTGGTTCTTTGGACCATTGGCATTGTTGGTAAATGAGGGTATGCAACTTTAAGAGTGGGAATTGTGGGGATTGTTGTATTATTTTTGTTTAGAGTGTTTTGAAAGAGAGCATGTCACAGAGAAATGCTGGTGGTAAGGGAGTTACTGTAATTGTCTTTGGTGCAATAAAGGAAGCAAATGCCTCAGGACAGCAGAAACCAGCTAAGTTGTTAAGTTGGGTGTTACCCCAAGGTTGCTACTGAGTGAATGTGCAGCCACAGCTAACTAGCTATAATTAGCAACTTCGGCCCTGGAATAGTGGTTGGGTTCCCCTGTGTCTCCCAACTACGTTCTGTGAAAGAATGATTAGTTCAGATATACACTATGTACTTATGTACTATGTACAAAGAGAATATTTAATTGAATCCTCAGCAGCCTGCCCTGTGGCACATGTTGTTTGAAGTAGACCACCATAGTTACAGCACAACCCCTTGAACCACATTCTTTCCCGCTTTTTCCGGACCAAGTCAAAAATGAAATAGTTGAAGTTATGGTAATTGTCCGAAAGCATTGTGATAGCTGATATTGCTAAACTTCAACGTTTGTTTTAAACTAACTAGTGAGCTCGGTCAGCGCAAAAAGACTTTCAATAACTTGCTACCCAAGACCATGTAAATATTATGATACTAACTACAACACAGGCTAGGTGCCAAAAGCTCATCGGCTTAGAAACATATTCAGTAATTTCCACAGGTCAGTCTGTGTGTGTGGCAGCAATTATTTCCATAGGGTCAGTCATAGTTGCTGTAGCTTCTCAAATCAGCACCTTTTAATACGACAAAGTTAACCTCAAAATATCTGCTTGTTTGGAACTACAATTAATATAGTGTTACATACACCAATCAGCCACAACATTAAACACACCTGCTTAAACCAGTTTTTTCATGATTAAAAATGCTTTAAACTGAATAAACTTGTCGATAAACACTTAATATTTCATTATATGATATGTGTACTTATACACTGCTCACACTCAAGGGACACATCAGATCTTGATGAATGATTTATTCAAGTTGAAAATCTAATTTGTTGAGAACAAAATGATGTAACAATGGTCAAAGGAAACCAAAACCATTGAGTTGCTGGATTCAAAATCACACCGAAAATTCAAGTAAAAAATTGAAATCACAGGCTGATCCAACTCATAATGTGACTGAGTGGTGTGTATGGCCCCCGCGTGCCTGTACGCACTCCCGACAACATCTGGGCATGCTCCTGTTGAGTCGCTGGATGGTGTCCTGGGGGATCTCCTCCCAGACCTGGATCAGGGCATCAGTGAGCTCCTGGACAGTCTGTGGCGGTACTTCGTGGGGTCGGATGAACCGAGACATAACGTCCCATAAGTGCTCAATTGGATTTAGGTTAGGGGAACGTGAGGGCCATTCAATTGCATCAATGCCTTCCTCATCCAGGAACTGTGAGCTCTGAGCACAGGTCCCACTAGAGAACGTCGAGCCCTCATGCCACCCTCATAGAGTCTGTTTCTGACAGTTTGGTCAGAAAAATGCACACCAGTAGCCTGCTGGAGGTCATTTTGTAGGGCTCTGGCAGTGCTCCTCCTGTTCCTTCTTGCACAAAGGAGCAGTTACATTTTTCAGCAGTTACATTTTTCAACGAAAATAGAAATCTTGTAAGCTCATTGGGCTGGGGGTGCATTGTTTTGTTATTTAAATATTTTGGTATGTACTGGTGTTCATTATCTTAACAGGTGCTCCAGGACATGTAGATAAGACCATATTCAAAGATGCATGCCATCTAATTCTACATCCGTTTCACCCTTCTTCCCTCCATTGAAATTGCATAGCACTGCATGTGTTGAAACTTCTGTAGGATTGGGTGAGTGTCAGGAACCTGACAGCTGCGCTGTTTGTCAGAGCTAATTGGGGCTCGGTGTGCACACGTATCCATGCATGTGTGACATGCCGGCTACCGGGTTGGGGGCGTAGCCCAGCTGTTTAATGTAACACTGATTAGACGGTGTTTAAAAGAAGCAGGTAAGGGGCAGACGCGAGAGAGACGCGGGTGAATGTTGACGTTGGGTTTGCGGTGCGTTTGGAGCGAGCTGCGCCGGGACAGAGCCGCGGAACGTTGCGGGAGTTGGGGGAGGAGCGGCGCCGTGCAGGACCGGGCTGGTCCGAAGGACGCTACGCTGTTTCACTGAGACTGCAGGCCCTGACGAGGGCGAACGAACTTTCCGTCTCCCACAAACAAAGAGACATCCAGCACCGGGGCCGGCGCCAACTCGCTTCCCACCGGCTAGGCGCAGCACGGAACCGAACTTCCGTGCAGCGGCCAGCAGAACAGTCCGGTCCGCATTGTTATTTTGTTGGGTTTACTTTCTTTTTTTTTTTTTTTGTAGTGAGACCCAGTCTGGCCGGCTGTGGCGCAGGGGTGGCCTGAGTGGGGCACGTGTGAGGGGGGTAACCTGTAGTGGTTTTGGGTGTTGTGCTCCTGCCTGCGTAGGGCTCTGTGGGGAAAGGGCAAGTTATTTTATGGATTCTGGACTTGCACGTGATTTATTGTGAGATTATTTGCAATAAACGAAGTCTGTTAAGACTGACACTATGACTTACCAAACGGTGTTTCCTGATGAGCCGACACTAATTGATTTCTGAACGGTTACAGGAAGTGTTGAACAGTGTTGGCCCACTAAGTGTAGTCTTACTTTATTTCTAAAGTAAAAAAAGAGAAAGTCCTACCTCGAATACAAGCCTGCCCCAAATAAAGGCCTGTGCTTTGTGCAGCCTAAGCAAATAAAAGACCCCGGACACAATTTGAGGATTTACGGTATACTTTTTTTTTCAGCTTGCCGTAGCGCCATTGCCCGAAGTTTAAAAAAAAAAACCAAGGATAAAAGCAAAGTTATTTTCATTGTGATCGAGGGTCTGTGGTTCTTTTTTTTTTCCTCATTTACTAATGGTTACGGCCAGGATTTGGGGAGGGAAATCTGATCCTAGATCCTATGGGGCAACTTCACCCCAGAGCGCAACAGAAAAAAAGACATGACGGCTCCGTCGCAAGATCATTTCAATAGCTGCTGACTAGAGGTTCGCTAAATCTGTTTGCTAACTAGCTATGTGACCAACCAACCATAGGAGATGAAGTTTGGCTAACTTTACTGTTCAAATTAGCTAACGTTACAGCATGATCAAAGCCAGTTACTAGCTAGTTCTGCCAATCTTGCTAGCTACACCTATCCATATAATTAATGTAGATTGGCAGTGAAAGACAATGAACAGAGAAGATGTCATGCCTCATGCCAGGATGCGCTAACTGTTAATAGCTGCAAATCTGTAGGTAACGTTACATTAAGGAAATGTTTTCTAAGATTGGCAGTGACAACTAGTCTACTGCCGTTGGTTTAATGTATATGCTTTAGAGGACTTAATAGCATAGCTAGCTAGAAGTTGCCATCGTAGCTCAATTGTCCCATTTAATATTACAAAGTTAGGTAAGCCAATTAGCTAGTAATGTTAATGTTACTTTAATACCACCAAGCCAATATAGACTAGCTAGCTAAGCATAGAGCTAGCTAGCTATCCCAACAAGACACCGATAGACATTTGATGGCTAGAATGGATACAGACTAACCAGAGATGGTGTAAAGTATGTTACCCATTGATCCAGGGTCAGACATAATGTTACTTATTTATTTTGGGAAATCAGATCCTAGAACAGCAGGGCAACTTAAGCCTGAAGTATAGATAGATAGATAGCTAGCTAGGTAAGTAACACATTAGTTGGGGTAACACATATTTATTTAAGTTGACTAGCTTAATTATAGCTTTGTACAGTTGTTGAACTACTAGCAACTAACAAGCCAGCTAGCTATCAATAGCTAATGTTAGCTGAGCTAACTGCCATCTTGAAAGCGGTCTGAAATAGCCTGTCATGACAGCGGGAGTGTCCCATTATCAGAAAAGTGCATACTCCTTAACTCCACTACCATCCTCCTCCACTCCACTGGCCCGGAAACCGATCTTTATGGACTCTCTCCACCTCCCTCCACTGTCCCATTTTTTGAAGTCTAGGAACAAAACAGCTCAAACTCCACAGCATAGTGTACAACAATGTATGTTTCAGCAGAAGTCTTTTCACATTTCTGAGTGATTTCATCATGCTCACATAGGCTACTATGAAGACCCAACCCACAAAATCTGGCACTGTCCAGATCCAGAAAGCGGAGATGGCAGGGAACTTGAATTCCCCCAATTAAGCCATGTAAAAAATATTTCGCCAAATTTTTCTGTCGTTATTATCACGCACATCATCCTACCCAGACTGAAATGTCAAATATAGCAATTTAAAGAAAAAAATAAATGATAGCTATTGTTCGCTAATGTTAACAACATCCACGTCTCTATAACACTAATTCCAAATACATTGCAGTAGCTATCAACCAGGTTTAGTTTGGTTGTGGCCTATAGAGATAGCAAAGTATGCCTTTGAATTACAAGCTAAATGACACGGAAAACACATTACTGGATGTCAGGAGGTAGTAGAGCCATTAGCGTCACCGTGAGGCGCGTGACTTGCAGTTGCGCCATTAGACTCACTGTCTAACAGACAAGAGCAGCTTTTCGCTGTTCATTTTCAATGGTGCCTCGTTCTGGATAATATCAATTTTAATTGCCGTAGTACATGAAAACCTGCTTTTTTGGAAAAGGCACTAGTCTGTTTAAAAGTAAGATGTGTTCTAATTGGGTAAGAAACTGCATAACACTTTAAAAAGTATGTAGAAGAGCGCAAAAAAACCCAAAAAACTCTTACGAAAATGTTAGTATCTTTCTAGTTTCTTTTTAATAAAAACTACTAAACGGATTTTAATGATATTTTCAGGATGAATTTGAATAGCGTGTTTGCCTTACCAAAATATCATGTATATTGGTCCCAGAACGGCGAAGCACGAGGCTGGCAATTGTGTTTTGAATGCAAGTGTGTTATGGACAATATCCTGTGCGAACATCATTAAATGTGCAGTTGAAATAGCAGGCACAACATATCCAATCTCCTGGAATGCGCTCTATAATTGTTCCATTATCAAGTTTCACCTGTGTCTTAAAAATGTCATATTTTCCATCCAATTTCAGCCGTTTAAAAAAAATAATGGGCCTTTAACTATAATATATGTTTCCCAGAAAACGTGTATCTGTTAGATACATGTGTAAAAAAATCATTAAACTCACCTGCCTGCACTATTTCAGGTATTGCCCAATGTGCCTTTTAAAGCCAGGTTTAGTTTACATGCTGTGGGGAGGTCATTGGTGTTTTGAAAAAGGCACAGATTATATTTTTTAAAAGAAAACATTGAGGAGGGAAGGAATATCGATAAAAATAATTAACATGGAGGAGCAATCATGTGTGTGTGAAACACTAGTTTACAAAATAGGGAGGAAAAGAGTCACTCGTTCTGAACATTCTATAAGGCATAAGACACATACATTCCACATTTTAATGTGACAGCTGCAGCATCATTCTGTGACTTTAACATATCTGGGGCCATATTGGATTGGGACAATGCAGGATTACTGAGTTTTCTTGATAACTGCACAACGTGAAACCATGAACAGCTGTTTTGACCATGTTCCAGTTTTTTGGAGGGGGAGCTAACTCAGGAATCTTTGTAAAAGCTTTGTTGGGAGTAATTTCTGGAGGACAGTCTGATTTTATGATGAAGGGCATGGAACTGCTACAGCACTGTATGCTCCTTGCTAGGACATTACCATTACCATTGCTGAATATGCCATCAGACCTGCCAGTGGCTATGGCAACAGAGTTTTTCTACTCTGAAACAGGGCCACAGAGCAGTTCAACAACAGGCTGCAATGGCCATAATCAGCAATGGCCTTTGCCTCTAGACAAGTAATCTTGCTAAAATTGTCTGGACAATTGCATTTTACCCTTAAATAGAATAGCTTCATGGTGGGAGGTGGGGGTTAAGTGTTTTACGCATATATAAAATCTTGTTACTGGAACAAAACTGCATAACAGTGTGGCAAATACATCACCAAAAACATGCATGCAAAAACAAGGTCACATTAGTTTGCACATTAGTTTTAATGATGTATATTAGTTTTGTTGTATCGCTCTACTGTTGACAGCTGTTACATTGCACAAGCACTAATTCAGAAGCCTCTGAGCCTTTTCATCTCAAAGCAGGCTCAGAAATATTCCATCAAAGTACTTTCGTAGTAGAAATGCAGAAATATGAACTGACTGGGTTGAAGTGTCAAAGTCTTACATAAACTCAGTGTTCCGAACAGAACATGGGGAAGCGTCTGCTTCCGCCAGAAGTTAACACCCGTACAATGGTAGTTTTTCTCCTGAGGAATGTGCTTTATGATTATGGTTGCTTATTGACTATCCCAGACACTAAACCAGACACTGATGATAACTGGACCAATATTTCTAGAGAAAATGACAAATAACTGCACAACTGTGTTCAGAAGACCGCGTTAGCTCAAGATGGTCCGAACACCTACTCACTGTTATGCAGGCTGAGCCGTATAAGCCTGCCTGGTTCGTCGTCTCTCGTTAGCAACAGCTTCCCCACCACAATGTTACAGTGGAGTCACCATTACCACGTCACTGTAGGCTGAAATGGATTACATATGTGACTTTTTATGAAAGCAGAAGGAATGAAGACTTTACACACACAAAAACCAAAGCTCATCTGGAAGTATTTTTTGATTTATGCGTCATGAAAGTTCCACTGTTCGGAACACAGTGAGCTAACTTGGTGTTCAGAACACGGTGAGTTTACCATATTCCTTGATGGTCTTTACCTGATCACTTTGTTAACAGCATAAATTTTACATTTCCCGAATTACACTGCCATAACATATTGTGATAAGATGGTTACAGGTGCACAAATTTGGTCAATAATTTATAGAGCAAAGAGGCACTTTGTTTGAATTGGGAGGATTCTCTTTGTAAAAAAAAAAACATTAAAAAAAGTTCAAAAGAAAAATTTGAGAAGGACCTTTTCATTAGCTGGCCATCGCCAGATAGCGAAGAGGAATGTGTATGTGGAAATACTTGAAGCTGAGACTGTGCTGCAAACATGTGGAGGTAAATGACTGCTGATTATGGCACCTATCTTGAAGCAAGCTGGAGAAAATATCAGCATGTACATGTCCATCTGAACTAAATGCCCGAACTTAATACAGACAAATAAATGCCTGGAAACTCTAAGAACTTCACAATTTACAATTTACCTCATAGCATAAAAGAGGTGTGGGTATTATATGGGCATCATCTGCTCATATTAGAAACCAGCACTGTTTTGCCTACATAAAGAAAATCAGGGAAGAAACACATTGACTGTGGATGGATGGATTTGGTGTTGTATTTACAGGACAGATTTCATAAAGAAGGCCTTGGTGATTTGTAGAAATGGCAAATGGATTGAATACCCCCCCACCAGTCCCCCACAGTCCATGTGCTGTGAGAAGGTTCTCCAGCTCCCTGGTTCCTTTGGGTCAACTGAAACTCTGGTGGTCCTTCGGAAAGGCACGGACAGGGTCAGGGAGGGGTTGGATCTCGTTCCCAGAATGTCACAGGGACTTTCTCTTGGGGGATGGGAGCCGCACACTCAGGCTCCAGAATCTCTGGCACACTGCGTGCAACAGTGCCCCGCTCAACGCTGACAGAATCCTTCACACTCTGGGTTACAAGCTGTTCTCAAGAGGAAAAGCAATAAAGAGAGCGAGGAAGGAAGAAAGAGTCAGAATAGGAAATCTGGTTTTGAAATGTCACTTCAATTGCAGATTACTGATTCAGATTCAATTCAATGCAGATTCAATTACTGAGAACAGCTAAAGATGTAAAGCAGTGGTCTTCACTCCTGATCTTGGAGAGCCGCAGGGCGTTGCTGGTTTTAGTTGTTACTCAGCACTTCATTGATCAATGAAAGCTGTTAATTGCACAGTGAAACCACCTCACCTGGCCCCTTGGGTCTGAATTGCTTGCTAAAATGAACCTCCTGAGACCCCAGGGAAAAAGTATTTAAAAGAATTTTGACATGAGAAAAGTGTCTTGGATGAAAAAAACATGCTGAGGTGAAAACATTATCAAAATCTACACTCACTGAGCACTTTATTGGGTATCTATTCGAGTTACTTCTGCTGGTGTACCCTACCCACTTAAAGTTTGATGAGTTGTGTGTTCAGAGATACTCTTCTGCATAGCACTGTTGTAATGTATAGTTGTTTGCGTTACTTTCACCTTCCTGTCAGCTTTGACCAGTCCGGCCATTCCCCACTGACCTCTCTCATTAATAAGGAATTTATACCTACAATACTGCTGCTCACTGGATGTTTTTTGTTTTTCACACCATTCCCTGCAAACTCTAGAGACTGTTGTGCTTGAAAATACCAGGAGATCAAGAGTTTCTGAGATATTCAAACCACCCTGTCTGGCACCAACAATCATTCTACAGTCAAAGTCACTTAGATCACATTTCTTCCCCATTCTGACATTTGGTCTGAAAAACAGCTGAATCTCTCAACTATGACTATGCATGCCTTTATGCATTTAGTTGCTGCCCCGTGATTGGCTGATTAAATACTTTCTTTAGCAAGCTGGTGTACAAGTATACCTAATAAAGTGCTCAGTGAGTGTATATTTTACTTAATTTGAATTGAATGTCCTATGTTAAGATAAATACCGTACAGAGCTCAGGGAAACCAAAATGTAATATCCTCCTTTCAGGATGCAGGGAGGAAATTAATGCAAAAACAAAAACCAGCACATCCTGCGGCACTCCAGGACCAGGAGTGAAGATCACTGATCTAAAGCAAGCTGAACGCTAATTTGCTAAAGGCTCTCCCCTTTCGGTGCAGTCATTTCAACAGTTCATGTAATCAACAAATTATAGCAGACCCCTGACAGGGTTACTCACGGCTGGAGAGGCAGGGCTAAGGGCCACCCTTGCAGATGCAGGGGACTGGGAGGAGGGGCCATGCTCTGAGTGGGCAGGACCCTTGTCTGGAGGTTCTTGGGTGGAGGGGCCACAGTCAGGAGGGGTAAGGCCAGGGCCAGGGGGGACGGGGTTAGTTATGCGGTTACTCTGCATTATATTGGCATCAAGCATCTCCAGGAGGAGGTCGTACAGGGGCACCATCTTCTTAAGGGTCATGAAGTGCAAGTGGTCCATGCCTTTGTTGCTGTGGATAGAAAGAGCTGTTATGCATGTCCAGGAAGGATTTTCTCAAAAATCAAAAGAATACAGGGGGGAACAGAAAGGGGGGGGTCATTGACATGCAGGGGGGGGGGGGGGGGGGGGGTCATTAACATGCAGACAAGTTATGTCTCAAATAGATCAGATAGGAGAGCATTAATCAACATGTTACTTTGCAGTCAAAATACATTGAGATATATCAGAAGAAAACAACATCCAAACATCAACAGTTGCCGGCATAGCTTTGTTTAGACTAGCAGTAGTGCATTCAAGATTAACAATCCTTTGTAAAGGTGTTATCCAATGCTGCAGTTTTTTTTGCAGATGTAAAGCCAGCAAATAACATTTTCTGTCGGGTAATTCTTAGGTCGAGATCAGAATCATCACTAAGCAAACATAGGCATGGATTGGAAACAAAATCAATCTTAAGCAATAAGGGAAATACGGAGTTGACATGTTTCCAAAAAAATTTCACAGATGGACAGTCCCAGAACATGTCGAGGAATGAGCCCAGAGTATTAGTATTGCAAAATTGACAGTAGTAACTGGGTTGTAACTTAATTTGGTACCTTCAATAGGGTGTGGCATAGGCCCTGTGGATGACTTTGAAATTAATAAGTTGGTGTGCTGAATTTTAGATTTGAGATTGGACCTTACTTTACTCCAATTTGGGCGGAAACTTAATTCACCAAGCTCTCGACTCCATTTGGCCTCTACTGCAATAGTTTTTTTGATCGCTTCCAATAGTTTACGGTAATTTTTAGATACGCATCCATGCGAGGTTGGAGTGGGTTCAATCCAATGTGTCATAGGGTGGGTCGGAAGTGGAGAGCTCCATGGCACTCTGTATGACTTGTAAATAAAAAAATGTGAGGATGCTGGAGAGATCTACTGTCCTGTAGGCTTTCACTTCAACCCTAAATCAACCCCACGCCTCATTCAACAGTGAGAAATCTCATTCAGCTGCGAGGATAATCAGGTGTGGTGATTTACGATTCATATGAAAGCCTAGGAACTCCAGGAACAGGGCTGGGTTGCCCTGTCCTAACCTGTGCTGGATTGATATCAGCAAAAATGACAAGGATTCATTTAACATGGTTCTGTTACTTCACTCACTCTGCTTTTAAACAGACACATTCAAAAGAAGAATATTGAAAAGCAGTATTTTTATTTTAATGCCATTATGTGGTGAACCCATTAAAGAGGTGCAAAACTAGGTTAAATTACAAGTACATGTCAGAATTTACAAACACAAAAGTTGTTTTCACAACTCATTATGAGTGCACAAGTCTTTCTTTTTGACAGTAATGTTACAGTTTTTGTACTTGTAAAAAGATTGACTTTGTACTTGTAGTTGGTCAACCTTTTTCTCTTTCTTCTCCACAGTGAATCATATGCTCACTATCTTTTACAGACATAAATACAGTTTTCTGTTTGTAAATTCGGTTATGTAATTTAACCTAGTTGTGTACTTGTGTAATGGGTTCACAATTACATCAAATTATTTCTCAGTTGCACAAAATATAAGTTTACAACTAATGGCATTAAAACAACAATTATCTTTTCAAGATAATTAATATCCTTGGGTTTGTGCTTATGGACTACCGTCTTATGTTCAGACCATAGGTTTTTGAAGGGATTTAAGTCTGCAGACTGAGATAGCCATTGCAGAACATGGATGTGATTTGCACTTAACTATTTCTATCTATGGTTAATGTGTATTTATATGCATCCTGCTGGAAAGTTCACCTACAACCAAATCTCTGCCAAAATCTTCTGGTACTTTCTGTAATTAATGATCTTAAACCTTCACGATCCCAACCAGTCCGGCTTCAAGAGTGGCCACTCCACTGAGACTTGCGGTCACCGAGGCACTCCACTCCGCTAGAGCCAAATCCCTCATCTTCCTTGACCTGTTGGGGACCTGTCAGTCAACCATGAGATTCTGCTCTCATCGCGGACTGGGATGGGTGTCACAGGATCTGCACTCCCATGGTTATCTTCCTACCTCTCTGGTCATTCCTACCAGGTGACTTGGAGGGGCTCAGTCCACACCCCCTATACACTGGAGTCCCACAGGGCTCAGTTCTTGGTCCTCTCCTCTTCTCTCTATACACCATGTCTCTTGATTCCGTTATCTCTTCCCATGGGCTTTCTTACCACTCTTATGCCGATGACACTCAACTCGTTTTTTTCTTCCCTCCTAATACGCAGTCACCCCACAGATCTCTGCCTGCTTGGCTGATATCTCTGCGTGGATGACTGTCCACCACCTGAAGCTCAACCATGGCAAGACTGAGCTTCTCTACATCCCTGCTAAGTCCTCTCCAACAATCAAGCTCTCACTGATCGTCAAGGACTTTATAGTATCCTCCTCCCATACAGCCAATCTTGGGGTGACCCGTGATAACCATCTCACCCTTGCTCCAAGTATATCCTCCACTGCCAGAACCTGCAGGTTCTTCCTCCATAATATACGCCGCATCCGTCATCTCCAGCTCCTTGTCTAGGCGCTCATCATCTCCAGTTTGGATTACTGCAACTCCTTCCTAGCTGGTCTCCCAGCTTGTGCCAGCAAGCCCCTCCAGCTGGTCCAGAATGCTGAAGCCCGCCTCACGGCCCAGGTCGGCTCATGTCACCCGACTCCTCATTTCCCTCCACTGGCTGCCTATTGTCGCACACATCCACTTCAAGGCGCTAATATTGGCATTCCAGGCTGCTAAGTGGACTGTCCCACTCTACATCCAAACTTGAATTGCTCCCTACACCCCAGCAAGACCGCTCCAGTCTGCCAGCTCTGGTTGCCTTGTAGTCCCCTCATTACGAGCACCAGCTGCTCGGTCTGCATATTCATGTCTGTTTTCTGTTCTGGTTTGGCTTGCCTACACCGTAAGGACAGCAGAATCCCATATTTCGATGCAGACTAAAAACACACCTTTTCAGACTATACCTTCATCCTCCCTCATGATTTACCCTGCCCCCTCCCCCTCCCCTTCCAATATCCCTCTTGTGCACCCTATATTATATTAAAAAATGGATTTATGGATTTGATGTTTTTAACTTGCTGAAGAAGACTTGTAAATTGCTTTGGATTAAAAGCGTCTGCTAAATGATTAAAATGTAAAACGTAAAATGTACCAATAATAAAAAATAAAAAAGTGTTTATTCATGCAATGAATTGAATTGCATACTTTTGTTTTTTGCGCCCTTTTAGCCATCTGTGTTTCTCCGATTCTTCCTGTTTTCTGTCTAAGTCACTAGTGTTTTCACCTTGTTTCCCTGTTTTCAGTTTCATTCCCTCTCATTAATTTCACCTGTGTTCCATTTTGTGTCTCTGCCACCCACTCCTTGTACTTACTTCCTGTCATTCCTGTCTCTCACCTGTGTCTTGTTTTCTGTCAATCAGTATTGTATTTAAATCTGTCTGTTTCAGTTTCTTGTTGCTAGTCCATCTCTCACAGTTTTCCAAGTTCTGCCCATATAGTCCTTTACCCCGGTTCTAGCTTCATTCTCTGACCCCATTTTTCTGTGCCCCCATTTTTTTTTGATATCTCTGCCTGGTTTCTGGACTCTGTTTTGGAATTTTTGTCTTTGTACCTCTGCCTGTTTGGACTTTCTCCTGGTATTTGAACTCTGCCTGTTTCACGATTACACTCTGCCTGGATTGTGACCATTGCCTGTTTTGTATTACATTTTGGATCTGCCCTTGTCAATATAGCCTGCTGTAATCCCTGAGTCTGCTCATGGTTCTTCTGTCCTGAGGCCAGACAGTTTTATATTGGAACACGATTTTTTGACATGGAGAAATGGTATCAAGGATTGTTATAATATGCCTTTTATTGTCTGAGTCTGTGACAAGGTCAGGGTTGTAACAGTGAGTACAGCATGGGGGAGCCTGCTGTTTTATTGCCCTGCATTGCAAATAAGAGGCTGATAAGAATCTAAACTGCTGTCCAGGCCAGCAGCGATTCTTTTTAACAATTTTTTTTTTCAATTTTATTAATTTATAATTTATAATTCTAATGATGTTTGGCAAACTCTAGACACTTGGATTTGATCATTGCAGTAAGTGCTTTCTTCAGGCAATCCTTCAAAAGAGTCTGGAGGTGCCATTTTATGGTTCTCTATGAGACTTGGTGACGCCAAGATGAAACCAATCTCAGCAATTCATAGCAACTGTGATCCTCGGGTTCTTTATGGCCTCCCTTAGCATCTTGCTCAAGGGACAATGTGCACTTGCGTCCTCTTCCTGGCAAGTTCGCAACCATTCCATTTGCTTTAGATGTTTTTATTATTTTCCTTACAGTGATAAGTAGTATGTTTAGTACATTTTTGTACCCATCACCAGACTTTTTTCCACCTGTCTCTTCTAAATTGACGGTTCTTTGGCTTTTCCCCTGCTGATGGATGACGAAGGGATTTTGCCTTTTGTTACCTAATTTTTATACTGAAACAGGAAGTGATGGAATAAAACAGTATAGTTCCATTACACTGAGATTAACTAAATTAAGTAAAATTTTATTGCCAATTCTACTTTGTTTGATTTTATTTTAGGACTGATAGTTTTTTTCTCATGGTCAGGAAAACAATGCAGGGCAATATCAGCAAAACCAATGAGCTTGTGGTGGACTTTCTCAGCTACAGTGGCAAGCAAAATATTATGATGTCACAGTGAAGGTGACCTTTGACCTTTTGGAAATAAAATGTCATCACTTCATTATTTTATACTTTTAGACATTTGTGTGAAATTTTGTCATAATTAGCAAATTAATTTGTGAGTTATGGCCAAAAACTTTTGTGGGGTCACAGTGACTTTGACCTTTGACCACAAAAAAATTATCATATAATTTGAATAAATTCCCTGAAGGCGTTCCTGAGATATTGCGTTCGCAAGAATGGGATGGAGAGACGGACAGACAACGGACGGACAACCCGAAAACATAATGCCTGCTAGGGCTGCCGGAGGCATAAAAATAGATTACTTCAGACAAAAACATTGAAATGTGACAGTAAGTGCATTAAAATAACAGTATATACTTCTCCCATATGTTTGAACACAGCATCACAATATATAGATCTGTATTGTTTATCATATGCAACCTTTTTTTCAATTAATTTTTAACAAGGGTTAGTTAAGAAATGAAATGAAGAGTAGAGGTAACAGGCACATGCACGTACACACACCCATACATACACACACACACACACACACCTGCACATGCACACATGGACACACACACCCACTCACCTGCACACGTGTGCACACACACACGCACACATGCCCTCACACACGGACACGCACACCCACTCACCTGCACACACACATACACACACCCACACATGCACACACACACAACTGCACGCGCACACACGGACACACACACCCACTTACCTGCACACACGTGTGCACACACACACATGCACACACACGGACACACACACCCACTCACCTGCACACACACGTACACACACATGCACACACACATGCACACCCACTTACCTGCACACACGTGTGCACATGCACACACACACGGACACGCACACCCACTCACCTGCACACACACGTACACACACCCACACATGGACACACACACAACTGCACGCGCACACACGGACACACACACCCACTTACCTGCACACACACACACACACACACACACACACACGCACACACAAACACACACACACGGAGGCCTTGTGAGGGGTGTACCTCAGGTGGCGGATGTGAGACAGCAGCATGATGAGATGAGCCAGCCGGGCAGACTGCTGCTGAAAACTCAGGCCAGTCTTGGCGATGACCCAGACCAGCGCATCGGTCACAGAGTCCAAAAGGCGAAGCAGCTTGTTCCGGCTCCGCAGTACGTCATCACTGTTAGGAGATACCAGGTACATGTCTGCACACACACACACAGACACACACACACACATAAACAAATGAGCACACAGCCAAACAAAAATCCACACATACACAAATGGGACCGAGACACACATAAACAAATAGATACATTCATGCGGGTACAAACAGGCACACAATGCAAAGCAAACAAGGACACAAAAAGAAAACAGACAAGCAGAAGACAAAGAATTAACTATATTAGAAACATATTGCATTTATTTAGTTTATATCTCTATCATACTAATTTCAATGAATTGTACAGAAATAAATTAAACTGTGGATCTGCAGAGTGGCTGGAGTGTATTTCTCAGTAGGCGCATAGTGTTCCTGCTAAGCATGCAGATATCCTGAGTTATGCCCTTCACCACAGCCCACTCTCCACTCACCGTTTCCACATAGAATTATGGCTGTTCTCAAAGAGCTCCTGGCTACAGCTCAGCATTTGTCTGATGCAGCAAACTGGAACAAGGGTGGGGGACGTCAGCAAATAGAGCCAAGCCCGCCCACACTGCTGATACAGAGAAACTGCTTCGTCTGCTAACGCCAGCTCTGAGATTAAACCCCAATCTGCTCACTCCAGATCTGATATTATACGCCAATCTGCTCACTCCAGATCTGATATTATACGCCAATCTGCTCACTCCAGCGCTGAGATTACATCTCAATCTGCTCACTCCACATCTGAGATTATACCCTACTCTTCTTACTCCAGTTGTGAGATTATACCTCAATCTGATCACTCCTGCTCTACAATTATATGATAATCTGCTCACTCCATCTCTGAGATTATACCCCAATCTGCTCATTCCGCTTTGAGATTATACCCAAATCTGGTCACTCTGGCCTGAGTTGCCTCTATGTAACATTGGGGAACTAATGCATGAGAGCTGGGGCACCAATAGGTCTTCTTTAGTTCTGTGGTATCAGGTTACTCTAGAACTATGGCTAGGTATCAAACTTGCTTCCTTGAAATCACAATCCCTCTTCCACAACCTCACTGTGGCAGGTGTTTCACGTTCATGGAGAACACTTTGGGCTATTTGTCCAATTACCTGCCGCAAAGACCTTGAGCGGCAGACAGCTGAGTAATGGGAGAAGCCTCTACTATCAGCACGCTTTCTGGAGATTTTCTCCCTTTCTTTTTTGTTTAGCTGAAGGCAAAGGTGCTGGAGCGCCATCTGGCCACAGATGAAAGGCGCGTGGGTTAAGGCCGTTCAGCACGGAGACGGGAGGGAGGACAATGTTTCTCACCCTACCTCCCCCCTCATCACCTTTTGAGGTGCTTCCAGTTTCGTACAAATATTTCATGGCTCAACTGCTCCCAATGAAGCAGAAAACACTGGCACTGTGCTACAAGTTGTCAGAGGTGGCTAAATAAAATAACAGCTCCAAAAACTAAATTCAGACATTGGCCAGTTTCATATTTGAAATGATTTTTCCCACATTTCAAGAAAATGGAAACCTGCACAAGTTGTTGAGGTGGAAAGTCCAGGAGTCAGGAAGGTATGCATTTCTCATAAATGTACATGTGATCTGTGTGATAAACACATCTTATTTTTCTTATCCACGTGTGTATGTTGATGAATACCAATAAATTGTATACAAAAAGCGTGTGCGCAGAACTTATGATTAGCAGAAATGTACACGCCTAAAAATGTATGAACCACTGAATTCATTACATCAATGGCATTTGGTAGACGCTCTTATCCAGAGCGACATACAGTTGATTAGACTGAGCAGGAGACAATTCTCCCCTGGAGCAATGCAGGGTTCAGGGCCTTGCTCAAGGGCCCAATGGCTATGCGGATCTTATTGTGGCTACACCAGGGATCGAACCACCGACCTTGCGGGTCCCAGTCACGGACCTTAACCACTACTCCAAGGTAGTGGGTGGTTCACTAGCTGGTAGTGTGCAGGTAGTGAAGCACCCAGAAGAATGGCTACTGAGTGCAAAATAGCTTTTTGCCCATTGACTTCAAGGTCAAAACCCAAGCTGATTTAACAACCAAAGAAAAGCTAATCGGCCCATTTTTCAAAGTGAGGTTTTTGGAAAATATAGAATTTTAATACCTTTTAGAAAGCCTATGGAGCCCTGTCTTGCATGTCTATTGAGAGGTGGAATGGGCGGGAGCAAATGGTGGGAGAGCACAGTGGGTGGAACTCACTGGAGTTGAGGAGGATCATGGCTTTCAGGCACAGAAACTCCTCCTGCCGCAGTTTTAGCTCCCTAAATCTGGAGGTGGTGGCCAGCAGCAGGTCAAAGATCTCCATGATCCCCTCTACGTGGTTGCCATCATCCCTGCCACCAAAAATACAGATGTCACGACAGCAGAACATTAATTTAGAACATCTACAGAACATTTACAGACAAGGCCATTCAGCTTGTAATTTGCCTTGACCTAAACAATGAAATTGAAATCTATTAACAAATATTAAAATATAAAACAAAAAAGTCAATAGAAACATAATATCCTATAATTCCCTTTCACAAGCAGTGGTCAGGTCTGCCAGAATACTTATTGACTATTGGGTATCAAGGACCCCAAAATAAGTGAGCCATTATGTGCTACCAGTGATTTCACTGATTTAATACTCTAATAGCCTAGGTTCAAAATAATGACACAAAATACCAGAAACAGCAATTTGATGTCATGAAAACATAAATTAACAATGGTGGCTGATGAAACTGGACAGTTGTTAAACCCCTTTGCCAAAAATCCATATTTATCCTGAAATTTGACTATAAAAAGTATTTATTTCACAAGTTAAAGTATTTATTGTCAAAGTCAAAGTCACGGTCAAATCGGTTTAATTTTGTTTAATCCAAGATGCTGTCTGGCCTGCCAGCAGCCATACAGCCCAAATTCAGTGCAGTTGCCTGCAACCCTGCACCTTGTATAATACAGTTCATCTGCAACAAGCAGGAAGCATTCACCAATTCTTTGAAATGTTTGAGGCATGTCTATATAATACAATCATTGGCAACCCACAACATGCACCTGATAAGGTTTGGTCAGTAACACTCGCTTTATCTGAAACAAGCAGGAAGCATATACCAATTCTAAGAAGCATTTCCAATTTAACCAAAATAGCTTATCAGTCAGATTTCCAACAGTATTACAGCATGTAATAACAAATAAAATATGTGATCTTTAAGTTGCAGTGGATATGGGCATTTGCTAGGGAAGCAAATATTTACTTGCCTAACTGAATCTCTCATTTATATAAGTAGTCAGACCCTTAGTCTCTAGAAGCTTTACAGACCTAGATTTGGGCGGTTTATCCCATTGTTCCTGGCAGATCCTCTCAAGCTCCATGAGATTGGATGGGAAGCATCTGTGAACTGCTATCTTCAGGTCTTTCCACCAATATTCTATGGGGTTTAAGTCTGGGCTTTGGCTGGAGCAGGGTTTCTCAAAGGACCTTTGTATTTGGCTACATTCAATCTTCCCTCAATTCTGACCAGTCTCTCTGTCCCTGCCACTGAGAAGCACCCCCATAGCATGATGGCATCCCTCATGCTTCGTCATAGGGATGCTATTAGCCAGGTAATGAGCAGTGCCTGATGTTTGTCAGACATAGTGCTTCGAATTCTGCCCAAAGAGTTACATTGTTGTCTCATCAGACCAGAATCTTTTCCCTCATGTTTTCCTCATGAGTCCTTTAAATGGTATTTGGCAAACTTCAAACTAAAGAGTGGCCTCCATTTAGCCACTCTACCATAAAGTCCTGATTGACGGAGTGCTGCTAAGATGGTCATCCTTCCAGCAGTGTGAATTTTGGGATCTTACACACAGCTGTGTGCCTTTCTAAACACGTTCTATACACATCTCAAGGATAATTAAAGCAAGCAGCATGCACCTGATCACAAGTTGGAGTGCCACAGCAAAGGGTCTGAAAACTGAGATTGTAGTTTTTGAGTTTTTTTGATTGAAAAAACTTTGAAAAACATGTTTTCACTTTGTCATTATGGGTTACTGAGTGTAGATTGATGCCAGTTTTATCCATTTAAAACATGGGAGAGATAGGAAGATGCATACCAATGCATAAATGCAGTAAATTATTTTCTCCTTTGACTGAATCCGTCCCATATATCCTCTGGGTGACACAAAGCCAACTATGCATCCCCCCTCAAGACAGTTGAAGTCTATGGTGCTCACTCATTCTCACTCATGGTAGTCTAGGCTAATCTAAAAACTAGTCTCACCAAAGCACAGAAAAGGGAAACAAATTATCCCCAAACCCCATGCCACCGTCGGCTCTCCCTTTTAAATCATTGCTTACTTCATTTTGGAACAGTTGAAGACATGCAGTTTGTGTGTGAATTCCTAACAACATTCACTAGTCTCAGTAAAGCAGAAAAAAAAAAGAAAAAAAAAACTTCAGTGGTAAGGACTCATTAATCGAAAAGATAAATTGGACCCATAAAACCCAAGTGATGAACAATCAGGCAGTTATTTGGTCCAGTTAATATCAGGCAGGTACCTTGACTCATCAAATCCTGTTAGTCATTACCACAGAAACCGGACACATGGTAACGAGTACAAAGGGGGAATGGCAGTAGTACCTGCTAAGGATGAGGTCTGGGGAGAAGATTAGTTTTCCAGGGTGGTCAAAAGACCTCCACAACACACCCACCATCAGCACCTCCAACCAGCAGCATTCCAGCAGGTGCACCTGGTCAAACAGGTCAAGCTCCATGAACCCTAAGTGCACATACAGAGACTTTCACTGACCCAGACTAAATACTGACTAACAAAGACAGACACTGAGACTGACACACTTAAACACTGAAACTGATACACTTACTATACACATACTGAGGCTAAGGTAGTGATAGAGAGGCGAACACACTGACTGCAACATGCTCACATGCTGAGACTGGCTGACTGATATGAAGACAACAGAGACAAACACATTGATCAAGGAAGACTAACATACAGCTTTCACTGAAACACATTTCTCACCTGCTTCCCGTACATGCAAGAAGACTCAGGAGCTGAGACTGAAATACACGTGTCGGCCTACAGTGTAGGTGTTAACTGAACATACTACACTTCTTAAAGGTGTAGCAGACAGTGCTAACAATACATAACACTTTTCCACATCCTAAAATCTTGAACTGGCTTTGTCTGTCTGTAGTTACCCCAATATCCCTAGACAGCAAAAGTGAAGCATGCCCCATAAGGCCAAATAAAGCAAGGACAATACCTGCTGCAGGAGACAAGGTAATGATCCACACACCTACCACCAGCAGTAAAGTCTTAAGGACCATTGTATGCCAACTCCAGGAGGTTGCACCACAGCCTCTTTTGGATTTTTTGTGTTGGGAGACAATTATAAGACATAAAATTCCTGAAAATGTGATCTTCATATTCCATTTAGTTGTCCTGACAGAACCACTGAAAGTGACCCAAATTTGTATCTAGGGATAAATTAAATAAATTAAATTAATATCTCACCTACCTTCTTATTTTTCTATGTATTTTGTGTATCTCTCTCTCCCTGTTACATGTCTCCGCCCCCCGACACCATATATGTATTTCCTCTCTGTTAATTGTCTCACCTGCTTCTCATCGTTTGTTTGTCTTTTAACCCCGCCTGTTTCGGTCCTCTGCTAGTTTGTATGTTTTTCTTGCTTGTATGCTTGTTCCCTGTAGTTCTAGCTTCCATTTCCCTGCCCTGGTTACCTATATGTTCTTTTGTCCTGCTTGTTTTTTTATTTCCCATCCTGCCACCTGCCTGTTTCTCTGCCCTACCTCGGATCCGACCCTAATGTAAATGAAAATGAAAAACTATATTTGAAATAACAGTCTCTTATTATAACCGCATTATCAATGACAAAAATCAAATGATAATTCAACTGGCCCTTTATAATTTCATTTTCATGTTTTCGTAGCACAAGGGTGACATAAATCAAATTAAATGGCATTCCTTCCTTTTGCATTATCATTTTCACATGATCACGCAAAAACCCTGGCAAAAATGATTGATAATGCAATCCCTCCTTTGCTTTTTCCTTTGCAGAGTCTAACGGATATGTTGAAATTACATAATTAATCTCCTTTTCTAGAAAGAGTTATCTTTGGTGCTCACTGAGCTTTGTTTTTACAATAATTCCAACTACCCTAACTTCATACATCTTTGCATACCTCTAACACCCCTAGAACTTAAAATGGAAGAGTCCAATTGCCATTATCGTGTAACTTCAACATATCTGAAGTAGTGGGGCGGGTGAGATCTCTGATTTCTGGTTTACGAGTGGTCTAAATGTACCAAAAACAGTCCAATTTTATATTCATTGAGTCATATCTCAGCTAGTGTTATTATTCATGTGTTTATCTTTACACAAGGAAAAAGTGCTCTCAGAAGACTCTCATTTACAAATAAAATGACAAATGATAAAATTATGTTTTCAAGATAAGACCCCTCAAAATGGGTAAATAGTGAAAGTTTATTTGGATTATTTGAATCTCCAAAATGAAACAGATTTAGGTATTTTCCTTACAAAGTTAGGGACCTCTAAAATTTGTGCTGCAACCCGACAAACTTTAAAAGGCCCTACCGGCAAAGCGAAATGCAGTATGAATCTTACATTTTCAGGAATTTTCATTGTCTTATCATTGTCGACCAACACACTTTGCTGTAGCAGCAAAGATTTTCAGTGTCATTGTCATTGGCCGCCATTTTGGCCATAAAAACAGCCAATAATAACAAGCCATACAGCAGTTTGGGTCTGTCAGCTGCCCTGCAATCACAGAAAGTTTTCTTATGAAGTAATAGCTTAACTGCTTCCTCCCTTCTGTCTTGTTGATGGCTGTGCTGTCCTAATATGTTCTGAGAGTAACCTCCTCAAAGCAGAGAGAGAGAGGCACAAACAGCAAGAGAGGGGGGTAGGGGCTCAAGTCAACACAGACCACTGCAGGCACACACAAATACAGCTGTAGACCAATGCAAACATGCAACGACATGTACTATGTACGCATACTATGATGCGTACTATGACACGTACTATGCACGCTTATTTGGACAGACCTGCATCCTGTCACGAAGAACACACACACCTGGGATCTTCTTGGCCCAGGTGATCATGTAGACCAGCTCCTTATCAGCCAGCCTGGTGAGGGCCATCATCATGCTGGCCTCGGTGAAGGGCTTCTGAACATCCTCCATCAGATAGATTGTGGGCGGCTCCACCTCCATTATGCGAGACATCAGTTGCTCGGGTGTGAGCGTGGTCGGGCCGAGCTCCCTGGTCCTTCGGACACAGACCTCCGACCCAGCCGCCCTGGAGCACCGCGGCCGGGCTGTGCGCTGGAACTGGCCAGCCCGATAGCTCCCACGCTCCCGCCGCATGCCTGCCGCAGCAGAAATCAGACACAATAAACATCTGTCCCTTGACGCAACTGAAGTGGGATGGGATTCAATCACAGCTAATGAAGAACTTGGCCACATCTTCACCATCTTCACGGTCACAGAGGCCTGGGTCAAATATGCAATTATTTTGAATTCAAATACATTTCTCGATTGATCTTGCCTGGTGCAACTGAGCCAACCAAGAGGACCAGAAGGTGGGGTGTGCATTTTTTGAGAGTGATTTCATAGGTTCAAATACACCCAACAAGTTAAACAATTTAGCATTTCACCCAGGTGGATGGTTTTGGATAGCTTTGAGACCTGAGTGGATCCTTTCAACACACAAGGCATTGACCATTTAATGAGATCAAGGTCTGTAGAACAATTGCGACTCTTAAATCCTGCTGAAAAAACTGCCCAAGCTAGGCTTTGAAGCAGCTGGTGGCTGGTTGACCAGTTCAGACCAGCTCCATACTCAACATGGTTTGAACAGCTCAAGCTATGTTTTGAAACAGCTGGTAGCTGGTAATTTCAAGCTAGTCTAGCTGGATATTACACAAGGGAAGCGATCCAAACCCTGGAACCTTATGCCTCAACCAGACTCTAGCCCTGCCGCCATTAGGGAGAGCCAAGGTTAAGTTATCAACCCTGTATGTCTGTCCACCAGTCTGTTAAGATGATAACAGAGGAAAATTATGGTAGAGTTGCCTTGAAATTAACGACAGAGACGAGAAAGGACATACCGCACTTCATCATGCCTACTTCAAAGCACTTCCGAAGACGGCAGGCCTGGCAGCTCTTGCGCCGGTTCTTGTCAATGGTGCACTGGTTCGTCGCCGGGCAGATGTAGTCATTATGCCCTGGTTTCCATAGAAAAGGGGACACTTTCTTCAGTACAGCATCTTGGATATCATCTCACAAAGTCAAATCTGACCTCAAATGACTTCAGTCTTGAGGTTGTTGTCAGGTTTAGTTTGTCTGAAAATATTCATGGTAATCAAGGCAAAACATACAGGTGTAGAATATAATTACATGAAAAAAGCAACTATTCAATGGTTAGCAAAATAAAAAAGCTAAATAAATAGAGGGGGGAAGAGAGGACCAACCAATTAACACAGCCAAGGATAGGGCGTTAAAAACTGTTCCAATAGCAGGTTACATGTTTGCCAATGACAATAGTTTAACTAATGGACATGAATGGGTATGTGTGTGTGTGTGTATTATTATGGATTGCTATTTCATGTTAAAATATTATGTTTGTGTTTGGTGGGGGGGCACGTGGATGGGATTGCTGTGGGCTCTGATGGGAATGTACCCTGAATGCTTCTCTTGAAGAAGGCCTTACAACCCTCACAGGACCAGACTCCATAGTGGTACCCTGAAGCGTAGTCTGCGCACACCTCGCAGAAATGCACGTCCACCTTTTCTGTGGGACCCCCCGTGGAGGAGCTGGCACAGAGCTCCTCTCTGTCCTGCATCCGGGACCCCTCGGGCTCGCTGTGGGACAGGGAGACAGCACAGTGACGAGTCAGCATAACATTGGGGGACAGTCTGCCTCAAATGATGGTGTATGCCTTAAAACTGACACATGTGATTGTGACCTCTTTTTGTAGGTCAACCCGGAAGTTTCTTCCACCATGGGTTCCCTTGACAAATCTTGAAATCTCTGAATTCTGCCGAATGTGGTTAATGTAAGCTTATTAATGTATGAATGTTTCAGCTGTCATGCGCTTTAAAAAAGTAAGTTGCTATATTGAACCTACAACTGCAGTGTTGCACGCAGGCAGGCTAGTATAAAACTTGAATGGAGGTCAAGATATTAACGGATCTAATGTAACTCACAGGACAAAACTCTCTAACTCACAGAACAAATCTTGAAACTCCACAGACCATTATTTTCATCAGAAATCGAAATCCCGATAGGAAAACAGTATTTGAAATCTACCAAGGGAACCCATGGCTCAAAAATGCTAACTCACTTCTGGAATTTAAAACTACAAACTGCAGCACTCTATTCAGATGTATGGAAAACTCGGTAACACTTTACTTGAATCCCTTGCCATAAGGCTGACATACACATGACATAACAGCTCTCACAAGTTGACATAACTGATGATGTTAGATGATGTGAAATGATATACATACGTGTCACCGTCATAACATTTACAGCTAAAAGTATGACAGTTTTATGTTATTAGACATGACATCATCTGTTATGCCGTCTTGTGACAGCTGTTATGTCAGCCTTATGGCGAGGGGTTCAAGTGAAGTGTTACCGAAAACTCTGCAGGGGGCTGAGGAGGCATGGCTGGGGGTTGTGAGTGGATGCAGCAGATACCTGCACTTGGGTGTGGCACTGTGTGGCTTAGGCTCTGTCCACCGGTTGTGGTAGGCCTCGTGATGCGGGTGGTGGGACTGGTGGCAGTTCAGGGTTAGGGGGGACATGCGGGCGTGTGGGGGCCAGAGGAACGGCGGTCGAGGGGTGGGGCTGTCGGGGACGCTAAAGCCCAGCATGGGTGGGCTGTACAGGGTCAGCGCGCCAAAGTCCTGGCCGCGCTCAACGTAGGGTGAGGGGATGCAGATGGCGTCAGGCTCGCTGGCCTGGGGAGGCAGGGCGGTGGTGTAAACGGGCGACAGCACACGTCCACATGCTCTGCCGGAATCCACCTCCTGGTATTGCAGCAGCTGAGGGCTTCGCCCTGGGGGGCCAACCATGGCGGACCAATTAGAAAGCGCTGCTTTGCCTATGTATCATCGTCTGCACGGATGAGAGAGAGAAGAGCGAGAGAGAGAGAGAGAGAGAGAGAGAGAGAGAGGGTCAACACAGACCATGTGACACACACATGGGCACACACCAATGTAAAGCATGATCAAGAAAAACATCCTCACATATTATGCATAAGAATTTTGTTATAACTGAAAATAAATCAAAGCCAAAATCATGGTATTCTCTACAAAGTATTCTCTACAATGTAGCATAGACTGCTGCCGATTTTATTATAAAAATACACACAGGACATGAACTGTTTATACAATCATGCAAGCATTAAATTAAAAGTTCTCAAATTAGAAGTCCTATGTGCACAAGTAATGAGATTTTTCCATGAGAGTGTGGGTGTCTGTTTGTGTGTGTGTGTGTATGTGTTGTGGTGGCCCGATCGGAAATCGGTACACCACTGGAGTGGAACGGCCCGTGCGCCAGCGGCAAGTGCTAGGAAAAGTTATTAACCACGTGTATTTCCCCAGGTCGTATCTAACAGAGCCGCACCGGAGAGAGAGCCGGCGAGGAGAGTCAGAACCATGGCCAGCGACACGGGGAAAGACGCGTGGGGAATGTGAGGAAGAGACAATTAACCCTTCTCATTGGACAGGCGCAGCCGGACCGACTCCGAGAGAGAGAGGAGCCGTACAAAAGACGAGGCGCAACTACAGAGCGGGGCTGCATACGGAGGGAGACGGAGGCGAAGCCCAGTGAGGGGGAAACAGCCACGGGAAAGCAAATAACGACACCACGGTGGAAGCGGGTCTTCGGAGGCCCGGTGACTTTTTTTTCGTTTTTTCTGAGAAAGAAAGTTTATTTTTTGGGACGTTGTAAAAGTGCCCTGAAGGCACACCAGAACCTCATTAAAAATACCAGTTTGAGGAACTACTCTTGCTCTCTCTGCCTCTCTCTCCCCACGGGGCGCCACATATGGTGGAGAATGCAGGCATAGAGACCCCAGCTATAGAGAGAGAGAGCAATAAAAAAAATAAAATAAAATAAAATAAATGGAGGACGCCATCAACGCTCTACTGCGGTCACAAGGCGCCCTGCAGAAAGCCGTGGCGGAACTGTGCCAAAAGTCCAGCCCGGCGACAAGCCACCGGACACCCAAAGACGTACTGCTGAAGCAGACCCCGGACGATGAAATTGAGGCCTACCTCGAGACCTTCGAACGGGCGGCTTACCTGGAGAAGTGGCCTCAAGGCGCCTGGGGCTCCCTCCTGGCCCCATTCCTCAGCGGGGAGGCCCAGAAGGCGTACCGGGGACTGCCTCCGGCCGAAGCCCACGACTACCCCACCCTAAAAGCTACCATCTTAGCCCAGTATGGCTACAGCCTCCCCGCCAGGGCACAGCGGTTCCACCAATGGGCCTATGACCCCGCCCTCCCGGCGCGAGGACAGGTGATGAGCCTGGGGAGGCTAACCAAAAGTTGGCTAGTCGAGGGCGACGGGCCGCCCCTGCTCGACCGGGTGGTGTTGGATCGCTGTGTCCGAGCCCTGGCCCCGGACGTCAAGAAATATGTGGCCCAGCAGGGGCCCCGCTCCATTGATGCCCTGGTCAACCTCCTGGAGAACCACCAGGTGGCCCAAGAGATGGTCAGGGGAACCAAAACGGAAAGCCCACGAAGAACCCCAAGCGCGGTCCGACTGGAGCCACAAACCAGGCCACGGTGGAGAGCGGACGACAGGGACGAGGGACTCCGCCGGAGAGAGACCAGACGGTGCTTCGCCTGTGGCCGGGAGGGCCACCTGAGCCGGGATTGCCCAGGGAGGGAGGAGTCCATGGCCACTGCACCTGAGACGGGCCGACCCTGCCACTACCTCACCACGTGCTGGGCCCACAAGGGCACTGCCGCCCCTAGGCTACCCGTCCGGATCGGGGGTCAAGACGCGGAGGCCTTGCTGGACTCGGGGAGTGCTATTACCCTGGTGAGACCAACCCTAGCAGGGGGGAGACGGGGAGAGGACATCGCCGTCACCTGCATCCACGGCGACGTACGAAGCTACCCCACCGCCGAGGTGACCATCATCACCCCTAGAGGCCAATTCACGGGAAGGGTGGGGGTAGTCGAGAGCCTCCCAGTGGAGGTGCTGCTGGGAAGAGACTGCCCCCTCTTTCTCAGCTACTGGAGTGAGAGGGCGACCTCGGAGAGGCCAAGTCACACACCCCGACCCCGCCGGAAGGGCCACCGGGAACCACACCCGGTTTGGGTGGCCCCTGCCGGGGATAGTGAGGAGGAGGAGATCTCGCCCCAAGGGGGGAGGGGACCGACCACGCAACCCCCTACCGAGAGCACGGATACAGCCCCGGAGCGACCGGACCCACCACCACCCCTGGAGGCGGAAGGGGGTAGCGCGGGGGGGTTTTCGGAGTTTCAACCCGAACTAGAGAGGGCCCCAACGGACTTCGGCTCCGCCCAGCTGCAAGATCCCCTCCTCGCCCAGGCCTGGAGGGCCGCTGCGTACATTGAGGGCGTCCCACAAGGCGGGGTGAGTAGACCGGCCTACCCGTATTTTAAAGTCCAGAATAACTTGCTGTATCGAACCTGCAACAGTGACCCGGGAGAGCTGGACCAACTTCTGGTACCCCAGAGCCACACCTCCAAGGTGCTCTACCTCGCCCACACCCACCTGTTGGGGGCCCACCTGGGAAGGGAGAAGACGTATGAGCGAATCCTATCTCGCTTTTACTGGCCTGGCATCAAACGGGCAGTGGAGGACTACTGCCGACAGTGTGCGGAGTGTCAACTGCACAGCCCCCGGGTGACGTATCGCAATCCACTAATCCCTCTCCCCATTATAGATGTGCCCTTCCGCCGAATTGCTATGGACATAGTGGGACCCCTGCCGAAGTCCAGCCGGGGTCACCGTTACATCCTGGTAATCGTTGATTACGCCACCCGTTACCCGGAGGCCGTACCCTTACGGGCCGCGACGGGGAAGAGCATCGCGAGGGAGCTGTTCCTCCTCTTCAGCCGGGTGGGGATCGCAGAAGAGGTCCTGACAGACCAGGGGACCTGTTTCATGTCGGGCGTGATGAGGGAGATGTGCCGCCTACTCCGGGTCCGACAAGTGAGGACGTCCGTCTACCACCCCCAGACCGACGGGCTGGTAGAGCGGTTTAACAAAACCCTCAAGTCAATGCTGAGGAAAATGATCACAACGGACGGTAAGGACTGGGATCATTTATTACCGTACCTATTATTTTCGATACGTGAGGTCCCACAGGCATCCACGGGGTACGCGCCCTTCGAGTTGCTGTATGGGAGACGTCCCCGAGGGCTACTGGACCTCGCGAAGGAGGCCTGGGAGCAGCAGCCGTCCCGACAACGCACCCTCCTGGAACATGTGGAAGCTATGGACCAGCGGATGGCAAAAATCTGGCCCATGGTCCGGGAGCACATGCAACAGGCCCAGAAGGAGCAGGCTAGACTGTACAACCGAACAGCCCAGGTGAGAGAATTTCAGCCGGGGGATAAGGTCATGGTGCTGATCCCCACCAATGAGTGCAAATTTCTGGCCAAATGGCATGGGCCCTACGAAGTAGTAGCCAAGGTGGGGCCAGTGAACTACATGGTAAGACAGGTGGGCCGGAGACACCAGCTCCAAAAGTACCATATTAACCTGCTAAAGAGGTGGCACGAACCCGTGCACGACCCTGCTCCCCTCTGCTTAACCACAGGCGGCGCCACCGGAACACCAGAAGTGGCCACTGGAGACCGGCTGACCGACCGGCAACGCCAAGACCTCCGCGAGCTGGTGAGTCAACACCGGGATGTGCTCTCCCACCTCCCGGGCCGGACTACCAAGGTCCACCACGACATCACGGAGCCAGGAAGGAGGGTTCGACTGCGGCCCTACCGGATCCCGGAGGCGAGAAGGCAGACCATCCGGGAGGAGGTGGCGAGGATGCTGGACCTGGGGGTCATAGAAGAATCCCAAAGCGCCTGGTCCAGCCCGATAGTGTTGGTCCCAAAACCGGACGGCAGTTGGAGGTTCTGCAACGACTTCCGGAGGTTGAACGAAATCTCCCGGTACGACGCCTACCCCATGCCCCGGGTGGACGAGCTGATCGAGCGGCTGGGACCCGCTCGCTACCTCAGCACCCTGGACCTCACCCGGGGGTACTGGCAGGTACCGCTGACCCCCCAGGCGAGGGAGAAGACGGCTTTCGCCACCCCGGATGGCCTGTTCCAGTACCGCGTCTTACCCTTCGGAGTGCATGGAGCCCCCGCCACCTTCCAGAGGCTCATGGACAACCTGCTGAGGCCCCACAGGGAGTATGCTGCTGCCTACCTCGACGATATCGTCATTCACAGCGCTGATTGGGAAAGCCACCTCAGGAGGCTGGAGGCGGTACTCGGGGCGCTCCGGGAAGCCGGCCTGACAGCTAACCCGGCTAAGTGTCGCCTGGGCCTGGAGGAGGCCGACTACCTGGGCCACACCGTGGGACGAGGGTGCGTCCGACCCCAGAGTCAAAAGGTGGACGGGATCACCAACTGGCCACGACCCACCACCAAAAGGCAAGTGCGCACATTCCTGGGCCTAGTGGGGTACTATAGGCAGTTTATACCGGACTTTGCCACCAGAGCGGCCCCCTTGCACGAGCTGACCAAGAAGGACCACCGGCACACGGTGATATGGACCGAAGCCGCCGACCGCGCCTTCCTAGACCTGAGGGCCGCCCTGGGGAATGAACCAGTACTGACCACCCCTAACTTCTCACAAAAGTTGGTTTTGCAGACCGACGCCTCTGAAACCGGACTTGGTGCGGTCCTATCCCAGATCCAGGACGCCACCGAGCACCCGATCACCTATATCAGCAGGAAATTGCTGAAGCATGAAAGGAATTATAGCACGGTGGAGAAGGAGTGCCTGGCCATAAGGTGGGCAGTCGGAAAGCTCAAATACTATCTGGTAGGAAGGGAATTTATCCTTATAACCGACCATGCCCCATTGCAATGGATGTATCGGTGTAAGGACACTAACGCCCGGGTGACCCGATGGTTTTTAGAACTACAAAGTTTTAAATTCACGGTGGAACACCGAGCCGGGAGACTCCAAGGGAACGCGGATGCCCTGTCCCGGATGAACGAGGGCCTCTTTGGTGACGCTCCCGCCGAGGGCGTGGAGCTGAGGGGGAGGAAATGTGGTGGCCCGATCGGAAATCGGTACACCACTGGAGTGGAACGGCCCGTGCGCCGGCGGCAAGTGCTAGGAAAAGTTATTAACCACGTGTATTTCCCCAGGTCGTATCTAACAGAGCCGCACCGGAGAGAGAGCCGGCGAGGAGAGTCAGAACCATGGCCAGCGACACGGGGAAAGACGCGTGGGGAATGTGAGGAAGAGACAATTAACCCTTCTCATTGGACAGGCGCAGCCGGACCGACTCCGAGAGAGAGAGGAGCCGTACAAAAGACGAGGCGCAACCACAGAGCGGGGCTGAATACGGAGGGAGACGGAGGCGAAGCCCAGTGAGGGGGAAACAGCCACGGGAAAGCAAATAACGACACCACGGTGGAAGCGGGTCTTCGGAGGCCCTACCAAAAGGCGCGGCCGGCACGGACCACCCAGAACCACCGACGGACCGGGAAACCTAATTTTTTGGCCGGTGACTTTTTTTTCGTTTTTTCTGAGAAAGAAAGTTTATTTTTTGGGACGTTGTAAAAGTGCCCTGAAGGCACACCAGAACCTCATTAAAAATACCAGTTTGAGGAACTACTCTTGCTCTCTCTGCCTCTCTCTCCCCACGGGGCGCCACAGTGTGTGTGTGTGTGATCAGATCAGATAATTGTTTACTTTTTACCTTTAATTGTAGCTTATAAAATAACATCTTTTTTAAGAGCCGTTTTTAGAAAAAGAGAAATCTGTAATTAATTTTACTATGTGGTATTCAGTAGTCAGACCATCATGCCACTTCTGAATTGCACACTGGATGACCACAACTGACTCAACACATTACTCCTGCTCACCAGCAAGCCAGGGAGTTGCCATGGTGACACCATTGTGTTTACATAGTAGGAGGATCATCTAACACCCAGTACACTTTGAGTCATTCAGTAAATGTTGCCTGGCAACAACTGGCCCTAACAGAAGTTTCTCAGGTCTCACACGCAAGCAAGGACCCACATATTGCTCATCTCAACCAGCAAAAAGAGAAGCAATTCATGTATTGTATATTGTAGGTCTGGTTTCATTTTAACTTTATTTAGCTTGTAAGGTAGAAAATGTACTTTTAGGCTGCTGTATATTTAAAGCTCATCATTTTTCAATTTAATTTTTTATAAAAAATTCTGGGAATGGGTGAAAATCTGCTGAAAAATATGAAGAAAAAATTTATTATAATAATGCGAATTTCCAGGATAAATCTTTTATTTTCACTTTAAACATGGTCCTTTCATTTGACTGTAGGCTTTGTTAATGAAACATTGATATTGCACATTCCAGGAGATTGTGCCTGCTATTTCAACTGTACATTTAATGACATTCGCACAGTGACATATACAAGGAATAAGCCTAACATCGTTGTAGTAATGACAAAGTAATTCTAATACTAATCTAATTTTATACAAAAGCCCAGTCTATATCAAACCGCGACTTGAGACGAGACAAGACGGGAGCTTAGAACATCCAAATCAAAATATCAGAAAGCCCAAGTGAAAATAGGCAGTCCACACCGAAGTGCCAAGTAAACAAACAATGTTCAATGTTTCCATAACAACGACTCTGCGACTCTTGTGTGTTCATTAGCATATTTACGTGAAGCCATGCATCATGACTACAACATTTCAGAAGTGTGTTTCGGCGCTCTGTAATATTGATGGATTTATGATGTACCCCATAACGTAATCTTCCTGAGTCTGTTAACACATTTTGTTATATTCATAAGATTGTGACGTGCCTCATAACGTAGACCTTCAGTGTGATGTCCTTGTGATGATAGCCCCTACGTTGGTGTCCATGCTAGCAAATTTAAAGTAAAGTCCAATATAAGGGAATTAAGATATTTTCGGAAAACTGTCATTCCATTATATTAAATACTATTTTTCTACTTCAACAATATTAACGCTTTTAACATAATCATCGTAAACTATTAATTTAACAAGTCTAATGAACCTACATACAAATAATGTCTTCCTTTTTTCCAGTCCCATATTTTTAATTGATAGAATGGCATAAAGGAAAAGTTTAAAAAGGAGATATGAAAATGAAATACTCCCACTACTTTTAAGTATTATTACTACATCCAATATGACACTTGTACATGCTTGTTTATCAAATGTGATGGGAGGAATTTTAGCAATTTTAAAATGCACTTTTCGTGAAAACCTTGCAACAACAAGTATGCAAGATTAATCAAATAAACATCATGGAAATCTGGCTGGGTATTACTGTGGTTTGGCAAGGAGAATTATATGTAGGATATTGTAGTACGTACTGCTTGTACAAAGTGAGGGCATCATACATGGCCATGAAAAGTATTTGCCCCATTCCTGATTTTCTCTGTTATTGAATACTTCTCAGACTGAATATCAGGTTTGTAGAACACCAGACCCAGATGCGAGACCAAAGCGTAGCTTGTAGTATAAAAGTCTTTATTATAAATAAAGCAGGTCAGAAAGGCGAGGGTCGATAGCCAGCAAACAGATGCAGCAGGGATAAGGCAGTTTGTGGTCGAGTGTCCAAGCAATGGGTCAATACTCCAGCAAACAGATACAGCAGAGATAATCAAAAGCGAAGTCGTAGTCACAGGCGAGGTTTCAGTAACAAGCCGGCTAATCAGGCAAAGACAGAATCCAAAAGCAGAGGTTGAAAAACAAAAACAGGTTGATAAAGTACGGATCAAAACCATACAGATGGGATAAGCTAAATACGGAAGTCGAAAACAAAACATGTTGTAACGGGACTCAATCAGGATGCTGGAGGGTACGGAATAAACACATAACAATCTGATGACAAGACATACAAAACGAGGGGTTTTTATAAGACAGGTAACAAGAGGAAATGGCAATCAGGTGTTGGGAAACAATCAGGAAGTGAAAATGCATGTGAAACGAATAACAATGAATGAACGAACTGACAGGGTGATTACGGTGTGCACAGAGGGTACTACAACACAGAAACGCAACACACGTTACAAAATACAACACAGTGAAAAACAGGAAACCTGACACTGAATGGTTTTGGGTCATTAGGCAAAAATGGAACCTAAGTAAACTTTTTACATAATTTCATTAATTTAATGGAAAAAGGTATCAAACACCCATATCAAACATGTGAAGAAGTAATTTCCCCCTTTATTAATCAATCAAGTCACCTAAATGTAATCGATAATTAGATAATTTGATTCATCTGACTAAACACAGCCAGGTTTGATTGCAGGCAGCCCTGTTGAATCTAAACCTCAACTCTAATTGAATCTTAGTGCCACAGTGAAGTAGTCACCACAAATCTTCTACAGTCCAAGCACACTATGAAATACATCAGTCTGCAAAGGATTACAAAGCCATTTCAAAGGCTCTGGGATTCCACCGAACCAAAGTGAGAGCCATTTTCTCCAAATGAAGAACACTTGAAACTGTGGTGCATCTTCCCAGGAGTGACCAGCCTCCCAACATTTCACCAAGGGTGCAGTAAGAACTCATACAGGACGTCAAAATTGATCCCAGAAGAACATCCAAAGAACGTAGGCTATAGTCTAAGGTAAGGTCAGTGTTCATGACTCCACTATAAGAAAGTGACAATGCAAAATGGCATTTGCGGGAGAGTAGCTCTTATAAGGCAGAAACCACTGCTAACCAAGAGAAACATAAATTTGTTTTGGACAACACGGGTAAAGCAAATACAGCATTTCACAGTAAGAACATCACACCAACAGCCAAATATGGTGGTGGTAGTGTGATGGTGTGAGGATATATTGCTGCCTTGGGACCTGGACAACATTATTTAAGGAACCACAAATTCTGCTCTGAACCAGAACAGTCAAAGTCAACATCTGAGTGGAGGAAAAGATATAAAATGAAAGTTTGATCATGTTTGATCTTGAAAAGAGTGGTCTAGTCAAAGTGCTGACTAGTGCTGACCAGTCGAGATGCTGTGGCAAGACCTGAAAAAAGCACTCCATGCATGGGTTAAAATTCCCAACATAGATGTGACTGACTGATATCAAATTATAGGAAGTGTTTGATTCCAGTTATTATTATTAAGTTTAAGGGGGCAATCACTTTTCACATGGGTGGGTGCATATGGGTGTTTCATAAAAAAAGAGTGTTTGCCCCCTTAAACTTAAACAAAGGATTTTTTATACCAAACCCTTATTAGGTTTGAAAACAAACTTCCTCGCGTTCGCACAGGTGGACTTTCATTTTGAATCTGATTCTGCCTTCTTAATGTTGCTCACCATACCTCATTTCACTGTACTCTCACACTGAAATTAATACTGGAATATGGAAGTTCAGATTAAGCTACAGATACTTGTTTGACTTTTTGTATTCATGTGATTTACTGGATTGTAGGCTGTAAGAATGAATGATTGTCAATAAACAGAAGGTTGCACTTTAAGTGTAAAACCACCATCAGGCAGCTATTTTTTGTATTTCAATTGTGAGGTCAGATGTTAAAAATTACCATCTCAAGACGTGAAATTTCAACGTGTCAGAATTTGACATCTTGATAGGTTCATTTTCTTTGTCTTTGAGGTGCAATTTTGCTGTGTTAATACTGAATTTTTGTGCTATGAAATTTATAACACGTCAAAAATGAACGTCCCAAGACATCGAATTACAACACATTAAAAATTGTCTCAATTGGGCGTAACATTAAGACACTTTGACACCGTTGGCATTCCATAAACTCAACATGAGACTTGACACGGTCAGTTTGCGGAAACGCTAGAAAGAGCAGACATTTTAAAACTGGACAGTACAC
Source organism: Conger conger (assembly GCF_963514075.1). Lineage (NCBI taxonomy): Eukaryota > Metazoa > Chordata > Actinopteri > Anguilliformes > Congridae > Conger > Conger conger. The sequence continues at coordinate 26,155,879 of NC_083764.1, forward strand.
AATTACTTTTTGATCATTGTCGGCTGTTTGATGTACACTCACTGACCGCTTTATTAAGTATTTATTGAACTTCTTTTTCTGCTGTAGGCCATCCACTTTAATATTTGACGTTTGTGTGTTCAGCGATGCTCTTCTGCATACCTCTGTTGTCACACATGTTTATTTGAGTACTGTCGTGGTCCTTTAAGCTTGAACCAGTCTGGCCATTCTCCTCTGACTTCTCTCATTAATAAAGTGTTTTTGTCCACAGAACTGCCGCTACTGGATGTTTTTAGTTTTTTGCACCATTCTCTGTAAACTCTAGAGGCTGTTGTGCATGAAAATCCCAAGAGATCAGCAGTTTCTGACCACCCAGAAATATTGCATGACCACGGAATTTTGAGTGGACAACCCCGTCTGTTACAAAGTTCTTAACACCAGCATATTCAAAATAAAGTCTGAAAATGCAATTACATTTCTCTGTACTCCAGTAAAAGAATCAACCCCTAGCGGTCATAAACAGTATAGGTTAACTGGTTAACCGTCTAAAAAATGGGATGGTACCCGGTTACAAAAACTGATGATTTGTCACATCCCTAGTCTGAACAAGAACTGAAACGCTTGACCATGTCTGCATGTGTTTATACGATGCCACATGATTGGCTAATTTCGTATTAACAAACTGGGGTACAGGTGTACCTAATAAATTGGTGTAGACTGAGCTTAATCCTGTTTAACCCAATAAAGCATACAGCCAAAGTGGGTATATTTCCATTCAATCCTTTTTAACAGTGAAAGTAATACAACTAACGGTTCTATTTGTAAAACCTCTTTTACGATACCATTGTTATAGCAACAACAGTTCCTTATTTTATAACATGTGCAGTGGCAAAATAAGCATAGGGGTACCTCAACCACACAAATCAGGCTAAAATCGGTATTCTTTTCATGGCAATGGTCTGGAGAACCAAATCTTGCCTGCTGTGCTTTTGCCCCGTGGAGTGGACTTCGGTTTTGACTCTTGCACCACCTTCGACTCCGAGCCTGCCTACCGTCCGTCTCCACTACTGCCCCGCTGATAGCTTTCCTGGTTACTGGACTTTTTGCATGGTTTACCGATTTCGGGACTGCCTTCTCCCTCGGTACTGTACTTTGGTTTTGGCTGGATTAACTGTGTATGAACTTTTGCTTGTTTTCTACTATGGTCATTGGACAATCCCCTAATAAAGCCCTGGCGGGACTTTATCACATCTCTGTTGTCTGAGTCGTGCATTTTGGGTCCAACCCCCACGCACCCGTCTCATAACAGCTGAAATTCTGAACTCTGTCTCGTGTTCATATTTTTATCTCAACCACATAAAAATATGAACACGAGACGAGAGTTCAGAATTTCAGCTTTTATTTCTTGGTATTTACACCTAGATGTGTTAAACTACTAGCACCTTTTGTATCAGACCACCCAATTTTTAGGTGAGCAAAAGTATTGGAACAGAGAGTATTTAAGTAAATGAAAGTAAATATCACTTAATATTTGGTAGCATATCCCTTGCTTGCAATAACTGCATCAAGCCTGCGACTCATTGACATCACCAAACTGTTGGATTCTTCTTTTTGATACTTTTCCTGGCTTTTACTGCAGCCTCTTTCTGCTGTTTGTTTAGAATTTTCTCTTCAGCAGGTGAAATGCATACTGAATTGGGATAATGTCTGGTGATTTGACCAGTCTAATGATAAAGTTCTTTGCTAATTGTAATCTCACCTTCCGATTCTTACTAATGATGAGTGGTTTGCATCTTGTGAGCCTCTATATTGCTGCTCTCTTAGTCTTCTTTGAACGGTTAATTAAGATACCTTCACCCCTGCTCTGTGGAGATTGTTTGTGATGTCACTGTTTTGGAGTTTTTCTTCACAGCTCTCACAATGTTTCTGTCATCAACTGCTCTTGTTGTCCTTGATCAGACCTGTTCAATGTCTGTTGCTCAGTACGCCAGCGGTTTCTTTCTTTTTCAGGACATTACTTTCTAACACAAATGCAGTCTTCACAGGCAAAACCCAAGGCTAAAACCAAGAGTAGACATTCCAAACTATGTATTGTTTAACCAATCAATCTAACGGGACAGATTTGTGACACCTGTCAGTCACATGTTCCAATACTTTTGCACCCCTAAAAATGGGGTGGTCTGATACCAAAGGTGATATGTTCTAAGTTGTTTATAAAATCTTGATAAAAATGCCTGGAAATAAAAGCTGAAATTCGGATCTGTCATCTCATGTACATCTTTTGACCTCAAACTCAATTGTCTTCAGTTTAAAAACAAAGGAAATGACCTTGTGTTTCCAATAAGTTTGGAGGGGACTGTATGCCTGTTCTATAAAATGTAAGTAGGGTATATTTCAGTGAATTCCTTCGTAGCCCTAGTCCCTCATATTGCCAGGTGTGCAGATCAGGCTAGCAGAGAATATGGGCTGAAAAATGCTAACAGAAGGAATTCCACTGATTACCGATCACAACCTGTTTTCAATCATTTGCCATGATTAGGAATACAGTGATGAATTACCATCAGATGAAGCCAATTCTGTAGGTTATTAGGTGAGCAATATAATTATATTTATTTGCATTGCAAAACTGTGCATATTTTAAATCAGGGGTCTCCAATCTTATCCAGAAAGGGCCAGTGTGTGTGCAGGTTGTTGTTTTAGCACAGGACTAAGACAGCTGATTCTACTCATCTAGGTCTTGATTAAAGACCACGATTAGTTCATTAGTATAATCAGGTGTGTTACTGCTGGGTTAAAACAAAAACCTGCACCCACGCCGGCCCTTTTAGGATAAGATTGGAGACCCCTGTTTTAAATTAACATTATTTTAAATTATTTTGTATGGATACATGTACTTGTTGCTGTACACACTAAGAGAATATGCATATAAGATATCTGCAGTGTGCAAATTGTGTCATTTTAACAAATTTGTTAGCTATTCTTGCAAGTTGCACCCAAAACTAAGACTGATGTTAACTGAGTGATGCATATTTTTTTGTTAGGTGTACTTAATGATAGACTTTTTCTAAATTGCAGTTGCTGTCAATGTATTATTCAGGTCTTGGCAGACATGCTAATTAAGGAAAATGATTGGAAGTCCTCAATTTTCAGCTGCCACTGCTTAAAGAGAAGCATTTTATGTATTATAGATAAAAAATATCAGCGTCTCAGTTAAAATTTAATTTTAACACTATTTTTTAATGCAATCTTCTCTGTTGTATGAATAGTTTGCTTTCTTCTAGCAAGCTATCATGAATTTGAAGTGTAAGCTGACATGGCAGAGCTGTTTGCTGCCATCTTTGCTGCCATGCTGCCAGCTTTCTGAATCTTCCATACGAGAACCTACATCATGCACACTGTATAAGCCTTCTCACGCATGACATTTAAACAAGGTATGTCAATCAATAAAATACAATGTGAATGTGAATTGTAGGGTCATCCCTACCAGCTCCCGCAAAAATGACCTTGGAATATCTGCATTTATAAAACGCAGTATATTTGTTTTACATTGTTTTATCTTAGTTGTCTAAAATTCAGTGAAAATGACGCCACTTAATAATACAGTGAATAAATACAGTCAGATTTCTGAGTAAAAGGCATATGACAGCCTCCTTGGTGTTTGCCAAATGCCATTTAAAGGACTCTGAGAGCATGAGGAAAAAGATTATCTGGTCTGATGAGACCAAAATTTTACACTTTGGGCATAACTTTGAGCACTATGTTTGCCGAACCCCAGATACAGCTCAATACCATCCCTCGATTGAAGCATGGTGGTGGCAGCATCATGCTATAAGGGTACCATTCAGCAGCAGAGACACTGGTCAGAATAGAGGGATGAATGCAGCCAAATACATAGGTCCTTGAAGAAACCTGCTCCAGAGTGCACGCAACCTCAACATACAGCCAAGAAAATGCTGGGGTGGCTTCGAGACTAGTCTCTCATTGTCCTTGAGTGGCCAAGCCAAAGCCCAGCCCCTAGAACATCTGTGGAGAGACCTGAAGATGGCAGTTCACAGACTCTTCCCATCCAATCTAACAAAGCTTGAGAGGATCTGCCAGGAAGAATGGGATAAACTGACCTAATCCAGATGTGCAAAGCTTGTAGAGACCCATGAAGACACATAGCTGTAATTGTTGCCAAGGGGGCTTCAACAAAGTACTGAATTAAGTGTCTGAATACTTATTTAAATGAGGGATTTTAGTTTTAGATTTTTAATAAATTTGCAAAAAATTCTAAAAACATTTTTACTTTGTCAACACAATTAAGTGTGCAAAAAGTGAAGGGGTGTGAATACTTTCTGATGCCACAGTATCCTGATAGTGTCTGTGATTTTACTCTATGATTCCCACCCCTAGTGGAACACCAACCATTTTTAGCCATCATGGATCTGCATACAGGGATCTGGAACAGGGATCTACATATATTATCAATGGCATGAAAAATATTATTTCAAATTATACAATGTTGCATGCTCTGCATTGCGGCTGAGGCCAAATTAAATACTGATACTATGGGGGCTGGGTTCGGTGTGCAGGAAGAATGCAGGGCAATCCAGGGACCACGCCTACTGATTCAGTCGGCACCCACATCTAGATGACATTAGGAATCAGTCAGGGAGTTAAAAGTATGCTTCTTTTCATAGTAGGTGGCTGAGACCAGGGAATCACTGTGAAAGAGAGATTGTTGTGCTGGCCTTTAGACAACGCTGTGTTTCTAGTTCAACTGTGCACTCTAACATGCGGTTTACAAGTAAAATAGAACATTATAGAATATGAATGAATAAACAGATATTGAATAAAAGGAGAAATGTGGTTATTATCCTTGGGCTCAAACATGGACCCCTTTTTGATAACCTTACAGTAGTTCTGAAGTATTACCTGTTCATCATCCTGAGTAAGGTTATGTGCTAAATCACTTACAAATAGATCTTCAACTCAAAGCTCAATAGAAACCCTTATTTTTTTCAGCCTGCATCTAAATACAAAATTCTTCATTCAAAATGTTCCCACCATTGAGAAAGGTGCTCCTACTGGTGGACAGGGTGCAATCAGAGGGGACTGCCTAATTGGAAGAAAAAGCCACATTAATGGAAGATTTTCTTTAAATGTGGAAAGGCCTTACTGAATCAAGTGAACGAAAGAGTCATTCGAAAGAGTCATTCTTTGAGTGAATGAATCAAGAGTGAATGACTCAATAAAAACAATCCCATTGCACACCACTAGCTGGAGGCCAACTGACTTAATTTCCGCGTTTCTTAATTTACATTACATTACAACGTCATCCCATCCACACCCCAATATGCCCCATGAAATGCAATGCAATATGCTTTTTGTTTTCAAAAATGGCATCATAAATACACATAATTATGTGAAAGCAAACACAAATCTGTATTAGATTTCACAATGTGTCACTGTAGCGATTTCATTCAATGAAGTCACTAAAAATATTCCATACACACCCAGGTCAAAAGAGACAGGCTACATTGATTTTTGGACCTTGGCTTCTGTTGCAGGACATGCTGAAATAAAAAAATAAAAAAATGCTGGAGCCACATGCTGGAGATGTGCAATAAACTGACTACTTGCTGGTTTTGATATTACAGGTAGTTGGATTTACAACTGTAATTAGTTATTTGCTTAGAAACCTCATTGGGAATAGGTACACTATAGGCACGCAAGTGGATTTGTTTTGCTCTTCTGAGAACAGTGTTTTCAAAAAACATGCTCAGAGAACATTCAACTATATCATAATTTACACAACTTTTCATTACTCTATATTACATTGTTAGTTGCCCAGGGATTGTGAGCAACATTCATTATTTCAATATTCCTGATATAACATGTAGACTAATATCAAAATCATACATGGCTACTGTACTGCAATTAAACTAAAGAGACACCCAAATATTATACAGACAATATACAACTTTGTACATTCTTTTGTACAAAAATTTGTGCATGACTTCCTGCTCCATCTGTCCTTAATGCACCTTGAGCACCGTTTTGCATAACGTTTATTATTTCATGATAAGTTCACGTATCATGCAAGTGGCTAAATAAACTATTTTGTTTTAATTCGTCTATGTTTTACAGCAATATATTAGAACATCATTAACATCATGCATTCTAATCTCTCCTAACTCTCCCTGCTGCACTTTGAATTGTCAGTCTTTGGCACGGGTGTCAGTGAGCACGCTCCGCGCTGATGCATTACAATCCAGAGGTCGAAATAATATAAAGTTAACGCGCACAAGACGTTGGCTATGCTCTAAAAATGTTAAGTTCACTCTTATTTTTAACCTTTAAAAAAATGTGTTTCATATATGCTCGTGAGACAGGAAAAGTAGCCTAATAAACAGCCACCCACTGTCTGACCTTTTAGATGTGAAACTCAATAACATCTCACATTGAGGAAACTTTTTATTTTGCTTCATTAATTCATTCTGGGAAATAACAGCGTTAAAATTGCTGGAAAACACCTAGTTCCACAACACTGGGAAAAGTATTACTCATCGGTCTACAATAGTTGCCAGGTGGTTTCAAATTAATCTTTTGATATTACAACAAATGGCTCTTCGCCCACACAAATAAACAGGCCTAAAACAAACCGACTGCTTGGCTCGGCTGTAGCCCGCTATTCAACACACGCACCGTTACTTTAATCGCTAATGATCTATGCCACTATTCTCCATCGTATCATAAGATCTTTAAAATAACATTAAGCACAAGTAATTCGCTTACCTGCAGGTGATACTTTTTACCTAGTGCAGCGCGGAATAGATTGAAACCACACTCCCTATGATCAATCCTTCAACTGTAAAAACACACGTAGCCTATCTGTTTTTGTCGCCTACAGTACCCCGTCTTTTTGACATGGACGATAGGCTGTCTGTTTGGTCACCGGGTAGGCGTATAACGTCCTGGACTCGGTCCCAAAGCAGCTGTCTGAACACTGCTGAACTGGTATAAAAACCTAGGGAAAAGTTACGTTGCCAGAAAACAAGCGCCCACAAATCAGACATTAACATTTTAGTTTTTAGACGAAGCTATTCATCTACTGCAAGTGCGGACGGCTTATTTCTTCGCTTTATTGTTTCGGTTAAAGTCTTCGGAAAATATAAGCACGGCATAGCCCGTACAACACATTTTGATATTAATCATTGCCGAGTTTTCAGAAAATTGCAGCACGGGCTACGCGACCTGTAACTGTACTTCAGGAATCAGTCCGGTAGACGACTTGACAATCGCGTACGGAATTTTACTCCACCGCGACTGCGACGACTGTGTGCGAGCGGAACAGGTGCAAAAGAGTTCAAAAAATGTATTAGTGTACTACCATACCGATCAAGTTAAACTCGGATAGAAGGTAACCAGTAACAATGACTGACCAAGTGAGACTACGACAGCAAATACATGGTCATTTAAAACGTAAGGGTTTCCCATACAGTTGTTTAAGAATGCAATAATCAATACGTACACAGTAAAATGTGTTAATTCAACTCTAATAGAGTGCATACTGACCATGTTCTGCAATAAATGTAATTCAGTATTTGTAATTACTACTATATACTTAAATCAGGCATTGGCATATTGGCATAAAACTGGCATATTTAAATATTTTCATGAATATGCAAAACAATTACTTAGGTTTGGCACTGAATGGATCTGTTTTAGGCACATAGGAGGGGCCTGACTCTTGGGGTGCATCCCATTACTTTTTACTCCTCACCTTTCCTCCACTCTTCCACTCCCCAACTACCAATCATCTCCTACCAGGAAGTATGAGGAGGAAAGGAGGGGATCAAGGAGATGAGTAGAGGTAGGAAAGAACACGGCGGCATTGAGACAATTGTGAAAGCTTAGCTGCTCATCTGTCATCAGTCAACGTCAACAAGTAAACATCTCATATAAACAACAGTTTACTGTAATTCCTGAATCCTGATGTGTGCAATACAGACACTTATTCAACTCACATACTGCTACTCAGCCTGCATTCTATTGCCAGTTGGTTGCATCTCTCATGGGCTAATTCAGAAACATTTCCATAAAGTAGTGAGATGGATGTAGTGAGATAATCTGACTTAATATCTTCAGTCCTCACATTTTCTCACTCTGATATCACATTTGTTGGTAATAAATACATCCTATTGGTTGACTAAATTAATTAATGTACAGTGAGGTCCAAAAGTATTTAGACAGTCATACATTTTTTGGTCTGATTACTGAATACCAATAGTAAAAGGAATGACACAGGAAAGACAGACATATTTTCTCCTTGTGAATCAGAAGCAGCTGACAAGCCAACTGTTAAATTACTTTTGGTCTCCCAAAATGGGTGGACTTTGTATAAAACGGGTTGTAATTTCTAGAAGGATGACCCAAAATGGATGTACATGCCCCCACATTAAAGGTGACAGTCTGCAAATACTTACAGCCCTCACTGTATGCTACATAATGCACTTTTGAGGAGGCTAAAACAGATCACACTTATGAACATGCTGGTTTTGGTAGAGCGTCTTATGATTCCCAGTCAATCACGAGAGGTGCAGCCAATATAAAATAGAATTGTACAACAGACAGGTATATCAGCGTTTTCCTGCACCCGGTCTCCTTTTCCACCATGGAACTTCAAGTGTCCTATCCTGCCAGACACACTTCAACACGATGGTGACAACAACATTATAGCACATACATCAAGAAGGCCAAAATCATCAGATGTATCAAATGTATAACGTAACACTTTTACATGTACTATAAATAAGACTTGGAACTGCTTGAACTACCAATAAATAACAAATCACAGTTTTGGGTGTGCATGCTGGGTACAGTAGGCTACCAGCTACTGGCCAGTTGTCGCTAGGCGCATTGTGTTGCTAGGGACTCGCTGACACTAATAGCTGTCAGTGTCAAACTGGAGAAGTTGAGAGCTCTCCATGATCGAGAGAATGATTTTTTTTTGTTTACTCAAATTTGAAGTCCATTTCTCTTATCTGCAGTTTGATGAGTCAACTGAAATAGTGGATGTAGCTCAGTCATTTGGCCATTGAAAGGACACACACTAGAGGGGCTTTCCATGCTTTCATGGAATTTGTTAACAAGAGCAAATTGCCCCTCTTTAAGCTCACCTCCATCACAACTGATGGTGCTCCAGCGATGGTAGGCCTTACTAGTGGGTTCATTGCATTGTGCAAACAAAGTTAATCTTTCCCGGACTTCCTTAATTATCATTGTATAATTCACCAGCAAGCATTGTGTGGGAACACACATGTATCCTTCCTGAACACACATGTATCTAGCTCTACCAGAAGGTGCGTGGATCACTGTGCTGAACTTCTCCAAAAACAACGTCTCTCGTTTTTGAATTTTTATTTTATTTCAAATACTCATGATACCTGTGTAAATAAGACAGCTTCAGTGTTGCTGTAAGATGTATTTATTCACTTTGAAGGCTACTGACTCCTATAGGCTTCAAGTTTTTATGCTAAGCTAACATGTTATGCTAACATAGAAACCGAACATCTCGTCTAAGTCTGAGTAAGTTGAAAAAAAGGTATAATGTTGGTTTATTCCTTTAAAAGCAAGCTACAACTGTTGAGAAGTAGGCCACAACGCTGTGACCTGCGTAACTTTCCTCGCATGCAGGCATAACTTAAACGTCAGGGCAGAGACTTTATGCAGCTTGACAGTGCACATAATGAGGAGCAAATTCAGAGCATCTTGTCAGAATCTGAGTAGGGCTTTGCTGACTTTGCATCCATCGTGCCTGTTGCCAATTATCTGTATTTTCCATTTGGTGCAAGTATTGATGTGGATTGCATTGCCTCCAAAGTAGTATCACTGTTCCACCTGGATAGCTCTGCTGTTGAGAATGAGATTCTCACACTACAAAATGACATTGAGATAAAATCCAGGGCAAGACCTGGCATGAATGGAGAGTTCTGGAACCTACTGCTGGAACAAAAGTATCCCAACCTCAGAAAATGTGCCTTGAACTTTTTGGATGACCTATTTGTGGGAGTCTGCTTACTCTCACATAAAAATTCAAACTACAGATCCACAATGACGGATGACTACCTTGTGGCCTCCCTACAAGGTTCTCTAACTTTTAGTTAGAGAAAGTTAGAGAACTACCTTTTATTATACCTTTATATATCTGGATTATTGTTGTGTGCATATTAAATACATCGGTAGGCTATCAGTAATGGCTACGCCTCCCTATTTGACTAGCAACTTTAAAAGTAGATCTTGGTTCAAAAAATGTTATATTTCTGTGTTGTTTAATTCCAGGAAGGAATAGTTAAATTGGCGTCACTTAGCATTACACAGCAATCGCAGAATTCTACTTCTGGTAAACTCCGAGGACCTTTGCCTTGACAAAAGCTAAGAAAGCTAAGTCTACACACAAATAAAACTGAGCAGTTCTTAGAACAATTGTTAGTGCAGCATATGTTTGACCAGTGAGCGGAGCATACGTACAAAGAACAGCACAGGCAATGAGCTATATAGCAGGTCTGACTCTTGGGTTAGGTGCTCCATTTGTGATCCAGGTATCTGAATGGTTGAGTATGCCTATGGCTGCAATGATCAGCAGCAGCAAGAGTTTCCTGACCAAACTCGCTGTGCGCTTTTAATGTACATCGCACATTAAAATCAAGCAAACAAACAACATAACACTAACCATCTAACTGAGGGCTTAGATGGTCAGTGGGTGTGTTAATGTTATTAGATAGTTTGCAGGCGATGCATCTCATGTTTTATACTATGGCAATGAAAAATAACCGACCCCCTTGGGCAAATACGACATTATGATTGGCCGAGACGTGTCACGTGGGTGTGCATAATTTCGTATAACCTTGCTAACGAGAACAGATCGAACAGGTGTGTTGAATTTTTTTCACACCTAAAACATCCAACAAATATCAATGCGCGTAACATACACTACAATTGTCGGAACGATAACCATGGGAGATGTTTCAAACATAATTTTAACTTACAACACATGAGTGAGGAGAGAATGGGCAAACATTTACTGGCTGTAATTCCATCCATCCATTATCTTAACCTGCTTATCCTGAACAGGGTCACAGGGGGGCTGGAGCCTATCCCAGCATACATTGGGCGAAAGGCAGGAATACACCCTGGAAAGGTTGCCAGTCCATCGCAAGGCGCACACACACTCATACCTACGGGCATTTTGGACTCTCCAATCAGCCTGCTCCATGTCTTTGGACTGTGGGAGGAAACTGGAGTACCTGGAGGAAACCCATGTGAACATGGGGAAAACATGCAAACTCCACACAGAGAGGCCCCGGGATTCAAACCCAGGACCTCCTTGCTGTGAGGCAGCAGTGCTACCCACTGCACCATCTGTGCTGCCCTACTGGCTGTAATTAATTCCGTAAAACAACAGACAGTGTGTGCCGCAAGCGTAGAGGAATGTACTAAGACAGGGAGCGCCCAGAGATGCTAAGATATATTCAGTACACTGATATTCTCTGTAAATTACATATACCGTGAAGTCAATAATAATTTTATGTCATTTTGCAGGACTAATAATAATAATAAACTTTATTTATATAGCACTTTGCATACATAAAATGTAGCTCAAAGTGATTTACATTAAGCCGATTACAAAGAATTACAGAGACAACACATTGTAAAAATAATAAACACTGTGGAAATATGTCCACACAACAAACAAATAAAATACCTTAATACCTTCATTGTGAAAGTAATAATCACTTTGCACATTTCAGAAACGTGTTGCATTGCCTGATCCAGTTACATACAGTTTGGTCTGTAATGCATTAACCACAAGAACACTTTTGCAGGGATACAACAAGCGTACAGAAATTTGATACAGAAAAACCACAAAGCTATAAAATTGGCAGGAGGTGTGTGGTGGCAAGGGAAGGCCAAATGCACACACATGAACCGTTGAAGATGCGACAGCTTTTACATGCAACTTCCTGTGTGTTTAACACCTCATGGTGCAATGTCACAAATAATGCATTTTTTTAGAATGCATTTTCACACTGATGTCACAATCCTGACTGGTATCTAAAAGCAGAGGAGAACACCAACTTTTTGACCTCCCAAAAAACCTTCTCAATCTACAAAAATGCACCTACCAACCATCTAGACAGCCTTGTTCATATCTGTAATGCACCTACTCACTAAATGATTCAGCCCACAGTGAGGGGGGGGCGGCGTTAAATTCACTCTCCACTTATGATCACCAGCCTGTTATACTTCTCTGCACTGTTCTGCATTTAAAACACACAGTTACAGGGAAGATATGAGAGCAGGGAAGATTGGCACGCAGATTTCTAATTTCCATGCATTCTGAAAACGTCCAGCGCCCGGCAGAGGGTGTGACCTGAGTCTGCAGCCTCCAAACATTATCGCCAGTGATTGACAGGCAAACGTTTTTTATTTTTATATATATACATTTTTTTAAGTGCTTTTTCTGACATTGCATGTAGCAATTCTGAACAGGGCGGCCTGTAGCGTAGTGGTTAAGGTAAATGACTGGGACACGCAAGGTCGGTGGTTCTAATCCCGGGGTAGCTGCAATATGATCGGCACAGCCGTTGGGCCCTTGAGCAAGGCCCTTAACCCTGCATTGCTCGAGGGGAGGATTGTCTCCTGCTTAGTCTAATCAACTGTACGTCGCTCTGGATAAGAGCGTCTGCCAAATGCCAATAATGTAATGTAATGAACAAACACTTGCAGAATTGCATCTTAAGTGATGTATGAAATAAGTTATGTACGGAATTGCAACATCTTACATGACGTCTGACTTGAGGCAGAAGTCAGACGACAAGCAATTCCAAGCATTGCTGTTTGCCCAGAATTGCAATCACATGTGCGCGTGTTGCTTGATGCATTTGTCACATCACACGTTTGGTGATTATTTAGGCAATGTTTTGACATTTTCCACCACCCATACGAGTGGGTCCATGAAACTTTGTTCCTGTCCCAGAATGTCCCAGAGGTCAGTTGATCCAGCACTTCTTGATAGTGCAAGGTAACACACTGATAGCAATATACATTTAAACACGAATCTGCAAAACACACAAGGTAGAGATGAAGACTGTATAGCTGTAGCTGAAGCTAAAGTCATCAAAAATAACGTTTTGAAAAATGAGTAACAACACACTTTGTGAGAAGGAAGGAGAAGTTCAGCAATGGATTCTAGACTTTCTAGGCTTCCTACATGATGTGTCTGGTTAAAGCACTCGATCTCAATGTAGGCGACAAGGCCCAAGAATCAAATTTTAAGAGTTCTCAATGCTCCATGTGGTCAGGAATCCACTGAAAAAAAAACTCTATTTCCCACTGTGTCATGCCAGCTGGGACAGAATCACACTTCAAAAGAATCTCCTCTAGCTGATTAAGTGTTTGCAATCAGCCTGCAACAATGGCGAAAGTGCTGCAGTCTCCCAGAGCAACTGCTGTGCAGCTTTTCTGGTGAACTGCAGTCATGCAAGTGAGCAGTCATAATTAGGTGAAAAATAGGAGATAGTGCACAGATAGTTTGGTCATTATAAAGAATTCACACATTACACATTCAATTTTCATTATCACTGTGACAGTATGGAACAGCATATCTTACCCCTCTCAGGACAGCCTGGATTGCTATGATGGATGTCATTCCATCAAAGCACTTTTATCAAATGCAGCCAAATTAATATCAGCCAAACTAATTATAGAAACTGCTCAAAATACTATAGGTATCGCAGTGAAGGTGATGGTGCACACACCACACAGGAAGTTTAGTAGTGCAAGCAATCGTAGCGATGGCTGTTTGCAGCCTTCTACAGATATGAATTCATAATTAAAACCGACAACTATGCTGTTTAAAATGATCCGGAAATGTAGAAACATGCAACAATTAACTTTTACCTGCTGCTTCAAAACCAACCAAACTGGCACTGAATCCACAGAGCTGGTTACACTGCAACACTTGTCCATCAACCTGGCAGGCTCCTACCTTTCAGCTACATTTCAGGAGCAATGGCACATCCTTTACCACACAACAAGGATGAAGGCGACCCCGCCACCTCCACCTCCACCTTAAAAAGCCGGTGAGAAAGTGTCATTTCTCTTTCAACAAGGTTAAATATATCCTGAATACTGGTTAACAAAGGAGCACTGATATTTGAATAGTGCCTGGCACACAGCCTCATTAGGTGGTGTTGTGAAGGACTTACAATTTGCCTGTCACCAGAGCCAACACACCTGACTATCATACTTCACTGGAAAAAAACACATAAAGTGGGAAGCTTGAGTGTCTAAAAGAGTGTGCCAATTAGACCGTAACCAAGCCTCCCAGTAAAACAATACCGAAAATGTCTGCCACTTATTTCACTAGGTTGTTCTGTGATGACTGAACAAGAACTGCCCAAATAGTTTATTTTGGTAAGGCTATTGTTTGGCCTATGTCTCTGACTATTTTTCCAATTTCTCAACCACATAATGGCTTCCTTGGCTGAACTTTCCAATAACAGAGTCCAAAGGCAATGAAAAACTTCAAATCAAGATTCAATACTGCACACCTTATATCTGCACTAAGGAAGCGATTGAATACACTGGTCTAATCAGAAACAGCTGAGAAGCCAACTGTCCAATTACTTTTGGTCCCCTAAAATGGGGAGATTATGTATAAAAAGGGATGTCATTCTGACATGCATTACCCAATATGGATGTGCATACCCTCAAATTAAAGGTAACAGTATGCATTTTAACCTTGCTTCATTTTAAGCCCAATGTGCTGGAGTACAGGGCCAACAGAACGGAAATTGTACCACTGTCCAAATACTTATGGACCTCACTGTACATGGAACCACCTTGTGTTTTGTGGGGCATAGTGGTAGTGCAAAGTCTGAAGGTAGGAAGGAAATAGTCCTAATATTTTGAGAAAAAGGTTCATAAAAGGTTCATGGGTAAGATTATATTTACATTTAGAATAACAGTATGCTCTTAATTGCCGTCAATCCTAGAGTATTCCATTTGGCCCGTATGTACTCATGTCCATAACTACAGCATATCTTGGCTCTAGAGAAGCCATTTACAGTTTTCTCAGGCAGAGTTGCACCACCATATTTTATCAGAGATAAGGCAATTTCCACCTGGCCACTGGCTGGTAATGGGCAAGCAGGCTTCATGAACTCCATAAATGCTAAAGCTATCTTATTCAGTCAATCATTCACTCACCCATTTTGGACTACATGGAGATTCACTCTCCAATTCTTACTGCAGCCTGCTCCTACAGTATGTGAGGTAGTCGGCTTTCTTAATGTTACATATTAGCCACTAGAGGGAGCCAGCAAGGAAACTGACTTCAAAGGTTTCTGATTTCACTTATTCATAGGTTTTGTGTGAGCACAAAAGGAGACCAGAACTACAGTGTCAATAAAACACAGAAATCTTGGTTTTGTGTTAATTTATTAATGCCACAAATCCAGAGTGTCACCTCCCACTGAAGCACTTGTCCTTATTAGGGGAGTGTGATAATATTGGGGCGGTGTTTTATATCAGCTGATAATAGCTTAAAACAATCTTATCTTCATCAGCTCAGGCTAAAGTTATATGGTCAGCATGATGCCGCAACATACTGCATACAGGCAACACATTTGATGTACTGATGATGATGTAAAAAAGTAATCATGCTCCCGGAATATCCTAATTATAGTCACCTGAACCTCTTTTATTATTTTTAAGGAATCATATTTACCAGCCAAAACTTTGTAAAGTAAAGCTTTACAGAGACTCAACATCTCTCTGGTCTCATACTGTCCTCTAAAAAATAAAGTAAGCAAGTTGAAAACCTTCTCTTCATACTGTATGTGTCCATCCATGCTCACATATTCCTTAAATGTGGAAACTTGGCTCCAGCTTGTATGTGCTGTAATGTAAAACAGTGTGGTGTCAACATCGGCCACACGAATGTTGGTTACAATATCTATATGATGCATCCTTATTTTTTACAATGGACTGCAGTTATACAGACCTTTTCTCAACCTCAGAGAGCAGTGTACTAATGCTGAATACAGGCCATGACAGAAAACTGACATGACAGATGAAACAGGGCAGACAGTCTATTTTTCACTTGTTTGAACATCAAAACTCAATAAATTCCAAATCTTTGAATGTCAATGTGGTAATGTTTGTGTACTACAAATGCTTTTGAATTGTTGTGTTTTTTCTATATGTCACTTATCTTGAGATGCTTAATGTGGAAAAATAATAAAGTTAATTATTGGGAAAAAACTTGCACCCTGCACTCTGCACCCAGTGAAATATTTACGGAATGTATGTGCACTCTCTTTTCTTTTGGAGAACTACAACCAAATAAAGTGATTTCAGGGTTCTTGCATTGTCACACAGCAGTATTCCTGGCCACAGTTGGGTATTGGCAAGTTCAGGACTGATATCCAAAATGTGGGTGCACAAGATATCACTTAGTGAGGACAAGAGCTTTGGCCAGATACGACACATGACCTGATATACAGTGGACTCCAAAATTATTGTAATAAAAAGGGGAAAAAAGACTGCATATATTAAACAACATGGATAATTACATTACATTATTGGCATTTGGCAGACGTCCTTATCCAGAGCGACGTACAGTTGATTAGACTAAGTAGGAGACAATCCTCCCCTGGAGCAATGCAGGGTTAAGGGCCTTGCTCAAGGGCCCAACAGCTGTGCAGAGCTTATTGTGGCTACACCGGGATTAGAACCACTGACGCTTGCGTGTCCCAGTCCTTTACCTTAGCCACTACGCTACAGGCCACCCTATGTTTTATGATCTATGTTTTATGTTCAAACATATGGGAAAAGTAAAATTTTTTACTGGGAGCTACACAATATTGGCACCCCTAACAATTATCAAATGAAACAAAGTGAAATTGGCAATACAATTTAACTTAATTTAGTTAATCTTAGTCTAAAGAAACTACATTGTGTCATTCCATCACTTCCTGTTTATACTATAAAAGAGGTAAAAAGTATAGAAAAGAGGTAAAAAGCATGCAAAATCCCTTTGTAAACCATCAGCATGGGAAAAGCCAAAGAACTGTCAATTCAGAATACACAGATGGTAATTGACCATCACAAGTCAGATAATGGGTACAAAAAATACACAAATGGTTCAACATACCACTTAGCACTGTAAGGGCAATAATAAAAAGGCATAAAACATCTGGAATGGTTGCAAACTTGCCAGGAAGAGGATGTAAGTGCATATTATCCCCACGGATGGTAAGGAAGGTGAGGGAGGCCATAAGTAACCCAAGGATCACAATTTAAGAATTGGAGAGATCGGTTGTGTCTTGGGGTCACCAAGTCATAAAAAAAAAATTGCACCTCCATACCAACAAACTCTTTGGAAGGATGGCACAAAGACAGCCCTTACTGAGCACAATAAACAATACCTAGTATTTTTGGTTGATACCATTGAATCATTAATAAAGAACACTGCTTTACACATGTTGGAAAATAAAGCTTATGTCAATAACTATGATTTTGTTTTTGTTTACAGAATTTTTTGGGCATATTTATCAAGGGTGCCTATAATTCTGGAGCCCACTGTATACAATTTTAGTATACAATGCACATTGGATAGGGGCAAGCAGAATTATAAAGAATCCGTCTACAGTAGTACAGCGGCAGTACAGCTTGGATTCAAGCTGTCTGCTGGGGAGATTTATGCAAACTGCAGGCCTGGTTGAATATTGTTTTAATCCATTAGAACACAGCGTACAGTTTAGGATTGCTACACAACAGACTGACTCTATTGAAACATAGCTTTGATAAATGAGCCACTTTTGAACTGAGATATTAAAGCCACTGTAAGGGGAATAAAGTAGATTGTGAGTGTGTTTGGGGGGGGGGGGGGGGGGATTTTCTTGGAAGGTCTGAGATGAGTGGGGCAAAAGGAGATCCCCGTTCCAGAGATTTGTCCTTGACATTCAGGAATGTGCATCCGTTACAAACTGCACCATAAAAGTATATATTAGAACACAGGAAATGGAAATTCAATAATATAGGTTCATGTATTATGGATTATGGTCATATAAGAAACAGGTGAAAAAATATATTAAATGAAATGCATGTCAATTGTTTTGTTCCCAATATGTGCAAAGACTGACTACTGATATATATTTTTGAATACATGACGTTCCTATGCCAGTGTAATTTTAACATACAATGTGGTCTGTGCATAACCACACAGTATATGACATTAGCAATATTTAAAATATAAGGTATATAACTTTTCATAATTGAAACTGAAAAACAGACAAAAGAGGTAAATCTAGGATCCCATCTAATTTATCTCAGAGCAGTTTGTCTGTAACTGTTGTTATAATATACTGTTGTTACAAGGGCCTTGTGTGCCATTTAACATTAACTGTAGTGCAATTGTTACAAAGTTCTTTACATATACACCTCCTGAAAATCCAATTTACGTTTCTGTATTTTGCTTATTGACCATGTATACTGCCAACATGCAATTAATTGTTTTGCCAAAACAAAACCATAATGAGCCCAGAGCAGCATTATTCAATTCACAATACTGCTCTGGGAACATTAGATCGCTAATAACATCATCAGCATAGTATATTTTTCTCCCAGTCTTGAAATGCTTTAAAAGATTAATGATGAATGAAACGAAAAGTCAAAAAGAAGTTACAATACGTTTTAAAAGAAAATGCTATTATAATTCCGCATATGTTTCAGCTTGCCCCTTTAAATGTCCGTCAGACTAGAGTATCTGTCAAGACATAACGCTGTGCTTTTTTCAAAATATGTTTGTGGGAAGAATAGATACTTAAAATATTAAATAAAATGTCAAAAATTATTAATTTTCAAACATGTATAAAATAAAACAATAAAATGATTAATAGGTGTATAGGCCTACACGCGCATGTGTGTGCATTATGTGTGCGCGCGCCTGAATGTATGTGTTTACAAAGACAATCATAGGATACACAACTTACTCAGCCTATAGATCTAAACTTGTAGTCTACAAACGTTTCTGCTGCAACTGCGAGATTTGCTATAGCATACATAGGCCTAGTAGCCTACATGCAGAAAAATAATACCTTATAGTGAGTTTCACAACTGAACTGTATTGTAACTGTAATTTCTGTCAACTGTAGGGCGATCTTACCACTTTTCTTGATTTAGTAACCTATAAAGGAAACCCGTTATCTTCAAATAATATTCTGAAAATGAGTAAAAAAACGTAAACATGGCACACGCCAAAGTTACCTAAAGCTAAAGACATGTTTTTCTTTCATTAAGTTGCGAAATGTAACCATTGCAGATACAACCGGGCATTGTACTGAATTCGCAAAAGACCAAACTTACCTGTTGCCGCAGACGTAAACAGTAGTCGTGGCTCAGAAAAACAAGTAAAACCGATATTCAGAGGATGATGTACAGTTCTGTGGTAAGGTTACTTCATACAATAAACAGCTACCAGTTTACCGAAGCCTAATGTGTGACACGAAACGAAAAATCAAAAAGGGTCCGCTCTTTAAACGTTCTATTTCACGGATATAGAAAACAAGTAGGCTACTATCAAACGCTCTGAAGAGAATGCTATAATAAACACCAAAGGCTGTTGATTTCTGTTGTCACCATCCAATAATGCGGTATTCACTTTCCGTGCAGTTGGCTTTATCCTACGCGGCTGAATATCTCCATGCTTATCAACGTCATTTACCACACCCACTCGGAAACCTCCTTAGTAATTCCTTGAACTTGCAACCTTGTCCCGAGTGCGGAACGAGAAATGCCTATTTTTACAGCGTACATTCCTATTCACTAAGAGCGAGGCGGTCTCATCTGCATCTACACTCACAGTGCAAATAATGTAAATACTATAGCCACATTTAATTAGACAGAAATACAGTAATAGGCTGTACTGTATTTCTTTTAGAAAGTGGCGTGTAATTTTCTGACTGAAATCTGAAAATCTGAGAAAATCGACTTCACTACTATGCATATCTGAACCAACAATTAATAACAACAACTTAGTCAGGAATGGATTGCTTTGCAGTCTCCCGTAAACAATCAAACAGCTGAATATTTACTAAAGCCAGTAAGTACCCTTCTGTATGTGGTTAATGTGCACATTTGTCTCACATTTTTCATATAATTGGGAAATAGTCACTGATATATTTTATATTATGTAAAGATATATATAAAAAATATGTAGCCACTATAAGTAGCCCAAAATATGTAGCCCTTGAGCAAGGCTCTTAACCCTGCATTGCTCCAGGGGAGGATTGTCTCCTGCTTAGTCTAAATCAACTGTAAGTCGCTTTGGATAAAAGCATCAGCCAAATGACATGTAATGTAGTGTATAAAGAACAGCTGCCTTAGCCAACCAATGTAATTTATTCCACATATCATATTAAACTACTACTTTTGAGAGATCAGACTTCTACTAAATATTTGTGAATAGGATGTGACTTATATTATTCCACCATCCATATACTGATTATATCTGTAAATTTAAGTGGTTCAATATCCTATAGCCGCAGTTTATACCCATTTTCCTGTTTTTCCACTTCTATATAATCTCATTTATTTTCATTCACTCACTTTAAAATGAGATACAATGATGCAAAATGTGCTCTTGCTGTTTTGTGCTGCCAAGCTTTCGTTGCACTGACTACACATACGTTAGTATGGACAGACCATTTTTTGTTGCAATGCTCAGAGCCTGGTTGCCAAGGCCTTAAAGCAACACCCCTAAGAGACACTGACTATTGCAGTGCCACGTGTTTCAGACAAAAGTTCACTCCCCATTTTAGAAGGAACTTCACAAACCGATAAAGACCCAATTTTATTTCTCTGTTAAGTAGTTTCATGGGTCAGAGAGACTTTCAGTTCAATGGCAGGATCACTGCTCTACCAGTCACTGACCAGAACTTGTGGTGTGATGAAAAAAAGTCCTCTTGCAAAGGTGAAAATATATTTTAATTACAAGTGTGTACTTTTAATGAGTACATACAGTAGGGTGCAAATATTTGGGCACCCCTGGTTTAAATGTATGTTCCAATTAATCTGTATGTAATATAAACGTGGTTCAGCGTTAATCATGAGACCATTCTGCAAATTTTAAAGCAAGATTACTTTTTATTTTAATTTATTTTAGTTTGAAAAAGATGATTACTAAGGCCCAGATCCAGGTTATTGACTCATTAGGGCTTCAGTGAGTCAGGTGAGTATAATTCCAGGGATTAACTTTTTATTCTGAAGTATCCAACTGCAATGACTGTTCTGTCTGGTGTTAACAACCATGGGTTCCTCTAAACAGTTGTCCAAGGATTTCAGAATGAAGATGGTTCATTTCCACCAAGAAGGAGGAGTCTAAAAACCCTCTAAATGTTTCAAACTACCTATTTCCACTGTCAGAAACTTTATTAGAAAATGGAAGATGAATGGAACAGTTGAAGTCAATGCAAGATTTCAGATTGAATGGCCAAGACCTGGTGAGAAATTCTCAGACACATCACTGCAAAAGAGTAGCAAACACAGGTCTAGCTGTTCACGGGACAACAATACAACGTACATTAAACAACAAAGACCTACATGGCAGAGAACGACCTCAGCACACAATTAAGCATCTGAAGTATACAAAATAAAACATTGAGAAGCCTGAAGCCTTTTGGAACAATGTGCTTTGGACTGACAAAACCAAACTTTTTGGCCACCACCAAAGAAGGTATGTTTGGAGAAAAAAGGGTGAAGACTTTGCTAAGAAGAACACTTTGCCAGCTGTGAAGCATGGAGATAGATCCATTATGCTTTAGGGTACATTTTACAAATTTGGAGAAAAGCTAAATGAGATGTTAAAAAAAAACCCATTTAGGACTGTTGAGTAGAGTATACTTATTTATATGCAACGGTAATGGAACTGGAAGTCCAGATAGGTGACAAATTAAAGAAAAAAACAACAAAGTACCTTACTAAGGTGTTGGGCCACTACGAGTCGCTAGAACAGCTTCAATGTGCTATGGCATGATTCTACAAGTCTCTGGAACTCTATTGGAAGGACACACACCATTCTTCCAAAAGATATTAGCTCATTTGGTGTTTTTATGATGGTGATGGAGAGTGCTGTCTAACACATCATTCCAAAATCTCACATAGGTGTAAGGCTATAGCATATGAATAACATCATATCATCTTCTTTCCAATTCTCTGTAGACCAATGCCTATGGTTTTTGTATCACTGAACTCTTGAATGTGTATTTGCCTTTCTAATCAGGAGTTTGCACTGCATTCCTACTGTACCATAATATCCCGTTCTATGTAGTTGTCTACAAACTGTTCATGCTGGCAGTCTGATCATGTCCTGCATTGACATTCTCAGTCACCTGAGGAAGATTTGTTCTTCGGTTATTTCTTACATATTGCACTAATTTGCAAGCATCACGTTCTTCAAACCACAATTTACAAGCCTATTTACTGATGTCTTTCCCATAAATGTAGATGTCACTTTAAGTCACTGTTCCTACTGAAACACTAGCCAGTTGAGCAGTCTGTGTGACTGAACCTCCTGCCATCCATGCCCCAATATTCAACCGTCTTTGAAGTGACTTAGATCTTTTCCTCTTGCCATCTTGATCCATAATTGATGTCAAATGGGCCTGTTATGCATTTTTAGAGATGCCACAGGGCATGATAAGATGTTAAATTATAATTTATATCATGCAGTAGCATACACCTGTATGGAAGCATCTGTATTAATTTCGTTTCTCTCATTTTTTTCTTTAACTTGTCACCCCATCTGTATGTCTGACCATGAGAACAGGCCATTCAGCCCACTTGTAATTTTGGCTACTGTCTAGAGTACCCAGCACTTTGTCAAGCCTGGCCTTGAACATGTCTTTAAATGTAACATTTTCCAAGGAAATGATTCCATTGAGATTTACAATCTTTTTTTACTAGGGAGTCCAATCTGAGGGTCTCTGCTTGTACTTTTTGACCTGGCAAGCTATTCCATGATATAAAATCCTTCCAAATAGCAGAACCATGTTTAGCTTTTACTAATTTCAGCAAGTACCCCTTTTTCTGTAACCAGAATTCAGCCTGAACGGAATACAAAAAGTCATTACCTGTCAGAGAGCAACATACAGCATTGGAAAAGGAAGTGAGCATCTGCACAGAAATTACTTTTTAGATACAGTTTTTGAGAGGTTTGTGGATAGCTTGTTGAAGAGCTGTGAAAGTTAACCTCATGAAAGTTCAGAAAATAATATCCGTTAATGGTGCGCACTGAGCTGGTGAGCTGCAAAAAGTTTATCTCAGGCTTGCTTCTTCACTTCATTACTTTTATGTCATTATTGTTGATTTTATCCTTTTCTTTTGTTGTTTTTATTATTTTATCCATGTATTTGACTCTATGTATTTTTTCCTCATTTTTAATCTTTTAACATATTTTTTTCACTTCGTAAAAGCACTTTGAGTTGCTGTATTCTCTGTATGAAGGTGCTTTACAAAATTGTTAAAAATGTTACTATTATTATTAGCATTAGATCAGTATGTGACCCTGCTACTCAAAGATCAACTGCTATTATACTAGAACAAAGCCCACTGTGGGTTACCCAACTATCAGTCAATGTTGCTGGTGCGATTTTCATCCTAGCTAACTGTAGCCCACCTAGCAGCAGTTATTAAATTCAATTCAATTTTATTTGTATAGCGCTTTTTACAAAGGGCCTTTGTCGCAAAGCAGCTTTACAGAGAAACCGGGCCCCAAGAGTACGCCTAGGGCAACAGTGGCAAGGAAAAACTCCCTGAAAACAGGAAGAAACCCTGAGCAGAACCTGACTCAGTAGGGGAACCCATCTGCCGCTGGTTGACACCGGTTTGTAGAAAAAATGGTTTTAAACAGAAAACCAGATTAAATAAAAGTACATAAATGCCTTACGTTATGCATTGCCTGGCAAGACTGCCAGTCACAGTAGCAGTGACATTGATAGGATCTGGTACCAGACCATGGGGCTCGTCCATGCAGATTAGACCAGCACCTTAACTGGATGCAATAAAGTTCACTGAACAGGGTAGGGGGCTACTGCACTATCGGATCCTACAATATTGCTTGCTGTTGGCTAAGACAAAAAAGGGTGCCGTGTTTTATTTGTGTCAGAAGATGCACAAACAAATTGCCAGAGGTGACCGCTTTGTATACATATAAAGCCCTTCCTCATTACCACCTGTACTGCAAGCACTTTCCAGGTGGAGATTATAGCAAAAGCAATGAAAAAACTTTCCTTTTCTCAGTTCTACAAAGCTGCCTGCGAGATGCTGTCTCTGTTCTTTTTCTGTTTTTTTCAGGGGGAAGGGGTGATCCCCACATAACCTTGAATGGTTCATGTAAACATGGTTTTGATTCCTTTTTTCTGACTGCTCTGTTGTTCTGAGCAGCAAAATGAGGATAATTTTTAAGGCATTTTCGCATTAATTTGCCCAGGCCTGGTGCCCTCTTGGTGCCCGCAGGCTTCCTCTTCTCAGATCTCTTCCTGGGACTCTCTTGCTTCCCTTTTCTCCTGCCAGCTGTTTCCGGCTTCAAGGAAACTTGTGACATGGAGAGTTTGCAGGACATAAGGACGATACATGTACCATGTCACATAAACCTTTAATTTGACCTTACTTCTGCAAATCTAACCCCAATAGAAAAACTTGACCAGTCAGTTGTACGATACCCTTAAATAGAGAAAAAAATGTCTGTCTTAGCAAGTGTTTTGGTCTTATAATGAGACTTAAAATCTTGTTTTACCTCAAGTAGAAAAAATTACTGTTTACTACTGTTTGCTCAAGAAGCATGTAGGGGCAGCCTGTAGCATAGTGGCTAAGGTACATGCCTGGGAGGTTGTCCCCTGCTTAGTCTAATCAATTGTAAATCGCTTTGGATCAAAGTAATAGAAATAAAATTTTAAGTCAGGATATAAGACTAAAACATTTTCTGAGCATGACTTATTTTTCATTTTTTGCAGTGAGTGCTATGATCCGACCTGAGCCTGATGCAATATGTCAGATTTTGGCCAGGCTAATTTTGACATCCATGCCTTTGGTTGGACTTGGGGTGCTATTATTTAATTGTAAAATACGATACAATTCACTTATCACTGATAATTTGGAGCCATCTACTGTCAAATGTAATCCATTACTGCCTTCACTGGTATCCTACATTTGTAAACTGCACTCTTCCTCCACAATTCATACTAAAATTAAATGTGGACTAAGACTGTGAATAATTCTGTTGTTATTATTTAACTCTTGTCACCTCTATTCAGCAAGCTGTAGGCTAGGTTACATGAAACCTATGAAGCCTAAAGTTTTCAAATAATAACTAAGCTTTATTACTAGTCCTATCATCGCTATTCTATCTACTGTGTCCAATTATTGAGTCCACATGAAAAAAACACCTGCTGCGCAACTAATGAACTAACAGCCAGGTAATCACACTGAGAATAGTGTCACTGCGTACCTGTCAATGTGAGATAGCTGTAAATAATTTAAAGCATTCATACTCTGATAAATTGCTCCAAACTCTATTTTGGCTAGGGCATTAACTAGCTGAATAGCTACAGTATAGGATGGCTGGTTGCTAACTGTGGCTCTGCAGCTATATCACTGGGAAACTGTTCAGTATTGGCCTAGATATACAGTATATCACTCTGGATTTCCAAAATCAGCATATTTGCAGCAAAGGTAGATTATTTGGGCTGATTTTCTTCAAGTGTAGACCCACTGCTCTTCCTATAAGTATAAATTCAGCTTGAAGCTAGAAGGTAGTGTGTTACTTGATGCTAGATACAAAAACTGTCAGCCTATACCTAGCTAAATATTGGTAAAATGAGGCTACCAATCATGTTAGGTACCAAGCTCGTGAAAACCCCAAGGCATGACATTTTGCATGGGGGTTAATCAGGACTAGTGAGAAAACTGTGGACGAGGCAAACTGTCAGGTGGTATTCAGTGACAGTTTGTTGTAAAATGTAAATAAGATGAAAGCATCTCAAATTCTGCAGAACCTCTGATTCAAATGCATGAGCTTTACATGAGCTTTTGGCTAAAATATAATTATAGCCCATTCATATACAGCACTGTAGTCCTGAAATCCCAGTGTGTGTGTGTGTGTGTGTGTGTGTGTGTACAATTAAACACCAGTAAGACAAGTATATTCCTTATAATATTTGAACCACTTTGAATGTAATGACCCTGTTGGTTATTATTTAGAACAAAGAAAGAATGGTCGAAAAAAGACATTGTGATATAAAAATACATTTGCTCTCCTGATGTGGGCAGTGGACAAAGATCAGAGAGTTTGTTCAAAGGCCGTTAAGCTGAGCTACCAAAACTCCTGATTTATGAGAGAGTGTACCAACAGAAATTGGCTACAGCCAACATAAAACCAACAAGGCAAGTTTCAATACTGATATGCTCTCTGGACAGATACTGGATTCTGTGTTGTAGGTTAGCAATATTTTTGCCCTTCTGACATGACCCCTCTGGGGGCAGACTGTTGTCTCAAAAGGGTAATTTTGCATTGTAATCTCACACCTGCATGCTTGCTAATAAATCAGGGGAAAAGGTAGCC
This sequence comes from Conger conger, assembly GCF_963514075.1. NCBI lineage: Eukaryota > Metazoa > Chordata > Actinopteri > Anguilliformes > Congridae > Conger > Conger conger. The sequence goes on from NC_083764.1 coordinate 26,182,529, forward strand.
CTGGCTCCCAGCAAATTTGGTTAGTGCAACTGTCTTGCATGTGGGATAGCAGGTTCAAGGCTCACCTGTTCCTTTTCCCCTCTTTTTTTCGCTTACTGTTGAAAATAATTATACAATAACAAATTATATTTTTCAACTCAGTCCAGGGGGTTTGAGGAAAGGTAATCTTAACTGAAATAAATCCATTGGAGCAACTCTCAGTTTAGAGGGTAGAACGGACTTAGTTTCGGGAGTAAAATCAAGCAAAGAATGGCCATTTGCCATTGGAACGCATCAAGCGTATTTGTAGGCCTTTCACAAACAGCACAGTTACCATTCATAATCTTTTTATTCAAACCACGTCCATGTTTACATTGCACTTTCTAATACGGTGAACAAAAAGCCTATATTTTCAGTAGCTTTAATCCCAGTGCACAATAGATAAGGGTGAGCAACCTTTGCCCCAAAAAGACTGTCTGCCAAGTGTTTATTTTTTAAACCTCTTTGCTATTTGTTATTGACTGACAAACGCTAATGAGCCTCCATACATTTTCAGAATTTTTTTATTATTATTCAAAGCTACTGAAAGTTATTAATACAAACAATTAATAAGAATTGCCTGTGTTGTAGATATTTGAGCACTTGCTTTATTTCTACCATGATTCACGTCATATGTGGTGTTTTCCAAAGACAACACATTCAAAATGCATGTTTAAAGCTTACGATCACTCACCATAAAACGCCATATCGCCTCATGATTTGTGTCTGTTTCTCCCACATTCAGATGGCATAATTATGTGTTATGTTAGTGATGTATTAGTGCAGGTGCTTCTGAAGCTCTACTTCTTCTGATGCTGACGCATTGAGCGCATAGCTTGGCTGAAACTAACCCAAACCATTTTCGGATAGGAAAGAAGGTATGTCTAAGAAGTGCCAAGTGTACTGCCAATAGAATGCTTACTTGCCAATAACATGACTATGGTGAAGTTTGCCAAATAACTAGAGCTTCTTAAAGGGAATCTCCAAATTTTCTTGTTTCATGAAAAAATAGATTAATATTTTGTTATTTATCCAAAGCAATTTACAGTTGATGAGACTAGGAGCCAATTCTCCTTGGGACAATGTGGGGTTAAGGGCCCAACAGCTACAGGGATCTTTTTGTGGCTACACTGGGGTTTCATTCACCAACTTTCTGGATTCCAGTTAGGTAACTTAACTGTTGGGGACCTGTCTGCAGTGGTGCAGTTATCTCAGTGCGCTGTTGGTGGTCTCTCCCATTCCTTAGAGTGAAGAGACTCAGGGATTCATATTTTTGGATGAGGAGGAACACTGATACATTCATCATACAGCACAGCCCAGCCACACTGGAGTCTTCTGGGAGATGTGAAACAGCTGGCTCTCACGTTTCTCTGCCATCGCCTGTCAGCTGGAGTAGCCCTGCCATCCTCCTGGCCATTGCCGACCCGGAGAGCCAGCTGTTTCACTTCCACCCCAGTAGACAGATTTTGGGAACTTCTCCGACCTCTTTGCAATGGATGTTCAGATCATGTTGCACCTTAGAGCTGCTCTCGGGTCAAACTGAACACAGGAAACAACACAACCATGATCTCACTCCACTCAACCATTAGTTTTTTTTCACTAAGCAACAGCTGTTTGATTTTACATAATCTTTCTTTGAAATTGAGACCATTTTGACTATGCAGTGAAATGATTTAGTTCACTGCATAGTCGGTGCTAATAATATTTATAATAATAATAATAATAATAATAATAATAATAATAAATATAATTATTATGATAAGTATTATGCAACTGTTATTATTTTAAATTCCAATTTCAGGAAATAAAATATGTACTTAATTTCAGTCACAATAAACCAAAAATCCCAATTGCATTTGCCCAAACAATATATGTCATATAAAGTGCATGTTACGCCGGGGGGAACAGAAGAATCAAAAGCAGACAGGGGTGCAGAAAAAATGGCAGGGTTAATTGCAAAAGCAGGGGCAGACAGAGCAGAGTCAAAAAACAGGCCTAGGTCAAAAACCAGGGGGTCAGTTCAACAAACAAGGCAGAGGTACAGAAATCCACAAAAACCAAAGAAGAGTCCAGGAAAGCAGGCAGGGGTCAAAACAGGAAATCAAGATATACAAGGCGGAATGCCACAAGGGCAAGGGCACAGGAACAAGGGCTAGGGAACAAGGGCTTAGGAACAAGGGCTTGGGAACAAGGAGGCTAGAACTGGGCGACGGAAGAAAAGGGCTCGGGACTCAGACACAGGACAAGACAAACTACATTACATTACATGGCATTTAGCAGACGCTCTTATCCAGAGCGACGTACAACGAAGTGCAGTGCAGAACTAGCAACGTGCAACTGAAAAGGACAGGTATAAATACACAGGGGAATGAGACAAACTAGTGAGGGCGGTCTAACAAATAAACATCAGGTGAGACACATGAAAGGGTAATAGGACAATAAAGAGGGGGAAACGAAAGAGAGACAGGTGCGAATACTTCGGTGAAACTAAGCAAGTAATCAGTGATAGAATAGGGAGGCGGAGTTACAGAACAGAATTGAAACTGGAGATACGTTAGTAAGTTAGTTAAGTGATTTCAATTACAAATACCCAAAACTAGTGAATGTTAGTTTGTTAGATTGACGAACATATTAGTGTGTTAGTATAATTAGTACTGTACAAATTCTATGTTAGTTGGGATTAGTTTATTAGTGCTATGTACAAACATGAACTGGAGAGAAAGCAGTAAATAAGGAAGGAATGCAAGATAGGAAGGAAGGTTGAACCCCGGAACTACTGTAAACACCCGAATAGTGGGGCACGCAGACAGGGGAGTGACTGGGCTCGTAAACATTCAGACTCAGACATCACAGGGGAAGACGAGTGCAAAGACTAATAAATATAAACAGAACACCAGACATGAATATGAAGAATAATAAATTACAAGAATAACGATAATAAACAATGATAAATTAACAGACAGAACACAGGAACATAACAGTGCAATCAAATACCCAAATACGCTAAACTTGTAAACTTGTAAAATAGCCAAATTAGAAACAAATCTGTATAGTGACATTGGCAAAGCAACAAGATTTAACATTCTTGTGGATAAACACCAAGGGTATATACAAAGGTCACCACTTGCATTGGCCATAGCCATCAGTGTGATGCAATTTTTGCTGGAATTAAAATTATTCTTCTGCTTCTTGCTTCCATCGAATAGCAAATTTAGTCCTGTTACTTTTTTATGTCAAAGCAGGATTTTCCTCCTAGGTGACTTTTTCACAACAGCCGTTAAGTTCACTCCCTTGTCTAATTTTTATATAATGTAAAACATTTATAAATTAATAAATATGAATCAATATTAATAGTGTTACTCATTTGCGTTTTGTGTTATGGTTAAACTTGCGATTCCATAACTTCTTTGGTTAACCAGATTTTTCAGTTTTCTGAGGTTCAGATCTCTATAGTTTTACTATATTTGTGTTATTAGCCAAGGCTCAATGCTTTGAAAGCTTGAAAGCTCCCACACAGTGAGGTAATGGCAGAGCACAGAGAAAATTACAAACAACCTCAGTGAAAACGGCTGAACAGAAATAGCAGATATCTGTTTCGTCTCTGCCCTCCTTAAAGTGCAATTTAATAAGATGCAGCATTAAAGTTTATACTGTCATTTAACACAAGTGTGTGTGGGTGTGTGTGTGTGTGAGGGAGGGGGAGTGTAAAGTGCATAGCATCCTCTCATCTCTTCCCTTGTTTAATTACTGGATCTCTTCAAGGCCCATGTCGAGATAAACAGTGTGTGTATGTGTGTGTGCGTGTGTATGTATGTGTGTTTGTGTGTGTGTGTATCCATTTGCTTGTGTATAAGGTATAAAAAGACAAAGCACCTGGCTACTTGCCAGCATTACAAGGGCTCTCCTGGTATACAGGGACCTGTATCCTCGTTATACAGAGTGTATGTCTGTGCATAGTGTTGTTTTCTGACTCCAATAAGCCCCCCCCCATAAGGTATTTGAAGTTTTGAAAAACTGACCTTTTATATGTGTATGTGTATAAATTAGAAGAGTGCCACATATTGTCAGGAGGCAGTATTGCAACGCTATACAATCTTGCAGGAAATTTTACGACAATTTGCACCTTAACATCATCAAGAGTTCTTTCCGGCAAAAGAAGACAGACCAAGGAGCCTTTGTGAACAAATATTTTGTGTCCTTTCTTGTCCTGTATACACACTGATCTCGACCTTTATGAACAAAATGTATGTCAAGGGAATTGTTTGCTTCCTGGAAGAAAACTGTCTTGGTGTCTTAATTTAGGAATATATGAGTGACAGAGAGTGTCCTATCCTTGCTCAAGCCGACATGCATTTTCTTTAGATTAGCAGAAAAATAGAATTAAAAAAAAGAAAAATAATGACTTGGAATAATGTACAGGAATACCCAATTGTCTCCTGAACTTCAGAGACACCGTGTTCTACTTCAGAAAGCCTGAGTCTGTGGAAGAAGTGAAATTTGGCTCACTAATGAACTCTTCAGTGTCAGGACTGCCGTCTTCAGCACAATGACTTAGAGAGGGAGAATAATGCAAGTCTTATGGTCGCATTTTCCATTAAGAGATTTCCAAATTGCTCTCTCTTTGTCATCTGTTCTCTTTCATTCTCTCACTGTATTTCTTTCTCTTCCATACATCTTTCGTTTCTTTTTCTCTCCATCTTTTCTGTCTGCTAAGGCTCTCTCTCCTTTCTCTGCTCTCTCTCTCTCTCTCTCTCTCTCTCTTACTCACTCTCTCCTGGGCTGAATCTGAAGGGGCTTGAACAAAGAGCTTTTTCAGGACATTTCCCATTGCTTCGTTCTACAGTACTTCACAGAGAAACCCTCCTCCACATTGGTTGTGCTGCCTTTTGTGTCTCGGAGAATGCACAAAACAACTGCGGCCCGAGTCTTGCGAGTTCTGCAAAGAAATTACAGTTTACGGCATTTCACATGAGCTTGGTGTTCAGCATTGAAAAACCTGTGCACCATTATTCAAAGTTATGTCGCCCGTTGCCCAATCGCTAAATGAAATTTATACATAACTGCATGTAAGTTTGAGTAGACTTCTGCCCCACAAATTCACTGTAACAGTGAATAACCCCCTTGGAAGGAGGTTATAAAAAACTTACTGGTGAGAGCTGTTATTATTAAATTGTTTACAGAGAAGGTTGAAGCTGACATCTCCTGCTAATGTAGAACAGTGATGTGCCCCATCACATGGCCCGTACCTGGAACATACCATTGGTAATGTAGATAGGGAGGTGCTGCACAGTGATAGATGACAGACCCCTCATTTCCCTGTCGCTATACAAAAGTATAAAGAGTGTTTGGCTGAGTCCAGGCCAACTGGGAAACTCAGTCCAGGGTTTGCACTCTTAATAATTAGAACTTTATATTGTATTGTTTTGCAAAAAAAAAAAGTTTTGCTTCATAATATTGCTAAATCCTTAATTGCTGCTATTTATCTTCTTTTTTTTTCAAACAGCATAAGTGGAGCTTTATGATAAAGAGTGACTAGAATCTGAATCAGTGAATTTGTATACAGACGATGCAGAGTAGAGATTACTGTAAAGGATCAACATCGCCCTCTACTGTCAATTTATTGAATTTTAGTTCACCATGTTCTCCATCTGGGAATGAATTCACCCAGACACTGTTCGGTTTCTATAGCCTCTGGACCACCATGTCATATCTGGGTTTTGTTTCCTGGACACCCAGTATGTTATTTGCTTATTTGATGGTAGCAACCTCATTTGCAAGTGGCACGTTTGCATTGCATTTGGGATGGGGTGTTCATACTTTTCTGCATTGGCATGAAATGTATGTATCTCCTTGGTTACTTTTGTAATACTGTACCTATGTGTGATCATTTATATAAAGCTTTGAACCTGAATTTGAGAGATGTGGTCAGAACAGGGGCTTGTATGTTATGAAGGCTGCAACACAATCCACCAGTAATAAGCTGTGAAAACACATGAGGTTTCACAAGGACAAGACACAATGCCATGTCAATCAGACATGTCCTAATAAGTGTAGGACCTCATAATAGGGTGATGCCAAACTAATAATGAAGTGGATGGAGCCCCTGCAAATCAATGCCACCAGCCAGTAATGAAAAGAACAGAATATGGGTGAAAGACAATGCACAAGACACAACATTGTAAATGTATGAAGTGACCGACTTCATACATTCATTTAAATTTGGGGCCTTTAGACAGGCTTTGCCCATATCTGACCTCTAGAGGGCAACACATTTCTATTAATCATCTTGAAATCCTGGCCTGCCACCATTGGCAACACAAATTAAATTTGTGGTCAGAAGAGCTGAGATCATTGCATCACCTTTGCTGTGACCTTTCCAAATCTGTGAGGAATATGCAACGGTCACCCTGTGTTGCCTTTCACCTCAGCTTCCTAATGCTAGCCCTGCTGAAAAAAAAAACTGCTCAAGCTAGGTTGTGAAATGGCTAGTAGCTGGTTGGCAAATTCAGACCAGCTCCCAGCTTGACATGGTATGACCAGCTCAAGCTATGTTTTGAAACCAGCTCATACCAAGCTAGACCAGCTTTATGATAAGCTTGGCCATGCTGGTTGACCAGCTCATACCCAGCTAGACCAGCTCATACCCAGCTAGACCAGCTTATGACCAGCGCATACCCAGCTAGACCAGCTTATGACCAGCACATACCCAGCTAGACCAGCTTATGACCAGCGCATACCCAGCTAGACCAGCTTATGACCAGCTCTGTTTTCAAGCTGGTCAAGCTGCCATACCTGGATTTTACTGCAGGGACCTCTAATAGAAATTTTACATTGCATTTATAGTTTTTAATTTGGTTAAAGCTTTTATCTGAAGTGACTTTCTATGGCAGGTGTGTATTTCATTTGCCTTAAGAGTGATGAAACTGGAGCATTGCCAGGACAGATTGAGAAAAGCAGGAACAGGCAAGTCTAAGTCCAGGTACATGCACCACGCCCACACCAGGCACCGAGAGTTCACTTCAGGGACGCAGCCTAACACCAAACCTTTCCTGCATTCGGAAAAATGGTTACTGTGCAGGTTAATCCACAGCTCAAGCTAGGTTTGGAAACAGTAGCAGGTTGACCAGTTCAGACCAGCTCCCAGCTTGACATGGTTTGACCAATTCAAGTTATGTTTTGAAACAGCTGATAGCTGGCTGACCAGCTAGCTTACCAGCTCAGACACGCAACAAGCACTAGCTGCTTGACCAGCTCAATTTTCAAGTTGGTCAAGCTGGCATACCGGATTTTACAGCTGGGCACAGTTCCAGTGTGGGTGCGTGACCCAGAAACCATTTCACACAGACTTTGTCTGGGTTCATTTAAGGAACTGATGACTGTGTCCAAAACACTTTCCTAGCCTACTACTCATGTTTTGGACATGGCTGATATTTGGGTTTTCTTGTTGGGGTTCTGAGGGGGTGGTTGGTGTTGCAGAGGGAGGAAAGGATGATTTGTTCTGTTAAAAAAACAAAACAAAACATAGTCACTAGTCAGTATTGCCTTCAGATTGGGCTTGAGAGCATGTTCCTCTTAGCTCCTAAAAGCCCCTTCCTTTGATTACACCCACTGAATGTTGTCATTTCAGGCAGAGAGCAGCTGTAGGGGCTGTAGGATCAGCAGAGGAAGGGACAGATCAGAACACTGAAAGACATTTTGGGATCAGACCTCACCAGTCATCTTCAATGCTGTGGTTCCCTGGGCAATGCAGGCTGTCTGGCTTGTGAATGCCCTTCACTTCCTGCCCTGAAGAGGGAGATGTTGACCATAATAAAAATACAATGCAGACCCCAATTATGATCGCTGTTATTCTTTCTGAAAATAAATAGTCATTTAAGCTTCAGAAAAAAGTTGATCTTTGATGGACAAACATTTGGATAGTGCAGTACAATTCCAGTTCCACTACTTTAGATAATGGCAGCTGAGAAGAAAATGCTGCGTATCAGAATGGTCCACACCTTTTCTGTTCCCAATGACTATATTTCCCAGCCATCATGAAGAGAGCAGAGATTCCACTATTGTTAGCTCATAGCAGGGGGGTAAGACTCCATTCCCAACGCTGATGTCAATGTGGGCATTTACAGTGGGCTCCAGAAAATGTTTTTCTTAATAAGAATGTAGAAAAATTGCTGCATATCATAATGGATAATGCTGGATATTTTACATTTTTTCTGAAAACCACAGGTTTAATTAATGGCACCCCTAACAATTATTGTAAATAAAATCAAACAACATGAAATTGGCAATACAATTTTTCTTTAATTTAGTTCATCTCAGTCTAAAATAACTATATTTTGTCATTCCATCACTTCCTGTTTCACTAGGGTTCAACAATGAGCTAAGCATGCATGCAAAATCCCTTTGTCAACCATCAGCATGGGAAAAGCCAAAGAACTGTCAATTCAAAGACACAGATGGCAATTTACCATTGGATAATGGGTACAAGAGACCACTTAGCACTGCAACAGCAATGATAAAAAGGCATAGAACATATGGAATGGTTGCAAACCTGCCAGGAAGAGGATGTAAGTGCATATTATCCCCACGGATGGTAAGGAAGGTGAAGGAGGCCATAAGTAACCCAAGGATCACAGTTTACATTAACATTTTCATTTTTATGATTTGGCAGACGCTTTTAATCCAAAGCGTTTTACAAGTGCATAGGTTCTTCCACAAGTCAAAGCATCACATCCATAACTAGGAAAATACACATGGAATGCTCATCATAAGTGCAATTTATTTATTTATTTATTTGGGTTAGACAAGGAGGATAGGGATATCAGAAAGGGGGGGCAGGGGAAATCAGGAGGGATGACTAAGGAAGAGTTTGAAAAGGTGTGTTTTGAGTCTGCGTCAAAATAGGGGGAGGGATTCTGCTGTCCTGACAGTGGTAGGCAAGTCATTCCACCACTGAGGAACCAGAACGGAAAAAGAGACATACCACATTTCTTGACCGTTACAACGTGCAGCTCGACCGCCAGGTGCACGTAGAGAGGGAACCATAAGGCGACCAGAGCTGGCAGACCGGAGTGGTCTAGCTGGGGAGTAGGGAGTGATCAAGGATTGTGTGTAAGGTGCCCTTAGCAGCCTGAAATGCCAAGAACTAGGGCCCTGAATCGGATGCGTGCGGCAATAAGAAGCCGGTGGAGGCCAATGAGAAGCGGGGTGACATGAGCCAACCTAGGCTGACTGGTGATCAGGCGGGCTGCAGCATTCTGGACCAGCTGGAGGGGCTTGATGGCACATGCTGGGAGACCGGCTAGGAGGGAGTTGCAGTAATCCAGGCGGGAAATGACGAGCGCCTGGACTAGGAGCTGGGTGGCTTTCTCCGTCAGGAGATGACGGATACGGCGTATATTATACAGAAAGAACCTGCAGGTACTGGCAGTGGAGGATACTTGTGGAGCCAGGGTGAGGCAGTTATCAAGAGTCACCCCAAGATTCTTTGCCGTAGAGGAGGAGGAAACTACAAAGTCCTCAACAGTCAGTGAGGGTCGATTGACGGAGAGGACTTAGCAAGGATGTAGAGAAGCTCAGTTTTGGCAAGGTTGAGCTTCAGGTGGTGGGAAGTCATCCACGCAGAGATATCAGCCAAGCAGGCAGAGATCTGTGTGGTGACTTGGGTGTCAGGGGGGAAGGAAATAAAGAGTTGGGTGTCATCAGTGTAAGAGTGATAAGAAAAGCCATGGGAAGAGATAACAGAACCAAGAGACATGGTGTATAGCGAGAAGAGGAGAGGCCCAAGAACTGAGCCCTGTGGGACTCCAGATTGTAGGGGGTGAGGGTCAGAGACTGAGCCCCTCCAAGTCATCTGGTAGGAGCGACCAGAGAGGTAGGAGGAAAACCAAGTGAGTGCAGACCCTGTGACACCCATCCCAGACAGCGATGAGAGCAGAATCTCATGGTTGACTGGATCGAAGGTCGAGGAAGATGAGAACAGAGGAGAGGGATTTGGCTTTAGCAGAGTGGAGTGCCTCAGTGACCGCGAGCAGGGCGGTCTCAGTGGAGTGGCCACTCTTGAAGCCAGACTGGTTGGGGTCATGGAGATTGTTCGGGAGAAGATAAAAGGACAGTTGGGAGCAGACCACCCGTTCCAGAGTTTTAGCGAGAAAGGGAAGAAGAGAGACAGGCCGGTAGTTGTTCAGGGCAGAGGGGTCAAGAGTAGGTTTTTTGAGCAGGGGAGTGACTCTGGCCCTCTTTAGGGAAGAGGGCATGGTGCCAGAAGAGAGGGAGGTGTTGATTAGAGAGGAGAGAAAAGGGAGAATGTCATTGGATATAGATTGTAGAAGGGGAGAGGGGATGGGGTCAAGAGGACAGGTGGTTGGGTGGTGGGATGTAAGGAGTTTCAATGTGTCGGAGTCAGAGAGGGGTGAAAAGGAGGATAGGGAGTTGGGGAAGGTAGGAGGGTCAGCGGGGGGAGAGGGTTGGGAGAAGGAATTGTGAATGGCGTCGACCTTCTTTTCAAAGAAGGAGACAAAGTCATCAGGTGTGAGTGATGAGGGGGGCGGGGGGGGGGCAGAAGAGAGGAGAAGTTTGAAAACAGTTTGCGAGGATTAGAGGCGGAATGTGGAAGAGAAAAAGATGGAGTGGTCAGATATATGGAGTGCTGTTACAGAGAGGTTGGTTGTTGTGCAGCTCCTTGTGAAGATGAGGTCAAGAACGTTGCCTGCTTTGTGGGTGGGAGGGGAAAGAGTGAGGGTAAGGTCAAAAGAAGAAAGGAGGGAGAGAAAGGTAGACTGGGTGGACTCTGAGTTGAGGTTGGTTGAAGTCACCCAGGAGGATCAGGGGGGTGTCATTGACTGGTGAGGAGCTAAGGAGGATGTCCATCTCATCCAAGAAGCTCCCCAGAGGACCCGGGGGGCAATAAACAACAATAATAAACAGTTTGCACGGCAAAGTAACAGAAACCGCATGAAATTCAAAAGAGGAGAAGGCGAAGGATGAGGAGAAGACACTAGATCTCCACGAGGATGAGATTAGGAGACCTGTGCCACCTCCTCTGCCAGAGGTTCTGGGTGTGTGGGAAAAAGAGAAGGCAGAGGAAAGGGCAGCCGGGGTGGCTGTGCTCTCTGGTGAGAGCCACGTTTCGGTTAAAGCAAGAAACCAAAACGGCAAAATTGAGTGCATACAAGGCAAAGCACTTCCTACCAAATGTCAAATATGATGGTGGGCCATTGGTGTTCTGGTGTTTTGATTGCTGCCAGTGGTCCAGGGGCACTATTTAATATCAATGGCACAACAAATTTTAACAAAGTACCAAGAAATCTTGGCAGAAAATCTAGGTTCCTAGATGCTAGGTCTTGGTCATAGGTAGATTGTCCAGCAATCTATCACCTTATCACAAATTATAGGAAAATACTGACGACTGTCATCATTACCAGGGGTGTTTGCACAAAGTATAAAACCGGGGTGCCAATAATTGTGGAATTTATTTTTTTACAGGTGTTTGTGGAACTTTTTATTTGGTTTTATTTGGCTGACTCCACTGAAACATTTATTAAGTGCACTACTTTACGCATGTTGGAAAATATAGCTTATGTCAATAACTGTATTATTTTTTAGTTTACAGCACTTTTTGTGCACCTTTATATTGTCTAATACCGTAACTGTATTAGACATGTATATTTTAAGACATCAGTTTAAATGTATGAAAAATAATCAACAGCCAGTTATGACAATTAAGTGATGGTTGTATAGGCACAAAATCTTGTGAGCTCCCCAGCACGCCTCCTTACATGTCTAGTTTAAAGAATACAGAGATGAGGTCTTGTAAGTAAAGCTTAGCTGTTGAGCTGAGCAGCAGACCAGCACTAAACACTCAGGGAGCAGATGTACCTGACCATGATTACTCATTGCATCCACATTTAAATATTTAATATACACAGTTAAATATAGATAGATTGATAGCTCTTTATTTATCCCCGTGGGTAAATTTCAGTCTCAAATTTCAAATATTCATAACCTGCATCAATTTACAACATTAAATTGGTGGGGGGAAATTTGTGGATTGACCATCCGCTAATTTTGCTATTATCCTGTTTGCACTCAACTGAACCACTAGATGGTGAACCATTAGACACAGAGGTAGGTGTAAAAATACAACATCCATAAGCAGTATGTTTAGTAGACAGTACATACATTAAGGACACAGTAGTTAGCAGCCTGTTTCAGACACAGTTGAAGCTTGTCAATTGAAGGCCTCTGGTGTCCTGCCAGCAGTTTCTTGAAAGGTGTGGCAGAGCATCTTTCCCTAAGGGATTTTCCATCCTTTCACTTTTATTCATTTCTGCAAAGAAAACACCCTTGACTCCATTCATGAATAAAAATCAGTAACGTGTCATTGATAACCACGTAAAATAGCTCAGCTGAATCCAAAACTTTACTTATCCTTAAGCGTGTGGAAAGACCTGCTTCAGTATCTTGTGTACTGTGGAGTGTGTGTGATGAGTGATATTTTAAATGCAGTGGTTTCTGGTGACCAGCTGGCTTTACAATGAATGGTATGGGGGAATCCAGGGATTTGTATAAAACAAGAAAATGTACTTAAAGGATCTCCAAAGCAGCACAACATCATGTTTCCAGAGGCTGTATATATGAACATCTTGATAGCAGACTATTATTATTTATTCATTAGATTACATTTATTTGGCAGATTGAAACCAAAGGGACATACAATAAGTGCATACCGAAGGTCATAGGTACAACTACAGAACGGCAGTCAGATAAGGTACAATTTACATAAAGTATCAGTTATCCATAGCCATGAACATGAAGTCTAGTTCGCATTGGAAAATATAGGCTGAGTCAGTAAAATAATGGCATGTCATAAACTAGAAGCAATGAATGACTACAAGAGATATGGTTAAGAACTACAACATCAAGATGGAGATACCAGTGCAACATGGGAGTGGTACTATATTTGGGATAATCCTGCAGATGAGTAGTGTTAGAGCTAGTCAAGATACAGTCTAAAGCAGCACTCCAGGTATTTGCTCCTACCGTGCGCTACACCACCAGATTTCACTAATTATTTTACCTGCTTGGTTCAGATAATAAGCGAATTAATGAAATCAGATGGTGTACCGCACAGGTGAAGTAAATACCTGCAGACACTGCGGCCAGCAGGACGTGGAGTATCACTGGTCTAAAGAGATGTGCCTTCAGAGTGCAGAGGAAAATGAGCAGTGACTGAGTAGTTTGTAGAAGAATGGGGAGGTCATTCCACCACTGTGGAGATAGAGGGTAGAGAAACTCCATGGTCAGGTCAAGCGAGAACGTTCATATGGGTGGCACTAAGTGCAAGTCACCCTGCTGCAGCACAGCGAAGTGGTCAAGCAGGCGTCTAGGGTTGAATTATGTCCAGTAGGCAGGAAAGTGTTTTTTAATTGGAGTGTAGGCCAGTTTCGGGACTTTAAATCTGACCTGGATAGCAACCGGCAGAGAGTGGAGTAACCTCAGCCGGGGAGTGACGTGCAAGCACTTTGGAAGATAGAACCTTAGATAGAACCTTAAAATTCACAGTCACAAGTTACAATAGTCTAGAGGGGAGATTACAATGGCCTGGTCAAGTAGCTGCGTGGAGCATGTGGTCAGGTATGGTTGATTCCTCCTGACACAGGAGGTACAGGAGGAATGTACAGGACCATGATGTTGCTGTGACATGCTCCTTGAAGTCCAGCTAGTCTGCAAAAAATGCCCAGGTTCTTTGTAGAGCAAGAGGACGTCACTGCAGTACCATCGTACCAGTAATGGTAAGCTCTCGTAGTATGTAGTACGTAGGACCTGTGAGGGTTTATTCAGAATTAGAAACATACATATCAGTTTTTATAAGTTGTATATATTGCCACTGAAAATATCAAAGTACGCACACAATTTCTGGAGGCATAATATCTCTGTACAAGCTGCTTATTGAATATAGTTTACTATATATTCTTGCTTTTGATCACAAACCCTTAATTCCCCCTACACCATCCAATGAAAAGCTGGCAAGACGGAAGACACTTATATTCTTCATCACACACAAAAGCTGCCTGGACCAATGGAAGATATATACTAAAACTGAAATAATATATTTTTTAAACCAAGCATACTATCCCTTTAAAAAGAGAACAGGGCTGCCAGAAATTGGGTTGCCAGATGGACAGAATAGAAGGAATAGCAAAGGAAGAGACAATTATAAACATAGAAGGTGGCAGAGAGAGAAAGGTCATGAACCTGTCACTCTCATTAGCCTGACATGCGCCAGTTACAGTGCCCAGGCCAGCATTAGCCAGGTTTTCAATTCAGTGAACACCACTCTTCTTATCAGCTCTCACACACAGTTCCCTCAGTTCTTCTTCTCCTTCTTTTTTTATCCTTTTCTTTCTCCTCTGGTTTCAGGTTGGAGACAAGCTGAAGAATCCAAAAAATAATAATTGTGGAGTAAACTAGGTACAGGTGGAGTTAGGTACGTGCAGGGGTCACAGAAGATGTGGGGTGGTGTGAGTTTGTGTTACCTATAAAGACCTTGTTTTCCATTACTGAGAAAGCACACATTCTGTATCGCCCAGGTAAGGGACAAGTTCTTGCACGCTGTGACCCTCTTTGGTAATACAGGCAGATTGAGTGGTTTATTGCAATGAAACTTGCTGGGCCCTGCTGTGCAAGCGCTCATGGTGAAAGACAGTTTTGCAGCTCTCAACACCCTTCGTTCACTAGAAACATGGATTGGCTGATTGAGATTGAATACATTGGGTTAATACCCTGTATTCAATTATACAGATTTCAGAAATCTGCATGTCAAAGTTTGCAGGCAAACTGCCAGAACTTTTTCCACAGTGTTCAGTGTTCTTCCCTTGTTTCGCAGGCAGATAAACTGCATTGCTGATAACTCCACCACCTCTGCACCCTTGTTATGGATTTAATTGTTGCCGAATATATGCCTGACCCTAAGCCTGTGGCCAAGAAGACATGGCGAAGCATTGAGCCGTGATGGAAGACAGAAGAGGAAGGTCACACAGACACATACCTCTCCATGTGGGATCATGGACGCAAGAGGGTGTGAGACAGGTAGGAGCAGTGGGTCTTGAAGCCTGTCAGAAATTGTTGAGCTACTCTCAGAGACAACACACCTGCTCATGACTCATGGAATGGATGTGTGGTGCAATTGTTAAAGCACTGGGTCAGTGGTGCCAAGGTTCAATTCACAGGAAAACACAACAGGTTACTGAATTATACTGTTTTTCTTTTGTTTGTTTTTTTACTCATACAGTGGGCTCCAGAATTATTGGCAGTCTTAATATAAATGGAGAAAAGAGGCTGCATATAATAAAAAAAAGAGTTAGCCTTTAAAAAAGAGCTTTTGTCCAAATATATTGGAATCAGTAGTCTCTCATCATCTAATCACATCAAAGCACACACACTTTCCTAGAACTATGTGAGAAAAACACAGGCTCTACCACACTCACTCTGCATCTGAGATGGAACTAAGTATATGGAGTGATTCCTTTCAGAGGTGAAATCCTGACAACAGTAATTGGGGATATGGATTATATTGACATTGCATTATTAACCTCATGATAGCCTAAAAATCTATTCTATTCAGTCTATTCAAACTATGCAACTTCCAAACTCATTATGTAGTCAAATGAGATTGTATTAATGCAAGGTGATCTCCTGTCATCTCCAAGTCATTTTGAGTAGAATATTTTTTCTGCCCATTAAATTCCATTGTATTTGATCAGTGATGTCACAGCTCATGTTGAATCTGGATGGATCAGTAACACAATGTAAGCAGAACTTCATGACCTGATTTTTCTGGTGGAATATCCCCGAATCTTAACTGCTGCATGCAAATTCAGCTGCATGCATGGCTATTATGGAGGAAAACTGGAGTGTATTTATCTGGATAGGGACATCAGCTAAGCATGTAAATACTGTAAAGTAGCTTCAAGCTCCCTCACCCACAAAGACCTCCTGTCTTGTTCAGCCAAGTTCAATTCATGGTTTCATTTAATTGAAGTGGGCTTGTCTCAGTAGGGATGGCCTGGGTCATGCTGGCTCCAGGTGCCAATGAAGGCTCGGAGCACTGCCCCAGAGGTGCTGCTGCTAAGTGGGACATGGCACCAGGGTGACGCTCTTATCTTTCGGGGGTTGGAAGCCAAAAGCGTGTGTGAACCAAAGAGCTGACATCTCTGTGCCTGACAGAGCTCAGCCCCCGCCCACCCAAATGAAGCTGTATTTCTTACAATTGGCAGCTTTTTCTCTTCTAGTCCTGGTGGGCTTAAATTCTGATGCTGTCGTTTAATCGAACTGCTATGGCCTTACTGCTCAGTTAATTCAATAACTTGGGAATGAAAACGCTTGAGAATATTTAACGATGTGAACATGCCATTCCGCCTTGTCATGGTTCAATATTTTACCTACTGTCTTGTGGCCAACATGGGTTCTGGAGAGCCACAAGGTATGCTGGGTTTATTTTTAATCAGCACTTAATGGGTAAATTAAAGCAGCTGATTACATTTTAGTTAACGTGATTTAATTAACTGATTTGTTACCTCACATAGTTTCTTAGGTATAGATTGGTTGCTGATATTAAAGTGAAAACCAAAACCAGCAGACCCTTGGGCTGTCCAGGCCAGGGTTTAACCACCCCTGTTTCCAGAGAATATTCACCACTTTGTCAAGCCTGGTCAGGCAGCTACAATGTACATCATTGTACGTATATCTTCCTTTTTCTGTGATAGTCTATGGCAGAATTAAGCTGACCATTAAGCAAAGAAAATGGTTCTGCTCCAGTTGCCATTGCCACCAGTGGAACAGAGGTTGTAATCCCTGCTGTAAAATCTAGCTATCCCAGCTTGACCAGCTTGAAAAGTGAGCTGGTCAAGCTAGTCATAAAGCTGGTTTAGCTGGGTATGAGCTGGCCAACCAGCTAGTGGTGATTGCTGGTCAGCTGCCAGCTGTTTCAAAATATAGCTATAGCTGGTCAAACCATATTAAGCTGGGAGTCTGGTCTGAACTGGTTTCAAAACAATTAGCAGCCGACTGGAAGGACTTCAGACGCTGGCAGTTGGATCACAAGCTTGGACATTTGTGAATGGGGATGGGGGGGTTGAAAAAGACAGATATGCAAGCCTTCCTGGGGGGCAGTGGTGGCGGTGCTGTCGGGAGGGGAGTGGGTGTTGGGGACCGTCATGTGAAAGGGTGCTAATCAGGGCTGCAGTGCATACTTCAGAGAGAGACTAAAGCCCAGGAGCAGAGCTATTCCAGACGCATCTCTAAAAATAGGAGAGTAATACATCGCCTCTCTGAAGGCCACTTCCTCCTTTCCGAAACGTTGACACCGGAGTACACCCGGGGGGGTTCTCTGGGACCCCTCTCATCTCAGAGATCTGTCTGTTTGGATTGCGTGCAGACATCACTGAAGCTCTCACGGCCAACACTGAAATGAGTTAATGAGCCAAAATGTGTTATCGCTCAAAGTTATTGAGCAGACAGAAAAGAATGCTGAAAAACAAAAGCATTCTGGGTCAAATCCCTGCATTCTGTAGGCTTTCATTCACTCAATTCATTCTAGCTCGATTTTTCCTTCGCTTGCATGCTGTCACACAGATAAAAAAGGAACACAATCAGGAAGGAACTCCTGACTGTAATTAGCTGATTAGGTTCATGTGAACAAGAATCCTTACTTCCTGTTTGAGTTAGGGACTCTATTCCCAATGGAATCCTGGGAAACAGTGGTGTGCTGAATGTCACTACATGGCAAAATATGATGAGACAATCAATAATGCGAAAGCATTCTATATAGAGTGGGCTCCAGAATTATTGTCACCCTTGATAAATATGCAGAACAAATGCTGTAAAAGAAAAAAATAATAGTTATTGACATATGCTTTATTTTTATTTTTTTACTTTATTAGTGATTCAATGGAATCAACCAAAGTCTTATATCTTTCAATAAAACAAATATATTACCCCAAAAAACAGGTTCCACAATAATTGGCACCCCTGGTTTAATACTTTGTGCAAACACCCCTGACAAAGATGACAGCCTTGGGTCTTTTCCTATAATTTGTGATAAGGTTGTTTGACCATTCCTCCATGCACTTTTCAGAATCATTGATATCCTTGAGATACCAACCTCTTCAGTTTAGACCACAAGAAAAACCATGAAAAAACTGTAAATATAAGCATTTGCCATAATATATACTGGATATAGTATACTGTGTGTTGTGAAGACATCATATCAGTGGTCTTCACTTTGTGGCCCTAAAAGCTACAGTACATAAAAAATAGTATGCATAAGCACAAAATATTTTGGACACACACAGTTCTGTTTAAAATGCCAGCCAGAGGGTCTGTTTGAGAACCTCACACAGGGCATTCACTGGCAGCCCTGTGCACAGACTATTAGAGGGGCAAGTGTGCAAATATGAAAAAGGGCGCCTCTTGTAACTTGTACTGCTGAAACCAGCTCTAATTATAATTAACTGCCTATAAAGGAATAAAATTGATGATATGTTTGTGAATGTGTATGCTTGTGTCACTGAATTTTGCCGTGCTTCTAACAAAACAGGCATAATAGCAGAAAACAGCAGTAGTGACTAGGTTCCGCACCATGAAGCAAAAGCTATCCCCACATGTAACCGCCTAACTGCGTCTCGTCTTATCATGAAGCAGCTTTAAGATCACGTTCTTTTCAGCAATGTACATGTTAACTTAAAATATGCAATGTGTTTCTCGGACTATGGATATTGATCCATAGTAGTGACAGTATATAGCCGCTTCTGGAAAAAAGACATTATCTGTACTGTATAGTGATACTGTATAAATCTATCAACCCTAAACTATAACTGCATGCTGTGCCTGCTATCTAAATTGTCACAACCTTGATGATCAGATCACAAACAGCTAGAGAATAACAGTTTACTTGAGAGGCTTCATCTCAGCTGCACTCTTCTCATCATAATTTGGCTCTCTTCCTGCAGTCTTTTGCTGGGAGCCACACGTTTGTCAGTCAGGAGGACGCAGCAAGCGTAAAGGATGTGAAGAAACTGAAAACAACAGAGTGAGTGCAGCATGCAGAAGCAGAAGGCGCACTACCGCATTGTGTGTATGTGTGTGGCTCATGTACATAGCGTTTAATGAGAACAAGGCAGAGAAGGACAGCACTTTGTTTCGGCAAGAGAGAAATAAACAAAATAAATAATGAAGGCATACTGTAAGTGCAGTTTGTCCTATTAAGGCAAATGGGCAGGTGCTTGGGCACCTATTGGACCCTACAGTATATGCGCATGTGGCATATTAGTGCTCATAGGAATGCTGCCTACAGCTGGGATTTTGAATGCAAAAGTGTATCTATGGTTTTCAGGAGGTTCTCCCAGAATTGCTTGTCTGTGCTTGGTATGGAGAGTGCAAGATAAATACAGTAAAATAAAAACATACCTCCAGGTCTGATATTGTGTCATGTTTTTTTTTTTGTTTTTTTTATTTCAGTCCTACTGTTTGTTCTGTGCTTAGAACAACCTGAAAGGGCAGTGAGCCATCATTTTCTCTTATCGTTGAGTTCTGTGGCATTTCCTCCAAACCACTCCACATGCTTCAACTTGATGCATGCTAACATTAATAGGCATCCTCCATCACTAAAAGTCCCACAGCTTCAGGCCAAGATTCAAGTTTTGTGCTTTGTCCTTAACTGTCCTGTGCTCTGGGCATTCTGAAGTAGGGAAATAATGTGCACCTTTTTTCCTTTTTTGCCAGTTATTGTTGCTTATTAATATAAATATTATAGATAGCTATGTACATTGCACTGGTTTAAATGCAGGACTAAATGTTTAGGACAAATCACAGTTACCTTTAGGCTTAATCTGACTATTGCAATGAATTTACCTTTCAATGTCAACTTATTTCATATTTTAAAATACTACATAATTTGTTGATGCTCATCGGTCTTATCATCATATCAATGAATACAATACAAAAAAAAAAAACTATCAAAACACATTGTTTAACAATGACCTCATAAAAAATGATTTACTCAGAATTAATACTTTCTACAATTATTTTTTTACTACTCAGTGTGAACCTCCACTAGGTTGGAAACTATCTCCTGCTAGTTATCAGTAGATGAATTTGTAAAACACCAGGAAGAAGAGCCAGGCACACCGTAGTATCTGTTTCTTGAGGCAACGTTGGTTTTAGCAGGTAAGTGGTGAGAGACACAGGTCTCGCTAATGGTTTCTTAATGTGCCCACTCTTTTCCACATCACTGAAAAGATGTTGCACGTGTAAGCGTCAAGTTTCCGCTGTCAAGGCAAAAATGGCTCATTGCTTTGTGTCTCGCCTGCCTGTCATCAAGCAGATGGTGTTGAAGGCAAATTGCCATGGTGAAGCAACATTGAGATACCAGTGTGTTAGGCCCTTTACAGGTGATATAATATTGTTCGGGCCCTGAAGCGCCAGCTTCTCTCACTGTGTTTTGCTAAACCCTGCCCATCTTGCAGAGCCCTTATTGTTAGCACGACTCAGCACAGAACAGAATGTACTAACATCAGGTTATTAGGGTCTCTGACAAAAAGAACAGGACATTCAGCCCATATAAGCTTGTCATTTTCTGCAGCCAGTGGTGGGATTCATTAGTGTCAGTTAACAGCATCAGTGCTAGATGGGAAATTGGGGAACACCTCTCTTCCCCATCTAACGTTGCAGGTGACATTGCTGCAACATTAAAACTACTAGGCCAGGTTGGCGGGTGGCTCAGACCAACTCATACAGGAAATAATTTCCTTTAGTTGAGGAGGGAAACTGGTACTGTGCCCCTGATCATACCTAAACCCCGGAAACTGTATAAGAAGGACATTACAGTAGCAACAATGGGTGTCTCAAACCTCTGGCATTCCTACAGAGTGCGCAAACCGCTCATGCACACAAACATACGAAGGCCCTGTGAAGTTTATTTTTTCCTCTTATCAGCAGGAACCTGAGTTCCTTCGGTGGAAATGTCATTGTCCCAGCCGCCACACACACACACACACACACACACACACACAAAGGAGTTTCCACAGGAATGAAGGCAGGGGTTTCGGCTGAAAGTATAGCCACGCAATGTTTTTTTATTTGGTGCACCATAGCAGCACACAAAGAGGGCGGGGCTGGATGTCCTGCGGGTGACCTGCAAATGCCTGATAATGAGGGCGAGGTCACAGTGAAGTCATACAGTTGCCCCTACTGGGCTGTCTTACCCATGATGTATTGTATTATGGCCCTGGTGAAGGCAGACCCATGGACACACGCATACCTGTTCAGAAAGGGGCTTATTATGGAGAGAATTCCCCCTCCCTTCTTTAATCCCAAACTATAGAGACCTGAGACCTGTTCCACAAAACAGGATTACTAACTACAAAGTTAAAATAACTGGACCCCACCCAAATCTGCAATATGGATTTAAGTAAAAAGGACCTGTTCCAAGTAACTCAGTAATTCTGCTTTGTGGAACAGGCCCCAGGCTTGGTCATACATCTTCTTAACTCAAACAGCCATGACCACATTAAGCTTTAGTGCAGGTCTGTTCTGGAGAACTCTGGGGAGTTCAGGAGATGTACAACCAGGCACACTTTTAAGTCTCTGAGCAAATGCAAGTCTCCAACTGTCCAACTGTCAATCAGGAATGCGTCCCACCCCCATGCATCCCACTTCCCCTTTTCACCTCTGAAGGAATATGGCAAGAAAGACTCCTGAGACCCTGTGACCCAGTGTATCTCTGGAGTGCATTGGGACAGCAGCTACTTGATCCCAATTTCACATCTTCTAGCAGATTCTTGTAACCTAGCCAACGGAGATTAATTCCATCTGCTTCAGAATTTGTTTTTTAGTGCCTGACACAACAGTTTTATTCATGCATATTAACCTCAACTGTCTCACTAAATATCCTGTTGTATAAATTAATAATTAATAATTTAACATGTGAGCTACCACATGTATGCTGTAATAACTCAACTGAGTAAAGAATACATCTGCACCCCATTAACGTGGATTAATAAAATGAATCCTCCATTTTATACATTTTCCTGTTTTAAATGGAAGCACTGAGATACACTGACAAAAAGACATTTAGATATTTCTGATGCTTTCATTTTGGGCAGCTAAAGTTCTGTTTTCAGTACAGTCATCTGCCCATGAGTACAGAATTGAATCCTGAAATACATTTCAGAGGACATACTTGCTGCTCTGAGCTCTTCCAGACTGACAGAGGACGTTTCAACGATGGGATGCATTGACACATAACAATTTCATATTACATATTTGGTGGAAAATAAAAAAAATAGGGAAATAACTTCAGAGAAGGTTTTCCTTTTGTCTGCCCAAGGCACATTTCATTTCAAACATAACCTAATAGAATCAGGTAAACGATCTAGCCTCATGAATCTCTCATAAATCTCTGACTTCTTCAGTTTGGACTGCATTAGCAGTTTTTCTTCAGTCAGGGACTCTCTAAAAGAGAATAGGCTGGAGATGTCAGCTCAGCTCAACCCCAACCATAATAACACCTTACTGCACCTATGAAACCCTGATGCCTTTGGATCTGTGCTGGTTTGATATCTGCAGCACCCAAAACCCAAATTCCAAGTAAAGCAGTACACAGCACTGGCTGAGGAATTTACCAGAAGGGTACTCCTTTGAACTGCTGTACTGTACCCTTGAGCAAAGTACAAAGTTTCACCTGAGATCTTCAACAACTTTAATATGTGATGATATGTAAGTTTGCACAGGAATGAGAAGCACACCATAAAACCTTTATTAGACTGATTATTAAAACTATGAAAGGGGGAAGTGCTATGAATATCACTGTAGGCCACACTGTTCAAGACAAGTCCTGACTGAAGCAGGAATGTAATGATGCAAAAATCAGTCAGTAAGATTCACTTGCATTCTTCCATACTAACTGTTGTGCACAGGAATGTGCAATACCAAAACTGAAGAATTCAGAAAATGGAGGACCCTATTGAACTCATAGTGAGATTGAAGCATGATCATTTCACAGTGGAAATGGAGGCTCTGTAGTGGTTTAAACCCTGGTTCTAAGCAGATGTAAAGGTCAAAGCAGACAATTCAACTGCAATATCTTCTGAATAGTGGGCTTCAGCAACAAAACTATTTTGCTATTTTTGCCATCATTGGTGTTCAAAGCAGCACCAGAGCCAGCAATTGATACAGAATTGCACTCGAGGAACTGGTACATCGCCAGTGAAACCGAGGAGGGAAGTTAAACTTGGCCTTATGGAATACATTTTTCCCCTCTTTTTAGTCAGATTTCTTTTCCCTGTCCAATCTCAAGTGCCTCTGAAGTCACTGCGGTGTCACTGACACCCTTGCAAGGAGCACTACAGGTGAAACATGTGCTCTACCTTGATAGACTCTCCTTTTTTTTCATTCTAGAGGGCAAGCAGTACATGTACTTCAGGAGGCATTGCCTTGCAAGGGCTGTTTAAAAAAATGGCATCGTCCTTTCCTCTGCTCGTGTACTCCTCCTATTAGGAAGTACAGGGTGAGGAGATGAGTGGAGTGGAGGATGCTTTTCTTAATGATTCTGAGGCGACCTACAGTAAGAGATGTGTGGCTGTCTAATTGGAGCCAGGTCAGCTGGTTGCCACATGGTTCATGATATCAAAACATCCTTCAGAGGCGTGGAGGGTGTAGTGGTGAATTCAGCAGGGTACATGGCTTGTCTCCATTGCAAAGGTAGGGTCATATCACACCCTCTGGGCAACTACACTGCAGTTACTTGCCCAGCCCACTCAGCCCAAGCAAACACTACAAGAGCCAGACCCACACCCAATGTAATAATTATAATTTGTTATTTAGCTGTCACTTTTATTCAAAGCTACTTACAGTTGATTAGACAAAGCAGTGAACGATCCCCGCTGGAGAAATGTGGGGTTAAGGGCCCAAGTCCTGTGCGGATTTAACATGGAACCGCCAACCTTCAAGTCTCAGTCTTGTACCTTAGCCACTAGGCTACAGGCTGCAACCTCTCCAGAGGTTGTAATAGCCCTAAAGGCCTTACAGAAAGGTCTTAATTGCCCAGATTGTGCCCAAGCCTGTTTATGACTCCTGCAGACTGAATGGTTGAGGGTAGAGCTCACTGGAGACCAGTGGGATGGTATACAGAAATAACCAGAGGTAGAGAAGTCCAGAAAGTAAATGTCCTGCCATGTGTTTCTTCCATCCAGGAAATCAGCCAGCTGATTTCACGAATTGGTTCTACGTTCTGGCTGAAAAATGGTGTTAATTAGCAAATCCAGGTGATTGGAACAAAATACTGGGGAGCATTTTACTGGGGACTTTTACTTTCTGAACCTGGATTTTTTCACCTCTGGAAATAGCACCAATTTGTGCACCAGATCGGCCACCCCATACACACACCCCCCTCCCACTCCCAGTACCTATTTCAGACAGCCATTGGGGAACACTGGGGGAGTGGAGGGGGGTTCAGTGATAAAGACAGCAATGGGAACATTCTGTGCCTATGTACCAGATGTACTCACAGGCACCTGGGGCTTAGGCTGCAAACAGGTGTGCTAAAATCACAAGGAGAATTACATAAGTGCCTTATTTGATTGATTGGATAGTGAATGGTATTACCTGGCAGTTTAAGGCAAACATCGTAATATAAAACTTGGAGGAATCACAGGCGTGAAAAGTAATGCAACCAGGGCTACTATGCCATTGATCGTTGAGTTCTAAAATAAGTGCTCTGAGGACTATGCATCAGTGCTAGATGCATGAAAATGTCCTATACAAATAAAAAAACTAGAAAACACAAATGGGTATAAAATATAAATATATGGAATCAAGTATAAATATAAAATGCAGTAATAAAACAAATAATACCAAGCTGCGTGATTGGAAAGAATTGAAATAATTGTACAGCCAAAACTAGACTACAATACAGTTTCTGTGGGAGACATGCACCGACCAGTAAAGTCTGTTGAGTTTGTCATCAAACACAGCATCATGTTTCTGTGTTTCCATAACTCCTGTTCCATTTTTCACTTTTGCTCCCCTATAATACTGACAAAACTGCAGTCTTGCACAATCAAGGTGTGTGTTTAGTGCCTGGGGGGTGATGTAATCACAGAGCTAAAAAGCAAGTTTTTGGCAAAACTACGCCATTGATCCACAAAAAGTGGCTTCCACTCAGTTTCATTCTGGAACACTAAATATTAACCTGCAGTTTGTACCAACTTGCTTTACCTGTCAGTGCAAAGATGGCTAATAAAGGGAGTCCACAGACATTGCTCATCAAAATATTTTGGCAAGGCCACACTAATATAACAGCCTTGGGAAAGGATGCACGGTCCTTATCTAAGTACATTTAAGGTGTAAATATCCATATCTAATGTTGATTTATGACTATACATCAAGTTTTTGCTCCTCACTGGAAAGGAGTATCTTTAAAAACATTGTGCAGCAATTGTGCAGCCTCAATTGTGAGGTTTGAGCATAAGGCTTCACGAAAAAAAAGCAGCTCCAAAGGCTTTTCAGCAATATTATTTATTTCTGAAATTATTTTTGGGAAGATTATTTAGATAAGGTAAGATTTTTGTGTTAAAACATTGTTACACGACTATTATAAATCCCTTCCCATCATTGAAAAAGGGTCACTGACATGTTGAATCACCCTCTGCCTGTGTTTATAGTCCTTAAATTCAGGTTTCACAATATACAGTTGACAGCCCGACACTCACAAACATTGTATAACTGTACAATAATTAAAGTTAATTGGTTAAAAATTGGTTCTAATTGCCACAGCCAAAGTCGTTTCAACGTCAGCATGTTTACAGAGAAGGGGGAGGGATAAACAGTGTTGTGGTTTGAAGGTGTTTGAAGGTGTTACAATTTATGTTATGTTATGTTGTGCTGTTCATTAATTAGCATACACTTTTTAGTGCCTTTCTGCAAATCTTGCATTCCTGCTTTCTTTTTCCCTTTCTGTCACTCACACCCTAATTGTTTCAATTTCCCTTGTCTTCTTACTAATCAACTAACTTTAGATTAGGATTGGGTAATACTAACATTCTAACCATGTGTTCATGTTACCTTATGTTTCTTGTGCATGTCATTTACTAATTTACTAACGCTAGGGCAGGATAGGTTTATTACTAATGGTTACTAATTACCTTGTTAACTTGTCAATTCTCCACACCTGATTTCCATTCTCATGCTGCTCTCAAGCTAATTGTCTACACCTGCATATAAAGCTCAGTTTCACATCATGTCCTTGCGAAATTGTTCCTCCTCAGCGTTTTTGTCAAGCCATTTGTCTACCTGTTACGATCCAAGCCGGTTTATTGACCAAAGATTATTGACTTCTGTTTTGTTGACCATTGCCTGCCTGTACCATGACTTTGCCTGCTGTCTTTGTGTTTTGCCCTGCGGAGCAGACTTCGGTCTTGACTCTTGCGCCGTCATCGGCCCTGAGCCTGCCTACTGTCCACCTGTATTTCTGCCCCGCTGACAGCTTTCCTGGCTACCGGACTTTTTGCGATTACGAGACTGCCTTCTCCCTCGGTACTGCACTTTGGTTTTGGCTGGATTTTACGTGTATGAACATTGCTTGTTTTTTGACTATGCTCTCTGTATATTCCCTGAATAAAGCCCTGACAGGACTTTATTACACCCCTGTTTCTGAGTCGTGCATTTTGGGTTCAACCCCCCACGCACCCGTCTCAAGCAGTGCGTTAAAAAAAGTGAATAAAGTGCTAATATTTTTTCATAGCTTTTAATTCTATATTTCAAATGTAGTGGAAACATTACACATTCAATTCCAAATCAAATCATTAACAAATTTTATCAAAACTTAATCAAAATTATTTTACAGGAAGCAAAGAAATGGAAATATTAATCTGTTAAAAAATGGCATTTTTCTCTTCAAACTCAAACACTGTATAAACTGAATAAGACAAGATGTAACTTCACATTACTAATATTTAGTTGCATAACCATTGTTTTTGATAACTGCTGCGCATCTGCGTTGCATCGAGTCAACCAACTTCTGGTCTGGTGTCTCTCATCTCTTGCTCTTAACAATAAAGAATCTATGGGGTTCAGGTCAGGAGAGTTGTCTGGCCCATCAAGCAGTTATACCATGGTCAGCAAACCAGTTACTAGTAGTTTTGGCACCGTGGGCAAGTCCTGGTGGAAAAGGAAATCAGCATCTCCATAAAGCTGGTCAGCAGACGGAAGCATGAAGTGCTCTAAAATCTGACAGCTGTGTTGACTCTGGACTTGATAAAACACAGTGGACCAACACTAGCCGATGACATGGCACCACAAATCATCACTGACTGGAAATTTCACGCTGGACTTCAAGCAACTTGGATTCTGTGCCTCTCCACTCTTCCTCCAGATTTCCAAATGAAATGCAAAATTTACTTTCATCTGAAAAGAGGACTTTGGACCACTGAGCAACGGTCCAGTCCGGTTAGCCCAGGTAAGACACTTCTGATGTTCAGGGATGTGACAATTGTGGCCCACGTCTGTGCGTGGTGGCTCTTGATGCACTGATTCCAGCCTCAGTCCACACCTTGTGAAGCTCCCCAAGTTCTTGAACCGGCTTTGCTTGAAAATCCTCTCAAAGCTGCAGTCATGTTGCTTGTGCACCTTTTCCTACCACACTTTTCCCTTCCAGTCAACTTTCCATGAATATGCTTTGATACAGCACTCTGCAAACAGCCAGCCCTTTTGAGTGCATAAATTAACTTACTTTTCAGAAGGTCGAAATTTCTGTATTATAAATCCTTCTTTTGATTGGTCTTATGTAATATTCTAATATTTTGAGATACTGGATTTTCTGTAATCGCCAAGATTAAAGCAAATAAAGGCTTGAAATATTTCACTTCATGTGTAATGAATCTAGAATAGATGAAAGTTTAACTTTTCCACGATATTCTAATTCTTTGAGATGCACCTGTATACTGTATCATAAAGCAGGATTACTGAGTTAGCCGGATAAGTAAAACCCTGAAAAACAATTTTTCCCATTTGTTCCCATTTGAAAGGATTCTGGGTTTTACTTTGTGTACTTATCCAGCTAACTCAGTAATCCTGCTTAGTCATATTCCCAACCACACCCAGTCATGGCCAGAATTTTATAGCCCGGGGTTCGTCTCTGTACTGAGAACAGGGGAGGAGCCTTCCCTTTTACAAAACCCAAACCACAACAGGACAATCTGTTAATCTGTTTATATAATATAAGGCAATTTCATTTTCACACAAAGGTACATCACTCAGTACTGTTTACAGTCATGGAAAAAAACCATTCAGAACCTTAATTTGACCTTGACCCTCCATGCTAATCACTCCTTGTCTCAAGCACTCTCCATCCGACCACATGCAAGATAGAAGCCTGTACAGCACCACCAGCTTGGTGCATTAGTTTCTAGAGCACCCAGGGGAGACGGGCATCACCCAGCACTAGCGAGTCATAAACATTCGCATTAAATATTCAGAGTGGATGAAGCCACAAAGATGAGGGCGACTGCGATTGGACAATTTCTAATCAGCCCACAGCAGGAAATGGGAACAGGCCTCCCATTGGCTGGTCTGTATCAGGCTGAAGCTCCTGTATTGATCTACCATCGTCCTTAACTCCAGCTGCAGCACTTTTTTACCACAATGGCAAGGGTATAATTTTATGAATGTGTCTCTTCAATGCTGTAAACAATTCCATTGACTTGCTTTCCCAAAACTCACAGGTACATTACTATTTTTTAGAAAATAAATGCTTTGATTAATTTGGAAAGAGATGAGTTGGGAACAGTAGTTATTAGGAACATTAATAGTAATATCACTGGGGGTAAATCTGAGGTCAGTGTGAATCACTTTTCACCATTGCTCGTAGTCTCTTCAGCTTGCTTGTCATCTCCCATTGTCCTGAACAGCAGCTGAAAGAACACTTCTGAAGGACATAGAAATGAAATTAATGGTTTTTAATATGTTGGTTTATTTTTTAAGAACAAACAAAATTCCACTAAACAAACCAAATGGCTTTGCATGATCAATTTGTGCATATCGATATTTTTCGAACATACAGCTCCATACTGAAAATCTTTTTTACAGTTCAGCATGTTTAACCAGCTCATTTTATTTTCTGAATTATTCTTCTTATTTTGCATTGTCCCAAATACTGAAATGGGATGCTGTCCAAGACAAACATTTAAAAGAAAATGCACAACCAAAATTCTATCAAACTACTGCTACCTCTGAGGTAAAACATTTTGTTTTAACTTATAGATGTCTCTGGTCAGCCCTAGTTCTGGAACAGCACAAAAAATAATGCAAACAGAAATGGGTTCCCTTCGTTCAGTTTAAAGCCAAATGCAAACAAAAGTGGGCTCACAGATGTGTTGGTTGTGACGTCATTTGACATTGTAATGTTCAAAAACTAAAGTAGGAGTGGCCACACAGCGCCACATCTTTCTGAGGAGCGCCACAGGATTTTCCCCAAGAACTGGGACAGCAAACTTATAAACAGACACTTCAGCATACATCACACAATAATTAAGTATGACATTTCTTTAAAAAAATAAAAATTAAACGAAAAGAAATAGGATGTTCATGGATTATATTAATGCTCTGGGGGTGGGGGAGAGGCGCTGTACAATTTATTTGCTATAAAACATGCCTTTGTCAACCGGCATAAATAAAAAAAGGATGGCATTGTAAAAAAACAAAACAATGAAATAATAAAAACCAATAATTATAACAATAATAATAAAAAAGGTGTGACCTGTCTTAAGTTACCAAATTCAAATATACACAGCGGCTCCTTTATTATGTACATATATACACATATACTTTTTATTTATTTATTTATTTTTATTTTAAATTTTTCTCAATCAAATACCTTTGCGGTGATATGGTAATCTACGTGGAGGCTTTCCCTTTATCTGAATGCTTACAATAGGAAAAACAAGGGACTGAAGGCACTTGCAACCAACAGAAATACTGCAATTTTTTGCAAACATTGAGAAGACAACAAAAAGGTGAAAGGCCACTATGGAGGCAGGGGGTCCTGCCGGATAGAAACTAGATTGAGGGCAGCATGGCACCGCCCAGGAGGTGAGAGCTGCCGGCTGATTGGTCCTTGAAGGTCGGCGTTTGTGCCGCAAGTCTTTCGGGGATTGCCCCACAAGTACATGCCCTCGAGTGGGGCTGGGACCCTCTCCTAAATGAAAACCATCATGGCCCACAAACAAAAAATTATCCTCCTTTCCTCCCATTTCCATGCCACGTATTCTTTTTTTTGACGGCACACCGTCTCACGTGATGTGCGTCCAACAGCGGAGCAAAGTCAGTGTATGAGTATCAAAAACAGTCATCACCTCTGCGTCATCACCGTGCCCTGAAATGATGTAGACCAAAAAAAAGTTTTTAAATTTAATTTCTCTGCTTTTTTTGGAAATAACATAGAAAGGTTTTAGTTTGGGTCTCCTTCTCGTCTCCCATCTTGCCAGCTCATACGAGTTCTGACATCCCGGCCTTAGGCGACGGTTTCTAGGTTTTTACACCGGTTGTCCTTGGGGCTGTAGACCGTCCGGTGGGGCAGTAGTTTCAGGGGGGTGCTGATGGTGTAGACAACCCCTGCTTTGGCCGGTGACGAGGTTTTAGAGAGGTGTTTGCCAGAGTGGCACTTGTCCACCTCCATTTGGCCACCTGCAGGGCCCTCCTCCTCTTCCTCCTCCTCCTCCCCCTCATCGCAAGTCCTGTTTGGGGAGAGCATGAGCTTCCTGCACTCGTACTGAACGTCCCTGTTGTCCTTGTGCCGCTGGCCGACGGGACGCAGCGCCTCCCACTGGTTGTTGACGCTCTCCGCGACTGGCACCCGACCTCGTTCTCGCGCTTTTCTCCGTTTCCGCGTCCACCACAGGCAGAGGGCCAGGCACAGTACCCACAAGGCAACAAACAGGGCACACAGTGTGGGCACGAGGGGGTCTACCAGGGAGAGAGAGAAGGGAGAGGGAGGGAGAGAGGGAGGTAGAGAGAGAGAGCGCGGGAGAGGTAGAGTTACACCAGCAATGCATGACTGAGGGTTGGCTTTTACTCACTCATGACAAATAGCCCAGTCATGACAACTGAGCCAAGATGGCCTCCCAGACATTAAAACCATCATGGTTTACATAGAACCAAAGGAGATCTAGACAGTAGAACACTAGTGAAGACAAGGTGAACCAAAGTTGTTTTACCTTTCTCGGCTAGGTTCATCAAACCCTTTCTGCAATTATAGAGACTAAGAGAGGGAGAGGAAATAGAGCCAAAACTAATCCCCTCCCACCAGTGAGGAGGGATTGGCTCACAAGGCCTTCACTCACCCAGTGATGGGGACACGACTCCACTTCGCGTCTCCACTTTGACCTTGACGACAGCCACCATGACAGTGCTGTTATGGCGTTTGGACAGAGCGTTGACCATTGTACTGGCAGCCTCCTGAATGAGGCTCGAGTCTGGCACATCCTGTAGGAAGGACTAGAGTGGGGGGGAGGGGGTAAAGCGGAGGGGTTTAGCATGCCAGTGCAGCCCCAAAACAGTCATATACTTCAACAGCAGGGGTGAAGTGGGGGGTGTAGATGTGTAGGTAATGTGCCCATGTCAGATCACAGATTCAGTCTGAACTTTATTTTTCCAAAAAAACAATGTCAACAATGAGTTCCCCAGAAAATGTGGGTGCAGGCTTTTATTCCAACCAAGCAGTTAGACACAGGAATTAACCATGCACAACTTGGAACAAAAGCCTACAAAAAAAAAAAGCCTACACCCACACTGGCCCTGGCTAAGACTGAATAACCCTGACTTAGTGGAATGAGAGATCTTTGGAGAGTTCACCAAGCTTGACACAGTACTGGATACTCCAAAACAAGTTCTGCATTCCTATGCTGAAATTTAGACTGATATACGGTTTGCCCAGAGTGTTGGTCGGTGTGGCAAGGACTTACGATTGCCAACTCCACGGCATCCCGGTTGGATTGGGACAGGTCACACAGCAAGAGGAGGGTCCGTTCACGGGCTAGGGTTCGAGCCGTGGGCAGATAACGCAGCTCAGAGCAGATGTTCTCAACAGTGGTTCCCTGTAGCCAATACACACCGAGAGACAAAACTGAGCCACCAAAACCAAGAACCAAGAACCCAGAATCCAGAATCCAGACAGAGGCTCAAGACATGGGCCGAGTCGGGGACACAGGGAATCCAGCACAGAAGCCAAACTTAATAGCCGACCCCTGATGTAAAACCTTAAGGCCAGTTTATAGTTTGTGAATGTGTGATCGTTGCCACCAGCGATTATCATTATGGTCGTCGCATTGACTTTTAGTTCATACTAAAATGGTTGACAATTTGATTGCTATCCTCACTGTGCCCATCGATGAGACATAAATTGTATTGAACTTTAACCCCATCGCTGACTCAAAGGTTGTTCTTATCTGTAATTATCTTTAGCAATGTGTCATCATCTAGCCTCAAAGTCTTGAGCTCCAAGTCGAGCGATAATAGAATGTTGGTGACAATGTAGCGATCATCCATCACCTAACTATAAGCTGACCTTTAGCTACACAGTCTGGCATTTCCCTGATTAATATCCCATAGGGGATGACCGTAGAGCTCACCGGCGGCACTTTGTCCCTGTTGAACACGAGCGTGATCCTGGCACACTGGTCGTCCAGGTAACCGTTGTTTGGCTTGCACCTGGTGTGGATGGTGGACAGGGGGTCGGGCGAGGAGCAGACACCCCACTGGCCGCAGGGAGGGGAAAAGCAGGTGAGGAAGGCGTGGCTGAGACACTCCTGCCCCCCAGGGCAACTGCTACCATCCTGGAATGGCGCCCCCTGGAGGAGGCACAGTCGATTCCCGCACAACACCTGTGTGGCAGAAGCAGAAAAGGTCTCACACACACGAGAATGCCATATTTTAAATTCTAAAAGCAATGCCAGCACTTAATAAGATGGCAGTGATTGGGGAGGGGTGTGTGGGAGCTACTGTAGTTACTGTCCTAATTCCTAACTGACTTGGCCCATTTGCCATGTGTTCTGGAAATAATGTTCATGGCTGTACAACTGATTCTCTGTGAATTGTAGCTTATCCAACCTGTTCTGTAGTTTGTTCCAATAACCTTGATATGCACTTTTTTGTACGTCTGCTAAATAAATTGTAATGTAATGGAGCGGCACTTACTTTGGTACAGCCCACGTTGCCATTGATGCACTGGCAGGCGTTGCACTCCTCCTCCCACCGTGTCCCATGGGGAAATTGTAGTCCAACGTAGTCACAGGCCTTCCCCACTCCTACAACTGAATGACACATTGCCGGCTGGTCACACATTGACCAGTGCTCAGACACACTGTTCTCATGTGTATCTGTTGTACTTACACACTACTTTATTTCTATTTGACTGTGCATAATTCACAGGAGTACACTTCTCTGCTTGACTTGGATGCTCTATGTTAGTGGTCTCCAACCCTGGTCCTGGAGAGCTTTGCTCTGCTGGTTTTTGTTGTTACTCTACACTAATCAATTAAAGCAGTTTATTATACAGTCAACTCGCCTCACCTGGTTACCTGGGTCTCAACTGGAAATTGATTTTGAAAACAAAAACCAGCAGACCCAGTAGGTTCAATTCCTCCAACCAATAGGAGCGGGAGGTTCCACTCGGTAGTGATAAGAATACATTTATGATTGGCCTGTCACATGGCCCTGTCCCATGCCTAGGCCCCGCCTTCTGGGTGGTACTCACACTCCTGGCAGCGAGGGCCAGCCAATCCCAGCGGGCAGACGCAGCGGAACCTGTTGATCTCATCCACACAGGTGGCCCCGTAAGCGCAGGGTGATGACTGGCATTCGTCAATGTCTAAGGTGAAGACAACCTTGTGTCAATATACAAGGGACTGCTGCACAAAGATCAACCAATTCCTGCATAGCGCCAGAAGGGGAGGGGGGGTTTACCCAGTCAAATCCACTGGCCAGCTCCTCACCAACTCGTGACCTTTTATAATTATAAGGTTCTATCTGTATTCTGAGTGGTTTTGAGATATTGAGCTTCAAAGATACCAACGTGAATGGGCTCCTAGCAGATACTGAGATACCTAGCATTATGGAACAAGAACCTGTGGTATATCGTGGATATTAGGATATTAGGTGGTTAGGCACGACACGAAGCGGAACCTTTGTATAAACCATTTTATATTGTACAGCGGTTACCACATTTATCTTTCAAAATTTCACAAAAGAAAGACAAGACAAAATCTAAATGAATCTATTTTTAATGGAACTATGCCTCACAGTAAATGTATTCTTCCACTGTGCAGTAGTTTGTTGAATTGAAATACTCTAAATAGCCGCTAGTCTACTTATAAATGTCGAAAAGCAGACAAACACACATGCAAGAGTCATAGTTTCGCAATACCATGACAAAACAATTAGGTTAATAATGACCTAAATATTCAATTGGATAACGACTCAATGACATCTTAAACCATTTGCCGCTGTTGGACGTGGGATTTCGAATCCAAAATTAGTTAAGGCAGGGCTGTTTTTCATTAAGGCAGTTCACTTCCATGTTTCAGTGGATACTTAGAATTTTATGCAAAGCATGAAGACTGATGGACTGACAGTAGCTCCCTACTCATTTGATGAAAAAACTGCCTTACTTGCACACCATTGGTAATTGAAGAATGAATGTGATTGGATAGGAAGCATCCAGAACAAAAACAGGTACTCACTGATACGACAGTCTGGCCCGGCAAATCCTGGTGCACACTCGCAGCGGAACCAGTTGACCCCATCCACACAGATACCGCCATTGTAGCTGCAGAGGAGAGAAGAAGCATCTTGCTGAAGAAACAGCCCACCCAACTCCACCCACCAGCACTCAACAAGATGCCCTCATTCTCAAGTCATTATAGGAGGGACAGCAACCATTTAGAACATCAGACAGCAACACTGCAAAATCTTCAGTGTTTTAGTTTTCTACTGAAACCTAAAGAAACATTTTACAGTTTGCTAGTCAAGAGAAATTCTGACCCAATTGGCAAATCCTGAAATGAGTCAAACTCTCACCTCATTGGCAAAACTTTTGTCTAATTTAGCAAAAAAGTAATGGATTTTAGAAATAGACAACTAAAATGGACTTATTTCTTGGTTTTTGCAGTGAAAATGATTACAGTAGTAGCCATTAAATCCAAGCTTCACTTACCAGGGGTGAGGGTTACAGTCATTGGTGTCTGTAGAGAAAGGAAAGAAGACATTAAAACACAATTACTTGAGCTGCCATTAAAATTTGATTATACCCCCCGTTTTGCGGTTCAATAAACCCAATTCTTCTATCACTTGTTCTCACTGCAATACTCTCAGCAATATCCTGTCATATCATATAAAACACTTTGGTAAGAGCACCATATGTAAGATTCCATTCACTGGTAGTGAATATAGAAAGAAAGCATCAAAACCTGAGAAACATGTATACGCAAAGCAAAGGCTACCACACAGGTACGTCTCATCCATCAAATAACATGACCCCAAGCATAGGGTCATGTTTAACAATGCTGTATGCCTATAATTATGGTTAGCATAACTTTAAGAGGAGACCTCAGTGACTTTGAAAGAAGGGTGATTGATGGGGACCAATTGGTAGGAGCTATGAAGGAAATATGTGATTGCCAAAGAGCAACAGAGGGAGGAGAACTTCTGCAACACTCCAAGACTGTGATGCATTATTTGAAATGAAGTGCACAGCACGACAGTTCCATCTCAACCTGGGGCAGGAGCAGCCCCAGAGAAGGTAGTAGCCCAATCATGGTAACACACCATGAATGACAATGTTTCTATTTTTTGTTCACTACTTGCACAAACAAGTTGTATGCTAACAGGAAAAGAAGTAGCCATCGTAATAGTCTAAGAGGGCAGAAAAGAGTTTTAAACTCATGCCGAGTAGGAAAGTTTCTGTAGGGGTGGGGGATCATGGGTAGTGTAGTCTTACTCTGCCCACAGGTAGACCCCTCCCAGCCATCCTTGCAGATACAGGTGAAGGAGTCACCCCCTCCCACACAGGTGCCCCCATTTTCACAGGGGCCTGATGTACATGGACTGGTTTTGGCTGAAATTCAGAAGAGAGGGAGAATTAATACATTTACATACTTTCGATTTTATTAATTATTCAGAGACAGCACATCCCTGGCACTTTACAGGCCTGGTAAGAAGATAGTGCAAGGTAATATGACTTGTTACTTTATTTCAATAACATATCTCCTTCAACTATCATTTAATAGAAATCCTGTGTTAATTTAGTGGGAGATGATCATTCAACATTGTTAGCTAGGAAGGTACTTCAGCAAGACAGACTGTGAGCAAAACTAATCAACAGAGGGTAAGCCGTCACACTCCATTGTAAAGCTAAAGTAAGGTTATGGTATTCATTTTACTTGGTACTTGATGGGTCCAATATTGACACAAAGAAAGGCTAGCTGGCATTAGCTAATGTAATATTTACCAAGCCAACATCACATGTATTCTAAACTGGAACAGGAGGCGGGAATGACTAAAGAATACCTGAAGTTGACAATTGATCCAATTATTTATTTTCATGGCTTGTAATATAGTCACATGCACACAGGTGCAAACGCACGCAGGTTAGTTCACAAGGAGGGTTCTCAGAGGGACATAAACATAAGTAAAACATTAACATTAAACATTCATTTTTTTAAAGCCATTTGGTTCCCATGTGCATCAACAATGCATTCATATGTTATATTCATATACTGTAAGTGTGAATAATCTATTTACGGTACAAAGGGACCATATCTCCTGCTCTAGCCGCTGAAGCCCCTCCCCTCCCAGGCAGGTAAGACTCACCTGTGTTGCAGGTGCTGCCCCCCCACCCTGGGGGACAGGTGCAGTGGAAGGCATCCCCATGGTCATAACAGGTCCCCCCATTTCGACATGTACTGGCATCACACTGGTTCTCCCCTGACCAAGCGTAGACACATGCATACAAAACACAAATTAATTGAAATACACGCACGCACCAAAATATGAGTCAGCTGCACACAACACCGATCATGCATTCCCAAACACAGGCACACACTGTGACATTCATAACAACATCACAGGGATATACAGTACATACATACACTCAGTGAGCACTTTATTAGGTATTCATTACTTATTTTTTGGACTTAAGCCTGCTGCTGTAGCCTATCCACTTAGAGGTTTGACGCGTTGTGTGTGCAGAGATGCTCTTCTGCATACCACAGTTGTAATGCATAGTTATTTGCATTACTGTCACCTTCGACCAGTCTGGCCCTTCTACAATTTGGCACAAGGGAAGTGGACACTCACTCGAATGGCAGGTCTTGCCCTTCCAGCCATTGGCGCAGTCACAGTAGAAGTCGTTGAACAGGTCCATGCAGTGCCCGCCATTTTTACAGGGGTTACGGCTGCACTCGTTCACATCTAACGAGTGAGGGGGAAAAAAGAGAAGGGGGCCATCAGAAAGGGGAGTGAGTGGAGGGGTTCAGGGGTCAGGGGTCAGAGGTTACACTTACTGAGGTTGCACAGCCGGCCCTCCCAGCCCTCGAGACACACGCACTGGAAGGAGTTGACCCCGTCGACGCAGGTGCCACCGTTCCGGCAGGGGAAGGCCGCGCAATCGTTCACATCTGAGAGAGAAGGGGAGAGACTGATATGATTAAGAGAGCAGGAGGAGTAGGAAGGCCACGAGACCAGAGCGCCGATGGAGGACGTACTCTCGTGGCAGTATGACCCGGTGAAGCCCGGCTGGCAGACGCAGGAGAAGTTTCCGGCAGGCTCGCTGACGCAGCGCCCGTGGGGGCCGCAGACGCTGGACGCGACGTGATGCACCTCACCCGAGCTGTTGGTCTCCACAGCGATGGTGCAGCTGTCAATCACTGTCAAAAAAAACAAAAAACATGCAAAACTGAATCACGGGACCCTTTGTGATTGGAGCAGTATGACTGCCGATACGTCATGTGACAGCACTGCAGGCCAATCATGGGGCATACCCTCGCAGGAGGAGGAGCTGCAGCGGTGCTTCGGCTGGGAGCAGTCCTTCCCCTCGTACCCCTCCGTGCAGGCGCAGTAATAGTCCTCGGACAAGCTGTGGCAGGACGCCCCGTTCTGACAGGGGCTGGGGTTGCAGGGGTCCAGTATTCTCTTCACCTGTGCAAACAAATACACAATCCTTTCAGTGGTGTGTCTGAGAAAGAAGTTTCTAGTGTTTTTTCCCCAAGAAGAAGTACCTATTCACCTACACGACTTTGCAAAGCGATTGCTTTGAAGTACAGCCACTGTATAAATGAGCTTTCTGTCATTTTAATTGTCTCACCCAAGTACACAGCTCAGAATAAAGGCATAATATTAATATATACAGTTAAATGAAGGTCAAAACTGAACTGCTAACTGACAAATGCCTGAAGCCTGTATTCAGGGTTAGAGTTACAACCATTTTATCTGCTGGATAAAAAAAAAAGAAAAAAAAAAGACAATTCAGTGATTTTGCCTATTTGCCAAACAAGGACAGAGGGTTCCATGCTAGCGTATCCCAAGTTACCTCATTCAAGATGGAATGGGTTGTATTTTTAGCCTGGATGGTGACTCAACAAGCCTGGCCACCGATCAGCAATCCTCATGCATCAGAACCATTTATAAAAATGGCGGTTACCCGCTAAGCTTTAGGAAATGTGCTCCCCCAAACGTGTGACAAACTGTACCCTGCACCATTATGGAGGGCTTGTGTCAGTACGCTCCCCTCTCACCTCGCAGGCAGGCCCAGTGAACTCCGCCTGGCACTCGCACACGTATCCTTCCTGCAGCAGGCGGCAGTGGCCCCCGTTCCTGCAGGGCCGGCTGTCGCACTGGTTCCACCGAATCTCGCACCGTTTACCCATGAACCCTGGTGGGCAGAGGCAGTGGTGTCCCCTGGGCCCCTCCTGCAGAGTGAGAGAGAGAGAGAGAAATACAGCCCCTGGTCAATACCCCCACCAGTCGCTGCCAGTCAAAGGACTCCCTGACCCAAACACTTTGCAAGGCTGTTTAGAGACCGATGAAGAGAGACCCTCAAGGACCTCAACCAAGGATGGTCTACTTGTTCAGCTCTGGGGAAGGTAAGGATGGTCTAGTTGTTCAGCTCTGAAGAAGGTAAGGGTGGTATACTTGCTCAGCCATGTGGAAGGTAAGGATGGTCTACTTGTTCAGCTCTGGGGAAGGTAAGGATGGTCTACTTGCTCAGCTCTGGGAAGGTAAGGGTGGTCTACTTGCTCAGCCATGAGGAAGGTAAGGATGGTCTACTTGTTCAGTTCTGAGGAAGGGAAGGAATCCTACCTTACACGTGGCTCCATTCTGACATTGTCCACGGCAACCATTCACATCTACAGTAACAAATAAAAATATTAATATAAATACAAAAGGTCAGATACAATCAATCAGGCAATAAATTGCAGGCAAAAGCTACATAGGGTTAATTTTAATGGCGATCCAGGAGGTAGGTGGCCCACAGTCAAAAACAGAATTAGTCCAAAATGCAGAAAGAAACAGACATGCAGTTACGCATTTTCAGACAGCCTCAGCAGACACTGCAAGACGTGGGGTTAATTTCCATGCGGCACACAGAGTGATTTTGTTAAGTATATACAAAGCACACAGCGGAGACCCTGTTGTAAACTTTGAGTAGTGCAAATGTACATTTCCCATCCTTTAGATGTCTTCTGTTTCGTCATGCAAAAAAAATACAAGTTGTGCAGAGAGTGCTGCCTTTAGGGTTTTTTCACTAAAGGAGAAAAAGTGGTGGTTGGTACAAGCAGACAGATGACACGGCTGATAAAGGCTTATGAGAGAAGAGAGCACCATAACCACAGCTGATACTGACTGATGTCACAGTTCTGTCCCGCCCATCCGCGAAAGCAGTCACAGTAATATCCACCAATCAAGTTTTTGCAAGAGAAAGCATTTTTGCAAGGCTTCCTGCACTCATCAACATCTGTGAAATGGAGAATACAGGGAGAGAGATTGAGAGGAAGAGAATGCGAGAGAGAGAGGTAGAGAGAGACGAGACAATGAGACCCAACACCAGGAACCCCTGAGATAGGAGCCTGCAGTAAGCTCACCAAACAAGACGAAGCCACACCCCCCTTACTCCAGCAGCATCCAATTAACAGCGGGCTCAGGCACAGAACATTATCAAATGGACATAATCTCATTCAAAAGGGCCCCAGGTGGTGCCCTGTACCTCTTGGCCCTTAGCCAATGGCAGACGTGGTCACTGGAGCTAGTTTACAGCAGAATTAAAGAGAATCCTGCAACACTCCTGACCACAAGAAGGACAACATGTTCATCTGGGACCTAAAATATTCATGAGGGCCCAGCAGCTCACAAATTGGCTCTCCCGCGGGCACACCTGTCCTCTGGGTGTGGGGAGGAGGGGAAATGTGACACCCTCGTTCAGGTACTGCCCGAGAGGCGAAGGGGAGACAGACCCGGCTATTTTTCCTCTCAGCGAGAGACAAGGCCTCTGTTCGGTCTTGTTTACAGGACAACACTCTGGCTCGCCTTCCTTAATATACCGCACTATGACTGTGGCTATGGTGCGGGGCGGGGGGCCAAAAAATAAATACAAATGTAAAAATGGTAACACTCCTCATACCCCGTCTGTAGTCAAATATAAACCTCCCCCACCCCTGATGCACACACCCTTTCGGTTTAAATTTACTCCTGTGAATAGTAGTTGCCAGGGTATGTATTATTTATAGATTTACTCTACTTACCTGGATCGGGTTACCGATAATATCCAGCTTTACCCATACTGCCTGATCAAATTAGGAATCTGTGACACCACAGACTTACTATGACAGGGAGGGGACACAGCACGAGCACGCACACACATGTGCATGCACAAACACACACACAGATGCACACGCGCGCACATACACAATGCAGGCCGTCCCATCACAGGCATATGACTGAACAGCCGAAACATTGTGCAGTCAGGTTGCACTTTACAACCCCCCCCCTCCATCCAATTCACACCTCTTACCTATCTGACAGGTCTTCCCCGTCCACTGTGGGGGGCAGTGGCACTCAAACCCATTCTCAACATCAATGCAGGTTCCACCCTGGGCGCAAGGTTTGGACGCACACTCGTCCAAGTCTGAAACACAAAACACACAGATCATGTTGCTTAGCACTCGAAACGTGCATGCTCTCACTCACGCACGCAACCCTACACACACAGCCATATGCAAACACAGGCACATAGACACACACACAAATGCACATAAACACTCGCGTATGCTCAGTGGAATCTGATTTTAGCACCTTTTAGCTGGACAGTATGGCTGACACGCCATTCACAATGCAATCAGTGTGCATTTCTACAGTAGTGTTTAGCCTAGTAGATTAGCCTAACCCTGTGTAACACAGTGAGCAACTTGGTTGATGAGTTGCTCAAGTGGACTCGGCTGAGGAAGGGGCAAGAGCTTACCGTTGTTTCCTCTTAGTGATCTCGTGCAGCTTCATTTTTTAATAGGGAAATAAAGGCATAACAACGTGTATGAAACGCATATTCTTTGACACATAGCCTATCCTAGTCTATAGTTATATGTCATGAGAGACTGATGATTATTATTTGTTATTACCATCTCGCTAGCAAGCTACTAGAATCCCTGTACTTGTAGTCGGTAATGAATGATGAATATATTGGTGACAGATTAATTGTAATGACTGATTATATTTTAAATTTAAGATGCTATTTACCTGATCTTCTTTACCTTATTCTTCCAGGGGTCCACAAAGAACAGAAAACAGAATTAAATGATGTGTCTATAATTCCATTTTTATTTTATGCATGTATGCCTGTATGTTTGTAGGCATGTCATTTAATTCTGTTTTCTGTTCTTTGTGGACCCCTGGAAGAATAGTTGCTGCAGCAAATGGGGATCAAATAAATCTCTTGCAGACTCACACTAGCTAACTAGCGATATCTATATTTCTCAATATAGTAATGGTGAATGTCTGCATTTATATACAGTGGGGCAAAAAAGTATTTAGTCAGCCACCAATTGTGCAAGTTCTCCCACTTAAAAAGATGAGAGAGGCCTGTAATTTTCATCATAGGTACACTTCAACTATTAGAGACAGAATGGGGGGAAAGAATCCAGGAAATCACATTGTAGGATTTTTAATGAATTAATTGGTAAATTCCTCGGTAAAATAAGTATTTGGTCACCTACAAACAAGCAAGATTTCTGGCTCTCACAGACCTGTAACTTCTTCTTGAAGAGGCTCCTCTGTCCTCCACTCGTTACCTGTATTAATGGCACCTGTTTGAACTCGTTATCAGTATAAAAGACACCTGTCCACAACCTCAAACAGTCACACTCCAAACTCCACTATGGCCAAGACCAAAGAGCTGTCAAAGGACACCAGAAACAAAATTGTAGACCTGCAATTATTAGAAAATTGAAGACATACAAGACCACTGATAATCTCCCTCGATCTGGGGCTCCACGCAAGATCTCACCCCGTGGGGTCAAAATGATCACAAGAACGGTGAGCAAAAATCCCAGAACCACACGGGGGGACCTAGTGAATGACCTGCAGAGAGCTGGGACCAAAGTAACAAAGGCTACCATCAGTAACACACTACGCCGCCAGGGACTCAAATCCTGCAGTGCCAGACGTGTCCCTCTGCTTAAGCCAGTACATGTCCAGGCCCGTCTGAAGTTTGCTAGAGAGCATTTGGATGATCCAGAAGAGGATTGGGAGAATGTTATATGGTCAGATGAAACCAAAATAGAACTTTTTGGTAAAAACTCAACTTGTCGTGTTTGGAGGAGAAAGAATGCTGAGTTGCATCCCAAGAACACCATACCTACTGTGAAGCATGGGGGTGGAAACATCATGCTTTGGGGCTGGTTTTCTGCAAAGGGACCAGGACGACTGATCCGTGTAAAGGAAAGAATGAATGAGGCCATGTATCGTGAGATTTTGAGTGAAAACCTCCTTCCATCAGCAAGGGCATTGAAGATGAAACATGGCTGGGTCTTTCAGCATGACAATGATCCCAAACACACCGCCCGGGCAACGAAGGAGTGGCTTCGTAAGAAGCATTTCAAGGTCCTGGAGTGGCCTAGCCAGTCTCCAGATCTCAACCCCATAGAAAATCTTTGGAGGGAGTTGAAAGTCCGTGTTGCCCAGCGACAGCCCCAAAACATCACTGCTCTAGAGATCTGTATGGAGGAATGGGCCAAAATACCAGCAACAGTGTGTGAAAACCTTGTGAAGACTTACAGAAAACATTTGACCTCTGTCATTGCCAACAAAGGGTATATAACAAAGTATTGAGATTAACTTATGTTATTGACCAAATACTTATTTTCCACCATAATTTGTAAATAAATTCTTTAAAAATCAGACAATGTGATTTTCTGGATTTTTTTTTTCTCATTTTGTCTCTCATAGTTGAGGTATACCTATGATGAAAATTACAGGCCTCTCATCTTTTTAAGTGTGAGAACTTGCACAATTGGTGGCTGACTAAATACTTTTTTGCCCCACTGTAGCACCTTTATCCAAAGCGCTGTACATATGTGCTTCTCATTCACCCATTCATACACACACTCACACACCAATGGCGATTGGCTGCCATGGAAGGCATTGACCAGCTCATCAGGAGCATTTAGGGGTTAGGTGTCTTGCTCAGGGACACTTCGACACATCCCAGGGCAGGATTGAACTGGCAACCCTC
Organism: Conger conger; assembly: GCF_963514075.1. Lineage (NCBI taxonomy): Eukaryota > Metazoa > Chordata > Actinopteri > Anguilliformes > Congridae > Conger > Conger conger. Next base: position 26,226,369 of record NC_083764.1, read on the forward strand.
AGACTGCCAATATATAGACTCAATGAGCAATATATTAGGTAAACCTGTACACCAGCTTGTTAATGCAAATATTTAATCCGGCAAATCATGGGCCAGAAACTAAATACATAAAAGTAAGCAGACGTGGTCAAGAGGTTCAGCTGTTGTTCAGACCAATGTCAGAACGGGGAAGAAATGTGATCTAAGTGACTTTGACAATGTTGGTGCCAGAGAGGGTGGTTTGAGTATCTCAGAAACTGCTGATCTCCTGTGATTTTCATGCACAACATTCTCTAGAGTTTGCAGAGAATGGTGCAAAAAACAAAAACCATCCAGCAAGCAGCAGTTCTGTGAGCAAAAACGCATTCTTAATGAGAGACGTCAGAGGAGAAGGGCCAGAATGATTGAAGCTGATAGGAAGGCAGTCGCCCAGTTAATCAAGCCACTGGTCGTCACCCAGCTTCATAGAAAACAAATGGACTTCTTGCAAATGGTCAACCAAATCGCACAGTGAGGACACAGAGTAAGGGTACTCAGTGTAGAGATGGAATATTGAAAGACAGACACTTCCTGCAAAAGCACCCCAAGGTAGGCAGGCCACATCTAACAACATTTAAACATAATACATTAACACACGTTGAATACATTTAAAATACTTAAGTCTATTTTGAACAGCTTGCCTTGTTGGGAGATGGCCCTCATTGGCTGTCGTACTAACACATTGGCAGGACTGAGCCTTACACTTTTGTGAAAACCAAGACTATGAGCTCGAACATGATTACAGTGTGTGCAATCCAGACACTATTAAAGACCAGTTTGAGTGTGTTGACTAAGGCTGAAGGAGAGGTGAAATGCTATAAAATGGGTGAAGTATATGGAGTATAGAGAGGTGGAGTACATGGGGGTCAAGGAGAGAAAGGAATATCTGGAGCCTTGGAAAGAAGACACCCACACATCAGAAGGCTACTGTGGAGACGAGGGTACCCCATGTTTGGTGGCATTGCCTTGTTAGATGGTATTGTGTAGTATCACACCATAGAGTGCGTGTTTGTGAATACGGTATGTGTGAGGGGTGCATGTGGGTGTGTGTGTGTGTGTGTGTGTGTGTACTTTGGTGTGCTCCACTGATCTTGTCTGGTGCAATTACAAAATTGACCCAGGTTTGGTGTGTGTGTGTGTATGCGTGTACATACAGTACATGCATGAGAATTCAGGGGTTCAGACGCCCACAGCACCACTTAGCAAGGCGGGCAGGGTCACTGTTGACAGCAGATCATCTCATGTGAAGTGGCAGGTTTATGCCAGCATGCCAGCGCTCAGGTTACACAGCCCTCTGTGATGCTGGCATCCATGCTACGCAGCTCTGAAGGGAAACATCCCTTGCTCCAGAGACCTCAAATCAAGACCAACAGGGGCTGAACGAGGGTCTCTGTGAGGGGGGCTCACCTTCGGCACAGGTGGGGCCGCCCCACCTAGGGGCGCAGTAGCACTGGAACCCTGACGGCACATCGTGGCAGGTGCCCGCGTTGGCACACGGGTCGGAAGTGCATGCGTGCTTGGCTGTGTGTGGAAAAAACAAAGAGAGGCGCCATTTCAGACATTACATTACAGACAGACATGGACCAGAGGTCGGTACCACAAAGCAGGATTACATATTTAGCCGTCTAACTGCACTGAGTAAAAACCCGGACACAGAAAAGGAAGCAAATTAAGTATTTGATTCAGGTCTGATCAGTCACAGCACACCCAGTGTTTGGTTACATTTGAGTTATTTAGCAGATGCTTTTATCCAAAACCACTTACAGTTGATTAGACTAAGCAGGGAACAATACCCCCTGGAGCAACGTGAGGTTAAGGGCATTGCTCAAGGACCCAACACCTGCATGGATCTTATCGTAGCTACATCAAGGCTTGAAACACCAACCTTCCAGGTCCCAGAAACTAGCCTACAGGCTGCCCAGACCCTACCCAGAGCCAGCTCCTCCCCACAACCCCATGCCCCCAAATTGAACCAAACTGCTCAAGCGGCCGACAAATGGTGTACAAGTGACAGAGTGAAGCCTGGCATGTCCACAGCTGCGCCCACTCACCGATCTCGCAGTTCTTGCCTGTGTACCCGTCAGGACAGGAGCAGTGGTACTGATCTGGCTCCGTATTCAGGCAGGTGCCTCCATTGGTACAGGGGTGGTGTGTCCCGCAGTAGTTCAGATCTGGAGGTAAAGCAACATGTTATTCAGGCCAAGCGCTTATCAGTGCAGTAAGCCAGTGCCAGTGCAAATACGTAATTGTTTAGGACTCAAATATGTTTCTGTGCTCAATCGATCTTGCCTGATGTAATTTAGCCAACCATTGCATAGGTTCCAATACACCAGAACAAGTAAAGCATAGAAAAGTATCGGAATCCAAAACATTTACGTATTTGACCCGGGTCTGGCTAGCACACAGTACACTCATTTCGAAAAATCTATGCATCTGTAGCATGGTTAGCTCAGCTAGTTCGTTAGTAAGCACGGATGGTGCAGTGAAAGCGAAGGCTGGTAGCAGGTTATCGCGGCAACACTCCCCGATGACGTAACCCTCAAATTCAAAAGAACGTTGTTGCCCTTGGCTAGGGGCGAGTTTGTCTTTAGCTGACTGGTAACGCGTTCGTTCAACAAATATTTGGGCAAGTGAGAGGCCGGGGTTCAAATCCCACCTCAGACTCAGGCAATTATTCTGAGTTTCACATGGAGGGGAAGTCAAAGGGGGGTGAGTGTAGCATGGTTAGCTCAGCTAGTTCGCTAGTAAGCACGGATGGTGCAGTGAAAGCGAAGGCTGGTAGCAGGTTATCGCGGCAACACTCCCCGATGACGTAACCCTCAAATTCAAAAGAACGTTGTTGCCCTTGGCTAGGGGCGAGTTCGTCTTTAGCTGACTGGTAACGCGTTCGTTCAACAAATAATTTGGACAAGTGAGAAGCCGGGGTTCAAATAAAAGTAAGCAGACGTGGTCAAGAGGTTCAGCTGTTGTTCAGACCAATGTCAGAACGGGGAAGAAATGTGATCTAAGTGACTTTGACAATGTTGGTGCCAGAGAGGGTGGTTTGAGTATCTCAGAAACTGCTGATCTCCTGTGATTTTCATGCACAACATTCTCTAGAGTTTGCAGAGAATGGTGCAAAAAACAAAAACCATCCAGCAAGCAGCAGTTCTGTGAGCAAAAACGCATTCTTAATGAGAGACGTCAGAGGAGAAGGGCCAGAATGATTGAAGCTGATAGGAAGGCAGTCGCCCAGTTAATCAAGCCACTGGTCGTCACCCAGCTTCATAGAAAACAAATGGACTTCTTGCAAATGGTCAACCAAATCGCACAGTGAGGACACAGAGTAAGGGTACTCAGTGTAGAGATGGAATATTGAAAGACAGACACTTCCTGCAAAAGCACCCCAAGGTAGGCAGGCCACATCTAACAACATTTAAACATAATACATTAACACACGTTGAATACATTTAAAATACTTAAGTCTATTTTGAACAGCTTGCCTTGTTGGGAGATGGCCCTCATTGGCTGTCGTACTAACACATTGGCAGGACTGAGCCTTACACTTTTGTGAAAACCAAGACTATGGGCTCGAACATGATTACAGTGTGTGCAATCCAGACACTATTAAAGACCAGTTTGAGTGTGTTGATTAAGTAGCGGGAGTAAAAATAAATAAATAAAAAAAAATGGTTGCTGCGGAGTTTCACATGGAGGGGAAGTCAAAGGGGGGTGAGTGTAGCATGGTTAGCTCAGCTAGTTCGCTAGTAAGCACGGATGGTGCAGTGAAAGCGAAGGCTGGTAGCAGGTTATCGCGGCAACACTCCCCGATGACGTAACCCTCAAATTCAAAAGAACGTTGTTGCCCTTGGCTAGGGGCGAGTTCGTCTTTAGCTGACTGGTAATGCGTTCGTTCAACAAATAATTTGGACAAGTGAGAGGCTGGGGTTCAAATCCCACCTCGGACTCGGGCAATTTCTCACCTGTTACATATCCATGTTGGATACATTCCAATAATAGTCCCAACTCCCTTCCAGGACATTGTGCCTTCAAAAAGGTGAGGAAGTCTGCTTTAGGCAACACCAAGCCAGCTCTACCTTTGGCCCTACTAGCAGCAGGAATGAGGCCAGGTTTGAGGCAGAAGGGTGAGGAGACTGATTTAGGAGGTGGGGGGTCGTCTTACCCTTGTCACACAGCAGGCCCCCCCAGTTCTTGTTGCAGTCGCAGCGCCAGGGCTCGACACAGGTCCCATGAACGCAGCCTGGGTAGGGGCTGCACTCGTCGCAGAACTGCCCCTGCCACCCATACTTACACCTATGAAAAAGCAAGGCAACTGATCAGCACCATTTTGAAAACCCCTCCAAACACAAGACAAGATGAGATTCAGTGGTCAAGTAGTTCCATTTACAAAATGGTGGAATGGAAATGGTATGAAATGGTAATTCCAGGTTTCACTACTTGAAACTTGGGGAGAGTTAGCACATAAATGGTACAGATGCGTCGACAGCTGCGCCATTTCCTATAGAATGTTCTCATCTGGTTTGCAATTGGAGGGCAAGGCAAACTCCCAGCGGAAGCCAATTTCAGGTAGGCCTTGAGCCAACGGATTCCGCCCTTTCATCCACACCTGTGGAATTGTGGCAGCCACACCCTCTCGTTGGGGCTGAAATAAAATGGGTTGGCATGCTCAACTGAGGTGGACTAGGGAAGGAGGTGGGGGTGATTGTGTCATTTCCTATTTAACAGGAAACAACCAGACATCTGCCTCTGCATCCATGGAATACAGGTGCCAGATTTAAGAGGAAATTCCACTAAAATTTTGCTGTGACACGTTTCACAAATACGCAACCTCTGACAACCTGCAGAGTGACTGAGGTGTGTCTGGCTGTTTTTTTTGGGGGGGATTTCCTAGAGTCAATTGCTTCGGTAACCTATGAACGACTTGTGTTGAGGTAGCGGCACAATGATTTTACTATATCCCTACTTGCTGTTAAAGTTTAACTAGAATGCATACATTAGGCATGTAGAAACGGCTTCTGTTATTCCTATATACGGAATGTTTGTAAGCAGTAATTTGTAACTGTCCCAGCCTCCAAACTGAGCGTTTGGGGTCCGCAATGAGATTTGCACCATATTGCACATAGGTTACATCACGCTTGATTGATGATTAACAAGTAGATACAGACTCATTTAAATTAGACAGGCAATCATCATCACAGTGCTGGCATAGACAATCACATATAGCAACATTGCCACAGCGGGCATGAAATGTGTAGTTTTTTAATTCTAGCTTAGCCTCCCATTGGCAGACAGTTGGGGAGGAAGTAAGTCAGAATGCACTTTTTACAGAGGGCAACCTTACTGCAGTAATACTAAGCCTTCTTTTTTACCTCGCCCAGTCATTTTTTTTATATTTTAACTGGCTACAATACAAAGATGGCACGCACAGAAAACAAATCTGGAGTAATTATCTTTCAGTAGTTCACATTTGGGTCATATCCGTAACTTAAATTTATTTTCGTAATTTTTGGCTCTTTCTCTGAGCAAAAAACACAGAATTCTACGTTAACGCGACCTCTGCGCGCACGCGCACACACACACACGCACACGCAAATCATTTATGAAAAACATACATACAGAAATGGATTGCACAACATAGAATCATCATCAGTGTTAACATACTCTCAGTGAGCACTGTATTAGAAACACTATACTAATACTGGGTAGGGCCTCCATTTGCTCTCAAAAGATCCTCAATTCTTTGTGGCATGAATTCCATAAGATGTTGAAAATATTCTTTTGAGATTCTGTTCCATGTTAACATGATTGCATCACACAATTTCTGCAGATTTGTCATCTGCACATTCTTGCTGCAAATCTCCAGTTCTACCACATACCAAAGGTGTTCTATTGGATTCACATCCATTGACTGGGAAGGCCACCAAAGAACATTGAACTCATTGTCATGTTCATGAAACTAGTTTGACATGCTTTATGACATGGTGAATTATCATGCTGGATGTAGCCATTGGAAGATATTGTGGCCATGAAGGGATGCACTTAGCCAGCAATAATATTCAAATAGGTTGTGGTATTCAAGCAATGATTGATTGGTATTAACGGGCCCAAAGAGTGCCAAGAAAACGTTCCCCACACCATTACACCACCGCCACCAGCCTGGACTCTTGACACAAGGCAGGTTGGGTCCATCGATTAATGCTGTTGGTGCCAAACACTACCATCTGTATGCCTCAGTAGAAATCGAGATCATCATCAAGATCATTTCTTTCAACCAAACTGAATAAATAAGAATCCAGAAGTTATAAATCAGTGATTATGGCTAAATGTCCTTCAAAATTCCAAGGCAAACCTGACCTTGCCACACAGCACACCGTTTGAAAACCACTGATCAAAAATATTCTGGCCCACAACAGGGGGCGCTAAAAGGGTGATCTCGCAGTCCTCCGCAGTTCGCACGAACGGGGGTCTCCCCAGCCAAAACAGGCAGGAGACAGGAAGTGCCAAGGAGGGGGTGGGGGGAGGGTCTGCGCGTCACTTCTGGACAGGAAACACGGCGCAGAAAACAGTCTGCGGAGACCGAGGGACAGGAAGGGGAACAATGGCCACTGGATGCAGACCGGACCCCGCGGGGGATGAGGAGACGGGGGGGGCTGGGAGCGATTAAGAATGCCCCCCGCCCCCATCTCAAGTGTACCACTTTCTTACAAATCACATGCAAAATACAGCTACTCGGGAATGTGAATGCAAAGAATGCTATGCATGGGAGAAAATCATGACATTATTTAGCATGACTTTTATCCAAAGCAATGTATAGTTGACTAAAGCAGGGGACAATCCCCCCCTGGAGCAATACAGAGTTAAGGGCCTTGCTCAAGGGTCCAACAGCTGCATGCATCTTATTGTGGTTACACTAGGGTTTGAACTACCAACCTTCCAGGTCCCAGTCATGTACCTTAACCACTAGGCTACAGGCTGCCCCCTAAATACAACACCCTTGTCAATAAAGGTGTTTTAAGGGAATCTCTGCCTTGTTGAGACAAGTACAAATACATGCACACATGCATGCAGGTATGCACAGTCATGAGTTCACAAATGAGCACACACCCTGACGCAGCAAGCAATCACTTGCTCATGCAAACGCATAAATAAAAACACAAACAGAACCATAGGAACAGAAATGAGCTGTGTGCAGGCAGGCAGGTAGACACGCAGGCACAGTGTTCTGCAGGCAGGTAGACACGCAAGCACAGCGTTCTGCAGTCTGCCCAGGTAAATCAGGGGGATAGACCAGAAGCAGCCAGTCGGAGTCAATTTGAGCCCATGAGAGCGTCTGTCCACCTACCTGCGTGTCTGTCCGCCCGCCTACGTGTCTGTCTGTCTGTCTGTCTGTCTGTCTGTGTCTCTGTGTGTGTGTGTCTGTCTGTCTGTCTGTCTGTGCAAGACTGTCCGTGCGTGTGTGTCCCGGGGCTTCCACCCACAAGGGGCACTGCTGCCATGCGAAGTGAGCATTGTGACAAGGACACGGACTTACTTGCATTCTCCCGGCGTGTCGCATCCACCATGCTGAAGGCTACAGCCCTGCTTGCATATCGCTGTGGAAACAGAGAAGGGGAGAAGGCATGAACAGTTAGTTTACCATTTATTTACATTGTGCTGACAAGCCATCTCATTCTTTCTGCCTGGGTTATCATAAGAACATCTCTCAGACATTTCACATCTTATTAGCATGTCAGTAATGTATGCAGGTGTCAGATGATGTTGTGCATTAAAAGCCAGTAAAGGATCTTTAAATCTATTCTAAAATTAACAGACAACTAGTGCAGGGCTGAGAGGATCGGGTAACATGTCCTCTGTATTCTGGCTGCTTCATTTTGTACAAGTTAAAGCCAACGTATGTTTGGGAATACTGCAGAGCAGTGCATTAAAATAATCTAACCTAATGCACTAAAAAAGGCCAAACTTCAGAAATAATCTTAATTTATGAAGTCTGAGAACTCTGGTTGCCAATGAAGAATATCACCCACATTTTTGACATGAGATTACTATTAGAAACCAGCAAATGTCCTTTTGCAAATGTCTGGATGCAATGACCAAACCCTTTTTTGTTGTTTCATATTCAAAACTGCAATTCTAGGGAGTGGACAGCACCATTTTCACCAGGTAGGAAAGAGATATAGAATTGGGTGTCATTGGCATAAATAAGCTTTAATACCGTGTTGCCTAATTAACTGACCCAGGGGTAACATGGAGAGGGCAAAGAGCCAAAGTCCCAGAATGGTTCCCTGTGGAACTCTGCATGTTATGTCAAACTTCCTTGAGGTTTGGTCACCCCCAAAAAAACATAGAATTTTCTCTCTAACAGACAGGAACTAATCCAGTTAAGTGCTGTGTCAGAGACCAACCCATTTTGGAAACACAAGACAGATTTAGTGGTCTATAGTGTGAAAGGGAGAAGAATCAATACACATCCACACTCAATTGAAGGTAATTTACAACATTCACCAGGGCAGTCATTAAGCTGTTGTTCTTGGCAAGTCATTTATGGCTTAAAAACAATTTCCTCAAAAATCTTGCTTAAAACAGGATTTGATATGCACATAAATGCACTTATCACAGAATAATCAAGGTGATTTTTCTTAAGAAAAGGTTTGAAATGGTTATTCTCAGAGCGGAGGAGACACAGCCTGTTGATAATAAGAAATTTACAATGTTTAAGATGCCATCTGAAATGCAGTGGAAGACATCTTGGGGATGTTATCAAATGGGGAGAATTTTAGCTGTGAGACAATTTTACTTAATATCTGCACAGCAATCAGGTCAAATGATGCCTTCCATGGAGAGCTGGGTAAATCTAGTGCCCAGTATGGCACCATTTTAGCTATTTTAAGCCTGATAGGAATTACTTATTTCCAAGACAAGATGGCCTCTAACATTTAAAGGAAGATACAAAGCGGAAATATTTAGCAGGGGCTGGGTTTAGGGGGTTGTTGATAGCAGAGAACAATATCCACAGGTTATCACTGTCATATTGAAATAAGAGTGCCTTGATTTCCTTGCAGCAGTTATAGAAAGTCAAATACAAGTCAAAAATGTATCTGGAGTTTTGTCTCCGTTTAAGTTCTGTTTATGGCAGTTTCTTTTTCGTTTTCTGATCTAATCATTAATTCAAAGGGCTTTCTGTTTGGATGAGACCATTAACTTTAATGGAATTTATATTGTTTATACATTTATCAACAGCCATCAAATTTGGAAGATGTTTGACAGTGTGTTCTGCCTTCTTACGCATAGTCAAATGTACGAATGGTCTGACACTGTAAGATCAATAGCAGAAGAGTAACATTTACAGACGGCCTCTAGATCTAACTAGGTCAAGCCTGTGCCAAACCTTTATGCATTGGCCCTGTTGAAGTCAACAGAATGAAGTGGATTCATGAAATCCATAGCTCTTTAGCCAGAGACATTACATAATCAGTATGAAAATGTAAATCTCCAGCCATTAGAATTCTCAAATTCAGTCGATATAATGGATACATATTTGGGTAAAAACATGGACCTCTGCTCCCTAGGAGGCCTATATACAGTGACAAGCAGCACAGGTGTATTGGATGACTCGCATTCCAATATAATTGCAAGATACTCAAATGTAGAGAAATCCTCAAAAATAATTTGTGTGCAATTGTAGGTATCTGCATAAATTAAGGCAACACCCACTCTTCCTAGTTAAGGTTATGCTGTCATTAATTAAAATGAGGAGAAATGGAATGCTATTTCTCCCCAACCGTGTCTCAGTTCAGTTCAATCAAGGTAATATCTCTGAAGATGATCAAAGAGGCGTGCGTGAGGCCCAAATGCTCCACCTCCACGACCCTCCCCAATTAGCCAGGATACGCTCATGAAATACCCTAGCATACAGTATGTTTACAATGCACATACAATGCAGTCCGTAAGTATTTGGACAGTGAACAGTTGAAATAAAAGCAATCACTATGTGCTTAAAGTGGAGACTTTCAACTTTAATTTGAGGGTTTCATCCGTATTGGGTGAAGTGCGTAGGAATTTTGTGTAGCCACCTTCGACTTCCCCCAATACTCACGTATTTTACAGTCTGGGCCCTTCCACCCCTCTATGCATCCCCTGTTCCCAAACTGGTCGCACACAAAGTGGCCGAAGTAGTTATCCAGTGGCCGGCAGTGCTTGTTGCACTTGCTGCCGTAGTAGTTCTCGTCGCAAAGGACACGGATGTGGTACTGGAAGCTGGCGGTGGGGCCGTTGTACTGGATGGCCTGCCAGTCAGTCCCGGGGTTGATCATCCCAGTGTGGATGCTCCTCTCAATCAGCAGATGCTCATCTGGAAAGGAGGCCACAAATGCGTCAGCAGTCTGAAGCGATTGTCTACCGTACCAATCCACAGTCACCACCCAGCCCCCCTATTAGACCAACTTCAGTGTGAAACTAGGCCTTCATTCCAACAGACACCCACACACACACACAGGCATGGACACACACACAGGCATGCGCACACACACAGGCATGCGCACACACACAGGCATGCGCACACACACAGGCATGCGCACACATACAGGCATGCGCACACACACAGGCATGCGCACACACACAGGCATGCGCACACAGGCACACACACACACACACAGGCACACACACACACACACAGGCAGGCACACACACACACACACAGGCACGCACACACACAGGCAGGCACACACACAGGCACGCACACACAGTAGATAGCAATGCAGAGGTAGCAGACCCAATGGACCATGTTTTGTTTACTGCAATGAGTCAGAGATAACACTCTGTAGCAAAGGTGCAGATGCTGATGTGGATGCAGTTCATCTGGCACTGTTATTTAATCTGATGAGTATTACCTTGTGTCAACAATATGGCGATAGATAGAATTTTCCCAGTTTTATTTTTTTCACAGTTTTTTAAAATATTATCTGTCAGCTTCGGGGGAAAAAGTCAGCATGCGGCATACAGCGCATCATCTGCATTTCTGAGTAGGTTATACGGGTTCAGACCAACCCCTAATCTAGTCTCCGACTATTCCTTTTTCAAGTAACCCCCTCCCCAGGCTGGGTGGAAAAAGAAAAGGGGGCAGGCAGAGATGGCAGAAACATTCACTTTTCTCAAGAGAAAAACCAAGAGGCGCCGCCTAAAGCAAACTGGAAATGAGCCCCCTACCTGTGCGAACACACACTAGTGCACACTGACTCACGCACACACACAGTGCATAAAAAAACAATTAAACAGGCTTAAATCTCTCAGCTTCCCATTAACCCAGAGCCATTCACTCATTCCCTGGAGTGCATATTTAATTCAACTCCAAGTCGCACCACGTATATGGGCCAGAATGGGTTTATCTGCATTACTTCCTGTTTTCGATCAATATGGTCACATAATATACAGTACTATATATAGTTAAAACTAATGGTTCGATGATATCTGTATGAAGTAGTTTGCGATGGCATTGCTTTAGCAGCAACGGTTCCTTATTTTGTAACGTGGGGCGGCTCTCTGGAACACGATCATGGTTCTCGGACCAATACTGGTTAAGCAGTCACTCCATATAGGCAACGCCCCTCTCTGTATACAAGCAACTACAGTATAACTTCTGCCCAGCATACAACCAGCTAGGGCTATGGTGTTACAGTGATGACAGAGTAGCGTTTTAGCTAAAGAAATAATGTTTCCAACGGCATATAGTCCCAACCGTAACCTTTGTCAGTACGTTATTCACCGGCAAAAACAGTTCTTGAAACTTTATGCTTAAAAAGTCTGGTGGTTTCGATGTTTTACAATTCTTATGGCCTAAATGTAACACTGGAGGCCTTTACTCAGAGTAAAATTGCCTGATACTTGGTGGTGTCCATTATACCTTTTCCTTGTACCTTTTACTATCCTCTTTAAGCATGTGTTAAGAAAAGGGGGTGGTACTTAAGGGGCTAAGGTGCCTGTATAAGAAGTACAGCTCAATGATTAAAAAACAACTTAACACAATACACAAAAGCAGTATGTGCAAGTGACTCACTGGCGAGAGCAGAACGCAGCAGACTGCAAATCTGCCAAAGTGTCACACGAAGCTTCGAAACAAGTGACGCCTCTAATCGTAACTCTCACCCACAATCAGACATTCATCAGCCAGACCGGCAACGGAAGAACGAGATTGCCCATTTTCCATAATGATAGAGACAGCTTCAGACATATGGAAGCTATGAATCCGTGTATTACAGTTCAGATTTTAGTAATAATTGGATGCCTGGAAAACCAATGGAGCAATGTGAAAAGTTTTCATCGAATGCCACAATGGGATAAAATTTGATGAAAACGCAATTAAACCAAGATTGACCTTGCATATCAGCACCCAGTTACCACCAAACAACCACAAAACCACAACCAGCTACATTGTCCTGATCCCACTTTCCACATAGTTGTTTGAAGGACATGTTTGTGGCCAAAGACAAGAAGACACTTTATCATAATTCCCATAACCTTTAACAGGGTCCTGGTCTGGAAATCAAATCAATATCATACTCAGAACGCAGTTTTGCACAGAACTGACTCACCTACAGCACAGCACAACACAGCAGGAGAAAAATCTCTACCGTAAACATGGGGGCTTGTACTTTCCTACACCCTGCTGTGGTACACCCCATTCCATGCACACAAACACAAACACAAACAGGTACACATACACAGTTACATGAACACACATAGAAATATGCACAGATGCATGCACGTATATATGCAGACAAAAAGCACACATTCAGACACATGTACACACACACACACACACACACACACACACACACACACACACACACACACACACACACACACACACACACACACACACACACACACACACACACACACACACACACACACACACACACACACACACACACACGACAATGCTGGAGGAATTCAGTAAGAATAACAGAAATAGCCAGGCCGCTTCCTGGTAAAGAACAATGGCGCGCGCCTCGCGTCGCCGTTCTGTTTTGTGTCCAAACACGGAGTCGTCCAGCGGGCTTCCTGCTCGCTAAGCACAGCACCGCAGGCCCTTTCCTGAGAGCCCAGGGCCGTACCTTAAGCCCCCATCCCGTTCCCCGGCCTTTCAAACACACGCCCGCATTCCAACCGCCAGGCTGCGGTCGCAAAACTCACTGCTGTAGCCGACAGCTGTCTGGACCGTACTGAACTGACAGACATTAGCAGCCAGTAATTAATAGCTAAATGAGGCGAGGAGACAGACAACCGGCCCCGGCTGCCCAAAAAATGTGCCATTGCGGTTACTACAAAGGTGAAATCCCAGGGAAATCATGCTCCCAAACCCCCAAAAACTGCGATATACTGTAGTGTACACTCCAAAAAAGACTGTTGTGACAAGTGTTTTAGTCTTGTAAGGAAACTTAAGAGAGGAAGATATTTTAAGTAGAAAATATTAGCACTGGCAAATCTTGAAAACTGTCACCTTGTTGGCAATTTTTGGCTTGTTTAGCAAATATAAATATAAATAAGATTTTAAGCCAAAATATAAGACCAAAATATTTTTTTCATAATCAGACCTGGTTCAAATATGTAATCGTTTTGGAATCAAATATCTTCATATACTGAGCGTGTCTGGTGTATTGGAACCTATGAAATACTCTCAAAACATGCAAGCCCTACCGTCTGGGCCTCTAGGTTGGCTCAATTGCACCAGGTAAGATCAATCGAGCACAGGAAAGTATTTGAATCCAAAACAACTATGTAATCGACCCAGGTCCGGTTTTTACAGTGTAGTCTTTCATTTGAGCCCTTTAACCATGGGAACGGTGCAGACAACAGCAGGTTAATACGGAGGGACAGAACAGACTGGTCCCTCTCAGCAACGGCAGCCATTATAATCACGGACTCCCTCCTTCTCTACACGACTGCTCCATTACTGTCCAGTTGCCACAAAGCAAATACACTGAAACTTAACCGGAAGACACCGCAGCCATATTAAGTGTGCATTCTACACTACCAGCCTTACATAAAAAGCCTCCCCCATCACACCAAGCTCAGCCTAACAGGAATCCAGAAGAGGTGACACTGAGTAGGGCATCTCAACATAATTCGAATTTTTTGCTTGTTTCCTTTGCATGTAAAATAACAAGATCAAACCGTCATTAAAAATGTATGTACTGAGCTAGCAACAGCAAGGGGGGGGTTAGCACTGCAATGCAGAAGAGGGAGAACAGTGCATACCAAGCAGGACCATCCTTGCCAATCACTCTCAGCGAAGTCCCACCGACGTCCCACCGACAACCCCCCCCAAGTTGAGAACTTGGTTGTGACCAACCAATAGCAGCACAGAAATGGCTGACAAGCACACTCCAGGTCACGCCTAGTTTGGGTGGATTAAATACAGCAAAGGGGTCAGGAATGGGTCACCCAGCTGGACAGGAGTTATGTACAGCCATCCTTGTTTTAATGTATTTGTTGTATTATGTTAGTATTTTGCTGTTTTAATGTAACAGCCCTGGGACTACTGTTGAAAATGATCTGTGTTGGCTAAACGGTCACATTAACAGACATACTTCAGGATGTGCACTATCCGTGTAAAAATAAACTGAATAAAGTACTGTGAAACCGCTGTGGTCATCGTGGCCATGAGCAGTCCAGACGCTTTTCTCCGCCAGTACACCGGGCTGGACCTGCACAGGTACAGTCGTGAGTCACATACATGCTCTCCCTGCCGCTGCCCGATACAAACGCACAGATGTCAGGGGCCTGGGGAGATGGAAACGTTGGGACCGCTCTCAGCTTTTTTGCAATAATGAATAGCTCAATGAGTCACCACTCCAGGAGGGGGAGAAACCCCGTCCTTGGTGGGCCCATTCACGAAAATATGCCACGGTGCACTGCCGCCAATGAGCTCTGCGTGATCGACCTTTGATAGTCTTCCAGTGCATTGGGTAGCGTGCCTAAGCAATGCTACCGCTACCTGTGGAGGTCAGAGCAGCAGAGACTCAAGAGCAGACTGAAGACTCGCCTTTTCAGGCTGCACCTCTCCCCACCCCTCCCTACCTCCCTGTAATTTCTAATTGGCTTTGCAAGTGGTTTATTTCAGCTCTCACAATTGTGTATAATTTGTTTTATTCTTACTAGCTTTGTGTTTGTGAAGACAAGGGTTTAATTGCTACCTTTTTCTTTCATCTCATCAGATTAACCTACAAGGTCCAAGTTCTTATCTTTGTGGTCATTCCAAGCACCTGGAACAGTACTTCCCTCTAGGGTACTTGTCCCTGGTTAGGGTTATGCACTTGGCCTGACATGCGGTTGAACCTGCGCATGCAATTCAGGCATGGAGTCCACACCTGCCCAACCACCATGACTCACACTTCTCCCCCGGTGGGGTGAGGCAGTGGAAGGGAACCTACCGTTGCGTGTGACGTTGTCCCAGTCCCAGGCTTCCAGCATGAGGGTGTACTCCCGCTGCAAGGGAAGGGGAGAGGAGTGTGAGAGAAATGGGAGGCATTCCTACCCACACCTGCTGGTTACCACAGTAACACAAACACAACACAAGATCAGCCATACTTCAATACATAGCAATCTAAAAGCTGAACTTGTAATCTGCTATTATAATGCAAAAACGTATGCATTATCAATTATGTACATATTTTGTAAATGCATTTTATAGTTGAAATTTGATATAATGCAAACATTTATTGACAACAGGATGTTTATGGGTTCATGACTGCAGAATCAAGTATCATCTTGAAAAATGACATTTTCCAATCTGTTTTGCAATGTATTCAAACCCGCACATACGAACGTTTAACTATCTCAAGCACCATTGTTTTAGAGAAAGTCAAAACATGATTTTATTTTTACCCAAATATTCAGTAAAACCTATATGAATACATATTTACCATTCATAACATGAAAAGGGTTGTCTGGGATAGATTTTCTGACAGCACCAAGCGATGATTTAGGGTGATGGTGAGGAGGTGGAGGCTGTATCAGTTACACAGCTCTCCCCTGGAAGACAGGGCCATCCATCAGAAATGCAGGCTGGGAACAGTCGGTCCCAAGAGGAAGCCCTTAAAATACTGTATGGTCTCACAACTGTAATTTAGTGCATAATTACAATACAGCACATGCTGGTGGTGGGGGCGGGGGTTTCTAATGAGCCATTGGTCCACCTGGAGCTCAGCAGGAGAGTTGGGGGACTGTGCCTAAACCAAAGATGCAAATGTGTAATCTGACCTAGACCAACAATCATCAGGGGCCACAACTTTGAATTATACCAACTAACAACATGTTGTGCAAAATTTAAGTTGAGGTAGCTTTTTGTTTTTCAGTGCTTAACCCTCCCTCCACCTTTCCAAATCTACCAATCATACATAGGGCCACCAGTTTGTCTCCACGAGGTTTAAGTTTTATTTGAATGGTTACCCTCAAGTGGTCCCCATAGGCACTCCAATGGCACAGTTAAGTGACCATTCATACAAGTTTCTAATGGAGACATGCATAAACAATGAGTTTACCTAATACGGGGAAAGTCAGGAAGGAACATGAACATGAACATAGATTGAAGTTTAAATGCAACAAATGGCATGTCTTTGAGCCAGTGATCCACATTACTGAAACTGGATCGATTCTTATGTGACGACAACAACTGTGGTTGTTAAAACCAAATGAGAGCCACAAGTGAAAGGGGACAAGGAAGAGGTGGGGCTAGTTGATGTTAGAGCAGAGACAAGCAGAAGAGGCAGGATCCAGACTAGAGCAGGGTAGTATACCATGATTAGGATTATCAAATGCAATAATAGTCATTGTGGTTTATTACCATGCTTTCGGGTAATTCCATGTTAAATCCACACTTTTGGACCGGATCGTCACAGATTTTAAAGGTAAGATAGTTTGAGTGATTATAATAGGGGTGGTTTTGGTTCAAGGCCAGGTGAAGACCAATACAATTATATAAGAACCATTTATCTTCAACCTGCAGTAAAGGAAATAGGGCAAGTCAAAGTCATGGAATTACGCAAATTAGTGCAAACTCTGGTAGCCCATATCTCACTTATTAACAATCTGAGAAAAGTGTAATTCAGGGTTTCTGACATGCCCAAATCAGCATGACAAATCTAATTAAAATCTGTGAAAGAGTGTTGTGTTGACATGGACTTACCCTTCATCTTTTTCTCTTGAATTACAATCAGCAGCATGGTCACACAGCTTCTGTGTGATCATGCAATATGTTTTTGTCATTCACATAGAAGGTGCATAGTCTTGCTCCTGATTGGCTGTTTTATCAACACCCAATAGATTAAGTTTTTTGCCCCCCTTTTACACACAGCCTCTGAATTTTGGATGTTTACCACCACATCAGGCAATAGTTAAGGACAAAAAGATTTTAAAAATACAGTAAATTGTGGCGTAAATGACCGTTATTACATTCAATAATTACTGTTGTGGTATATCGCCTAGTGATACTCCAGACTGAGACTGTACATTAAGCAGCATGCCAAAAAATGGCCAAGGATTAAAAGGAGTATTATGGCTGTCTGGTTGTACCAGTTTGACCAGGAAAAAAAAAGGGGTTGGGTAGGAGGCTGGTCTAGCTTGACCATAGCAGATGCTTCTTAAAAAAGGTGATTATGGGACGAGGGCTTGGATCATCTGGTCACATGCAGGGTGGGGGTTGGGGGGGAGGGGGGGTGTGGCACAGGGGTCCTGACCTCACACTCTCCGGCTGATTAGCTGGATTAAGTGACAGCTGCCCAAACGGCCGGGGAAGGAACAGGACAGGAGGGTCAGCGGCCACCTTAAACTCACCGTCCCGTAAGAGCCACAGAATGAAAGGACGGCATGTTCTTGAGCTCTAAATGAGCACTGCTACAGTACAACGCTGCTGTTTTCAACTGTTTTCAGAAGCCCTAGTGTTGCGTGTCTGGACCACATTATCTCACCCTCGCCTGAGGAGCTGATAGCAGCGATTATTTATAAACACCGTCTGGGAACCAGAAAACAGGGACCACTCCATGAGGTGTTTGGGGCCAGAAGAACCTTGGCCTCTACACAAACCCCTGCAACCCTGCACAGCACACCCCCACCCACCTCATTATGCCCAGCACCCCAGCCCTATCAAGCTTCAGCCAATCACACCGCTGTTCCTGAGGCAACACAGAGATTGCACTGATCACCAGCTTCAACACAGTATTCACTACAGCACAGTAGCAGGGATAGACGAGTAGTCAGGCGATGTCACCTCCTGTATATAATGATGGAAGTCCGAACATATGGGAGAGGGGCTCCTTGCAAAACAGTAGTAGTCCAAGTGCCTGAGGGAGGAATTTGAGGGAGCGGTTCCCACGGTAGGAGCAGGAGACGGGTGGGGGTTTGGGACAGGGAGTAGGCTGATGGAGGCGGGTGTGGGTGTGGGAAAGGGATTGCAGGGTTGTGCCTTGATGATAGAGGGGACTGCAGTGTCCACAGTCCCTAATGGCCACTGAGACCTCTAATCAGGCCCACAATATGCAGGCTTTGTATCCCTATAGACAGCATATAGAGTAGCTAGAATTTGCTGGACTGAGGAGCCTGCTTTACTGTACTTCTGAGGCATTAACGATTTCCATTTCAGCCAGGTTGAACAGCAGTCCATTTTGATTTATCCATTTAACGACTTGGCTTTTTGGAATGTTTTCTCTAAAATTTAAGTCAGTTGTCTAGAACTCAACTGTTTTCAATTATGAGTAGGAATCATTACATCAGCATTATAATGTTCTGTTAAGAACAGGGGGAGGGTAAAATATTAACGACTGAATTAGAGACAAATTAGGTTCCTTTGGGGCTTTTATGTCAGGAAAAGGGAAGCTCTGCCCTGTGGTGACATAATTCTCATAGCAGAAGCATTTCCTTCCTTCCAAATTTCCCTATGAATCTCACAAAATTTACCTAATAAGTCCAAAAAATACAGTGTGTGAAACACTGCCTATATGGGACTGTCATTTAAAACAATTAACCCCTTAAGTATCGACCCTTTTTTTGACAAGCTTGAAAATGAGAAAATGGTTACGATTCTTGAACCATTTTGATTCCAGGCATAAACTTGATCTCTTCTGAAAGGTAACCCTTTGGTAATATTCTGAATTACTCCCAATATTACTAAAACAAAGTTACAGAATCTCAAATAAAGTGGAAGCTTTTTTTCTCACTCAAGAAATGTTCTGTTTTTAACTGCATACAGATTGTAGCTGTGGCTGGTGCGCTAAGAAACACAATGGAGCCACAGCCACAACACTGTACAGTTTCAAATTTCATGACAATATAACCAAAAATGAACATTCTGCAAAGTTATGTCTAGGCAGTTTGGAGACTACTCTAAACTACTTAAAAAGGACACATGGGAAATAAATTATATTATGGGGTGTAAAATACTGCATTTTGCTCATCTCAACCTCCCTCTCCTGGCAGCTATCCTCAGACAGCAACAGGTAGAGAAGTAAGTACAATAATGACAATACCATCTTGTGTACTAACTTATTCATTGAGATCCATTGATTAAAGTAGTCAAAATTCCCAAAACTCCCATCAACAAGTCAAACACATTCCACAATTTCACAAGCTATTTATTATTCAAAAGCAGGCTGACTCCGTATTTATAAGCATACTAAGTAATAATAGAATACATTAAGAATATATTTTGATGCTCACCAATATAGAATGGGGTCATGTCATTGAAAATGCCCTCTATTGTGGAGCCAATGGTATTTTCACTTCCTCAGAAATATTCACTCAGATGAGAGAAGTCATTCAAAGGAAGTCCTCTATTTAGACAAAGGCATTGCAAAATACATGTGTTGTAAAACATCAACCTTTATTGGCATAAAATCTCAGGAACTGTATTTACCCAAGCACAACAGTCTCAGCATGGATGGAAATGCTATGGTTTGTTTATGCAGGTGAAAAAAAGTTGTCACTTCAATAACATGCCCATAGTCAGTTCTTTGATGAGTTGAAGTTATACAGAATTTTCTTACCCACGGAGGGGGGCAATGCATTTTCTCTGCAAATACAGTGCCGATACTAGTCAGAGATGCTCATACATGGGCTCACCATGTTCAAGAGAGCCTATACAAAACGTAGATAATTAACATTCATATGCACAAGTACTTTTCTATAAGTATACGGTGGGGAAACAGACAACAATTTGAAGTAAACAACGGACATTCTATCCATGTTTCACCGAGTTAGCGCGTTTAATTATAACGTTTAACCTTCTTATGCATTTGGTTCGCTGGACCTTTGGTCACAAAAAGGACACTGACATTACTTTACTTCTTGTGGTATGTGGATTTCCAAAATGCAGAGAAAGTGAGGTCACCCCATGCTTATTTCACCACCCACGTTACAAAGTAAGGAACTGTTGTTGCTAATGCAATGGCATCTTAAAATTACGTCTATTCAGATTGAACCATTTTAACACTGCCAAATGGTATATCCGTTACCATAGTGATTGAAAACTGCATCGTGAAAAAATGTAAGAATGCAACAACAAAACAAAAAAAAAGGGGTTAATGTACCAAAATCCAGTCAGTTGTGGAGAAATTAGAAGTCAAAATTATAATACTTTTGCAATAAATATTTTTGTATGTTTATTTTACTCTATTTCTATAAAATATAAATATGTATTCTCTGACATTCTTGCATAGGTTGAAATGGGTCTATAACCTTTCTCTGAAGCCCTCATTCACATCCCTCTCTTCTTTCATCACTCGCTCCACCCTCCCTCAGCTCCAGTCTATCACATGACCCAGCAGTGTTACATGACACAGCCCCTTCCTGGCTGAGTGTTAGAGAGCAGAAGGACACCATTCCCGTCACCCCTGCGACTCCACCCCGACGCGGGAAGCCGTGACCTTATCAACACACTTCTCACCGTCACATCCCATAAACAGCGCCAGGGCCGCCCTATTAGAGCAAGAGGGCACAAAGGCTCGGAATCGCTCACAGAATCCTCACAACCCCCAGCCTTGTACAGTAAGAGGCCATTTTCCCTTATTAACTGTTCAATTATTGTATGGCTATAAAATTAGCTACATCAGCTTTTCCAGTTAACATCTGAAAACGTCATGCCAATAAAAGATTTCAAATCAAATTTTAAAGACATCAAAAAGACAGGAAGAAAAGAGAAAGAGAGAGATGAGGGCACCAGGTCCAAAGACACCAATATCAGGGAGACTGGTATCACAACACTTAACCAGCTGAAGACACCTTTGCTTAAAACGACTCCACATTCTTCCGATTCACCCAAAAAGGGATCGCTACCATCTACCATCCACTAGCTGTTCCTAATAAAAGGTGCATCGCACATCCCACCTCTGGCCCCCAACTGCAGTGCTGAAACCCCCATAAATTCAAATGACAGCCAGTGATTTATTGCCCTCTGACTGACAGGTTTCCCCATTCATCGCGTGAAGAGTAAATCGCTGCCTGTAATCTTCATTAATCTTAAACGTCAAGTCAATCCTGGCTTTCAGACTTACGGCAAGTGGGGGGTGGGGTGGGGTGGGGGTCAAGACATCCTCGGAGGTGACCTTCAAGTGGAGCCCGACACCAACAATGCTAGGCCAATCACAGGAGGCCAAGAATGTTCTGCGCCATTTGGCTAAAATGGGAGCATGTAGAGCCCTGTCTTAACTCTGGAAGAGGGTGAAGCAGTTTAAACAAAATGAAAACCTTTCACTGCTAAAGGCATTACACATATTATACAGCTATATGTACATCTTGACCATACATTTATATTTATTTGAGTGTGCGTTTGTACACGTCCATATCATTTTGTGCACCTGTACAGGTAGACTTGCGTTTCTGTTTATGTGCATTGCAGTTGCTGTGTGTGTGTGCGAATCCAGTCGTGTTCATGTATACAGACCTGTACGCTAGTCTCAGTGTAACTCCATGCTTTGTTTGTTTCTCAGATATGAACGACACTCAAAACCACCTCCTCTGTGATGTACAGTAGCACATCCCAGCCCGTGCCAGACAGACCCAAGTCTAGACTCTGACTGACAATGAAAGCTGGGGGTGGCCTTAGCGGGCCAGAGACACCCCTACGCTCCTACGCTATGCAATCAATCATCTGCCAGCGAGGGGACTAGGAGCTCTGTGCACCAGGGGGTGACAAAGGTCCCGGCTGTAGGGTCTGTGGAGGGCAGACAGGTCACACATCCATCTTCTCCACAGCACATTCAATATAGCCCAGCAGTCAACCCACACTATGCCATTACACACACTCTCGGGGTACACCCTTGGTGGACCTTTAGACCACACTAGCTGTCATAGGTACAAAATAGCCAAAGAACAGTGACAGCATCAAGCTTAAAGACAGTTGCTAGTATATAAACATACAGCAATAATTACATTGGCATAAACATGGATTGAGCCTAAAGATTATCTTCAATAGAAACATGCTACTATGTAGGCTACCTTGGTTTTTTTGCTGGCACCGTTTTAAAGAAAGATGCACAAAGAAACATTGCAGAAACAACCAGAGCATGTAGAAACGGTAGGCTAGGAAACCACTTTGATCAAAAAATCTAGAAGATACTTCCTTCTGCAGAAATACTGTAAACCGAACAAGCAGCTTGTGTGTGTGAATAAACACCAAACACTTCACCACCATGTAAAATGGGCCATCTGTACACACGCCGAGCTTTCAGCATGTTGCTGCAAGAAGCAAGATCACTGGCTACGAATAAGCTGAAAAATAACCGAACTCTTCCTCGCACAACAACTGAGACTTTAGGGACCATACAGTATAATGGCCGAGCACATTTCAGAAGTACACAGACATGCACATATTTCCCTCCATTTCATCCAAACAATATACAATCGAACATAGTGTGGTGCAAATGCTTTAGGTGTCAATTCCTAGATTTATCCTTGAGTTGATTAGCCCAGCTAAGGGGATCTGCTAAGCAAAGACAATCACTTAGTTAAGACCATTAACTTGAGGCATGAAGTTCCATGGTCCAGTCTCTCAAGTCTGCAGAAAATGGTGCAAAAAACAAAAACATCTAGTGAGCAGCAGTTCTTTGGGCAAAAAAAGCATTGTTAATGAGAGGTGTGAGGAGAAGGGCCAGACTGGTCAAAGGTGACAGTAATGCAAATAACCACACATTACAATGGCGGTATGCAGGAGAGCATCTCTGAACACACAATATGTCAAACCTCTAAATGGATAGGCTACAGCAGACCAATAAGTCTTAAAAAATCAGTCTAATAAATATCTATTAAAGCACTCACTGAGTGTATATATAGTGCCAAAATACCTAATTGACTTAGATGAATATAACTGATTTAATGCCAGCGCTTGCATGCTTTCACATACTAATGCACTAAATAGCCAGGGCAGTGTAGATTTTGTAGATAAAGTGGTTCATTTAGGCAGCCACTGAATGTTTTGGAGCCTCTGTCTTAATATGCATGTATTAGCAGCAAGCAGACATGACAGAGCAAAAACAGAAGCTCTCACTGAGCTCAGACCGAGAAACAGACCGCCGGGGTGGACGACACATCATTTGGCGACCAAGGGTACACCTGAGTGTTCTGGGGCTTTCCAGAAAATTGCAGACTGTTTCCAGCGGAACTGAGAGAAGACACCCAAGCCTTGAATGGTAATCTAAAACCTCACAGAAGCTTCCTGGCAACAATTGAGCAACGCAAGGCTTCAGACAACACTATCCCATTCACCGGGAAATCAGCACAGAGCCGCTTTCAGCATTATTAGACTGGCCCAGTGAGCAGTATTTGCAGCCAATTCCCCATGTGGCAAGATAGCCTATGACAACCATTCAATAAGAACACCCTCATCTCCACATAACCGCCTTGTGCAGGAACAGAGCATTTTGTCTAATGAGTGCTTCACCTGAATGCATGGGCACCACATTTTAGGAAAGGACAGATCTTCCCCTATTTAAAGCATTTCTGCTTTCTGCTTTCTGGAACATAAGGGCATCCAAGCTCCATCCATCATTGAGGGGATAATGCAGCGACACTGTCAGAAAAGTCTTCCCTTTTCCCCCCAACACCCCAAATGCATCAAAATGACATGCAAAGAGGTCCTCCATGGTGACAAGATAAGAAAGGAACACCACTACCTTAATTGACTAAAAGCACTTAAAAAGATTGATCCTCCCCTTTTGGCAGGGGATTTGCTGACCTCTTGCCAAAATGAACTCTGGACTGTTTTTTCTTTTTATTTGATGTTTTTTAGCATGCATGTTATAATGTATAGCAAAAGAGGGTAAGGTTACCTTATTTATAGTAATAATAAAAGTGTTACGCTCTGTCATACAAGGTTAAGAAAGGACCAGAGTTTGGCTCTTGGAGTGCGACCAATGGTGGATTTATATGAAAATCCTGAATATTCGACTCTCAACTTCATTACCCTCGTGGCAGAAACTTAATTATGGGTAAATGGATGCACAAAATTCTTTGTCTTGATGTCATCGTTCAGGATGTCATTTCCTAATAGGCCTGGTTAGAGCTGGCTCCTGGAAATAAGTGTTCTCTCCCCTCCGCTTCTGTGACTAATGCATTCCAAGCAAAGGCACTGAAGCATCCTTCTGTCCATTACTTGCTCTGGGTTATAAAAAAGAAAATGTATATATTGCACTCTGACACAAGAGGCTTTTTGTTGAAGGCAGAGGCACAGGCAACTAGCGCAGAATGCCCCACTAACCTCAGACTTCCTGCCCACCCGCAGAGGGGGTCCAGAGCAAACAAATCAGGGCAGATGCCATAAATGTCTAATTGTAGTAGCAGGATGTTCAGAAATATAACAGGGCTAATATTTCCTCCAGGCAACTGAACACAACCCTTTCGTGAAAAATCCCTATCCATGGGAAGGCCTGAGATGAGCAATTAAGGCAGTTGACAGCACCTAAACCAAACATTGAAAAGTCAACCATCACACTATGAGGCACCACCTATTGCAAACATCAATATTGCAGTTACTATTACTATCTGATCAATATAGTGGTAAGTTACTATTACTAACCAATCAATATAGTTGTCAATAGCATTACTAATTGATCAAAATAGCAGACAGTTACCATTACTAATCGATAAAAATAGGGGTTGGTTACCTTTACTCACCCATCAATATAGTGGTCAGTTACCATTACTAACTGACCAATAAAGCAGTTAGTTAACATTTTTAAATGTCAAATAAAGCAGTCAGTTGTCTTTACTGTCATACATTATGTTGTGCTATTACCCATGTAAAATGTAGGGCTGTCAAGTGATAACGTATTCATATTTTTAAAGCGTGTTATCGCATGGAATTAATTATAATGGATTTTTTGTTTGTTTGTTTTAAATCATGCGTAAGATAAGCCAGTGAACTGGAGACCATTAGGGTGAGCGGAGAAGCAGGTTAAGGAGAAGGGCAGGAGGGTGTAAGATAATTGGGGAGGAATGGAGTGTTAAACAGTCGCCTAGCAACACACAGCAAGCCTCCAATCAAGTATGACTAAAGTTGTCATTCAACCTTGGAATGTGGAATGTGGTAGCCCTTTGCTTAAATGGGACTTTCCAACTGTTATTTCACCGTCAATAGAAGAGTTCTTTCACTGAGGACACCGAGGCCCTTATTGCCCATTCAGATGGGAGTAGTTTACGAAAAAGGAGGTAACGTCGCCCCAAAGCTTCAGTGTCGAATGCAACACGCCTAGCTCAGACCCTCCTCTTCAATACCCTCCTCCTCCACTTCAATACCGAGCACTGTTGATTGAACGTGCTGCATCGATTTGACATGTAGAAAACTGTACATGGATATCCATAAATAGACATGAGTTACTTAACAAATGACACAAAAAACCAACAAATACTGTTGGTTTACTGTAGTGCCACATATTGGACTGGGCCCAACACAGAGGGTAAATGGTGTAGTTCTCCAAGAGTTCAAAATACAAACCAAAGGAGTCACCCACTTTGCACATCATGTTCTGTACTGGAAGTCTCACACCAGATATGGTATGTTAACTTTCTTACAATTTTAAAACCATGTGGGCAAACTGATTCAATCAAGAGCACTGTTCATTCGCCCCCAACTGACCAGAATAAATTTACCTATAAACGTTTGTTATTATGGTTATAATTCCTAAGGGATTCAGCACACAATCTAACTTTAATTTTGTCTTTGGCAGGCAGCCCTATGAAGACGAGGACATGTTCACCAGGAAAGGAAGGCTGAGCGAGTACGGTACACCCCACCGCATCACACACCAGAACAGCGTGTTTGGCTAATTGGACACCTTACTGAAATTATTACTGTAGTTATTCCACGCACACCGACAGAATACGTAAAAACAGAAAATGTATTATGCTTGTCCGACAGGTGGCGGCCCCACTGTCTGTAAGAGGTGCTAGATATCTATTTACAATACACTGTAGATGGAGTTACAAGGAGCACACTTCGAACGGACGTCGAGGCAGGGGGAAACATTCCAATTTAATTAGCTTACAAGGAACAGTATATATGTACAAAGGCGAAAACGGCACAACTGCGAAATTCGAATTAAATAAAATGTTATCACCCGATAAAATTTAGCATAAAGCCATTTTGAGTACGCAATGGTTAGAGTTTTAGTGGATATAATTGTATATATATTCATAATAAGGAGACAATTAACTTCCAACGCGACTCACCACCTACCTATAACCACCCCCTCTCCACTGGTAAAACGGGCTACAAATTAACATTAATAAACCAATAGATGTTCTCCAGTTTTATATTAGCTGACTGCTGAGCAACGCAAAACTCCAGAACCCCGACAGGTATTCGGTTACCAATAACAGAGTAGTTCCACTCACTGTCGACAGACGCTCGGATGACAGGCTCCATGCACGCGCTCAACGCTTTGCTGGGCACCCGTCCAGGGGTGAAAGTGAATACACCAGCTACAGAATATCTCTAGTGGTGCTCTCCTGCAGTACCTTCGTGCTCGCCTTTACTGCTTATCTCTTACCAGACACGTACTCTTGGCAGCAATGTCAGCGACAAGGGCATTAATCACCAGTTTTTAGTGCAGAATTGCGTTTTTCAGGGTGGTCCAAATGAATACAGTGCAAAGTAAATCTTCATTAATATTTTTAAAAAGGCACGTGCTTAATATTATTGCATATTTATATATTTAGGTACAACAAATCTTATATGGCACTGAGTAATTTGGATGAGTGTAAACACGCTCCCCATCTGCAGGGCAAGTCGCGCGCACTTCACGCGCCATTGTGCCCGCTGGGCTGTTTGGCACACGCACCAGAAAAAGCAACCGGCACGAATTTTCCTCCGGGACGGTAGTCACCTCATTTGCACTGCACCACTACGCTGACAAGGCAATAGATTCTTAAAACTAAAAGCTAGACTTTCCTCTTACTGACATACAAGAAAGTAGTAAACATATTATGTTAGAAGATATTAAATATACAAATCCGTTAACGGATTTTCCCATTTCCCAGTTCCCATTAAGAGTACTGTTGGAAGTATAAATCATGAACCACTGGTCTTCACGTCCTCTACTGGACTGTTTATTCGGGCTATTGCTTTTATTTTCAGTAGCATTCCGAACATGTGACAACTCCTTTCATCAACAACCAGAAGCCCTGAACATTGGATGGCACTCAGTTCGGCCAACAATTAGCCTACGGACCTCAAAGAAAGGCATCGACATATGATCAATATGACGGAACACGACATAGCGATTAGGTGTAGGTCTCTCCACTTTAATGGAATGCGAATACATTTGACCGACTAAATGTATAATCTAGATTCTTGATTATCACATTTTTATCGGATAGGTAATGCCATAAAGATACACATCGGCCGTAATTAATTTGTATAAAATGTACTCACCGGCCAAGCAAACTGGAAAGGGATAACAATCTTCCCAGCATCATTCAATTTATTTGAATTTGTTTTAGTATTCTTAAAAGAAAAAATATTTCCACCAAGGACGTCAGTAGATCCCACTCCGTAGGTGCATGCTCCCGTGATAGTGACCACTGATTGGTAGTACTCCTTTAAACAGACTTTAAAGTAAGTATCGCACTCGTCCCGGGTACAGCGGAGATCCAGCGCGTTTCTTCTGCCGTCGCAGCACTCCCCGTCCAACAACTCGCCGTTTACATTCTGTACACCAATCAGCTGCAGCTCGAAATAGCCAGAGGACTGGGACATCTAAAAATAACATTAAAATGGAAAATTATTAAAACTAAACAACGTGCATCCAGGAGCAATACATGGTACACAGCAACATAACATATCAAATATCAAAGTTACATAGCTGTTCGCTTATTCCCGCTCAAAGAAGCAGTGTTTAGGCGTTTTCCTTCATGGAACGCATTCACTACACTATTCCGCCCTTACTTGGTTTAATTCCTAGTAAATTAACACCACATGGTTTGCTAATACCTGCAGTGATTTAGAAACTGTATTCGAAAACTGAGGATAGCCGTTTTAATTACAACGCAAATTATTTAAAATATTTAACGTGTGCATTAATACGCGAATGTCAACACACTATAAATCAAATTTAAACTAAGTTATATTTCATGTTGACAGACAGAAATGCGAGATCACATGCTTAAAATGAAATACGCCTGCGTAATTGAATAAAATATACAAACAAAACGCTGCAGCCCATTCGTTAAACGGATGATCGAATCATTTCATACCCTCAAACTTTTGACTCGATTACTTAAACATACATTAAGCAAATTTCTAATACATGAAAACAGCTGTCCTTTTACCTTTGTCCATGACGTCAGCAGCAGCAACACTATTGAAAAGCAATTCGTAATCCTATTATAATTCCACATGCCTCCTATCAATTAGTGTTATCATGAAGGATAAACAAGGAGCAAAAAATGAAAACCAGCCGTTTACCGGCGACGGGATCTTCCGTTCCTGGCATGCAAAATACCAGATTGTTATTTTTTCCTACAGTATTTCTAAATGGAAGAGAAGCATTAGATGCTTGTTTGGGTATAACCGACGCCGCACACTGATGGTCCAGCCTAGCGTCTCTCCCTCCGTCAAATCACTCTACGCAACGGATCTGTTTCACAGCTAAAGGAAAGCCCAGAGTTGTGCCTGTGATCGACAGCTATGCCAGCCACTCACGAAGCCGGGTTCTAGCACTTGTAGGAGGCCAGTTATAAGCCAACCAAAGGCTCGGAGGCGGGGTATTTATAAAAACTTGCGTTGCTTCGTTCATTAAGCGGGGATGTGAGTTTTACTTTTAATTTTTAGAGTGAGTGAATGTATGTGACATTCAGTAATATATACTTGACAGAATGCATAATACAGCGGGGGTCAACGCTTCACAGTCGGTAGCTTGAGTAAATCCTAGAGCCCAAGATACGCATGTGTTGTTTTCGATCGGCGACCATTGGTCGCACCACCCATTGACAGTAACATACAGGTTTAGCTTTTTTTTCATTCTTTTGAGGTTGTGCAGGTGGATTATTGTCGTATAAATCGAATACAGTGATAATTGTTTTTGTGTCATGATTGAAATATGGGGTTTCAGTTGACATTTGACAGTGCTATTCACCTACAGGTTTCGCTTACATGACGTCTATATTCTCGGTAGCAAATGGCAACTAAATAGCTGTCAAAACATTTAATATTTTAAGTACAGGAATCCCAAAACAGTAGTCACAAAATAATATTGAAGTTCAACCTGAAATATCTTGTCAATGGCTTAATTGGGATACAAGTGGACTCAGGTGTGCAGAAAAATGCAGAGATGTGTCGAATGTTCTTGCCTTTTACAGCAGTGGTATTCAACCTCGGTGCTGGCTCTTCGTGTGTGGTTTTCGTTCGCACCACATTTGCAATCACAGAATAACAAACTGTTTTTTTTTTCTTAATTAGGTGCTTTTCATGTCTAGATACATTTTGTTTACCCTCTTAAGCCACATTATGCCAGAAATGGCTATGTGTACCATGAAGAATAAAAGTCCCATGTTCACATTGTGCTATTGCAAATAATTGCAACAAAACAGAGGTAGCAAAACACTTTAAATCAGGGATGTGCAAGATGGGAAGTATCTGTTTCTGGATTTCAGACCAATTTCTGCTCTTAATTCTTTAATTATCCCAATGATTTACACAATCTGCCTTTATAGCCACATTCTGTGATATAAACAGCAGCTGTTACATGTTTCTGTCGTGTAGCAATTCAGTGTGGTCTAATTAACGAGTTAATCGGTCATCGTGCATATAGCCAATTAGCTGATTGAGCCTGGATAACTGGTGGCAGCAAAATCCTGCATACACACCAGCCCTCCTTGACTGGAGTTGCCCACCCTGTTTTAAATGATCAAATTCAGGACTGAGGGGAGTCAACAGGCTCCTTAATAGCACAATGCAGGCCTGTTATAATTTTCTCTGTCTTTGAATTCTTCATTATCCTCCAAATGGTTAGTGGCCTCATGTCCACTCTTTCATCAATTAGGAGCTTATTGATTCACTCCAGTCCTGAATTTGATCAGTTAGAATAGAGTTTACCTAATTTTGCAAAGTAGTTTCTAAAACAGCGCATTGTGAACATGGGCTGACTTTTATTCTGCCTCGCTATTTCTGACAATGTGGCTTAAGACGGTCAATAATCATTCTAAACATGAAAATCACCTTATTGAGAAAAAATAACAGCTTGATAAAATTCTGGGATTGCAAATGTGGTTGGAACTAAACTCACACACAGGGGGTCCCCAGGGCTTAATTTGAATGCTACTGCTTCACAGAATATCAGCTTGGCCATCAGCGCCCTCTTCAGTGCACTTGCGCTACCAGGGATGCTACTGTGACCAGACTAGCAACTCTCAAACTGCAGAAGAGACTTTGGAGTTATCTGCCTTTCTTACTAACATTTCAGTGACTGTTTTGCAACAACTCTCTAAAGCAGTGGTTCTCAAACTAATTTCTGGGGACCCCCGTGTGCTTACTCAATAAGGTTGTTGAACAGGTGTTTGAGTTCTTTCAAAATGTTATCCTTAAACTTACTGGTTTGGTTCCTTATGATTTGCTTGGTCTTTAAATTCTTCACTATCTATCATGGTTAGCTTCAGTGCCCAGATGTCCACACTTTCACCAGTTAGGTGCCTATTAATTAATCGCAATCTTTAATTAGATACATTTATGTAATTATGTAAATATAGCACAATAACCCCAGTGTGAATATGAAAACTTTATTTTCCATCGTATGCAAAGTTAGTAATGTGGCTTAAGAGGGTTGTTTGATGTGCTGTTTCTGATATTCTGCACGACTGCCACAAATCCAACCTTTTTTCAGATGCATCCCTGCAACCGAATCTATATATCCCAAATGCATCAAATCACCAAATGTCAATGTTGATGTATGAGGTTTACCAATGGCCACTGCTGTGCATGATATACTAAATATAAATTAATGTATTAAGATATTCATATCAGCCTGATAGCAGATTTTATGTCATGTTGAATGGGAATCGAGAGAGAGATGTGTTATTGCTTATGTATGCACCTTTCAGTGCCACTGTAACTTTTATTGGAACAAAGTGACACGGGACTGTGGTTATTTTATAACTATCATATGCCTGTGAAACTGCACATCAATACATTGTTTTATTTATTGAACCAAAGTTGAAGGGAAAATAAAGGTTTATTAGTTTATTAGTATTTGTCATTTTGGATACCTGGGCTGTAATTCTGAGTCGCTAGCCATACAAGATTTTGAAACTAATTATGATCAATCAAATTTTATGAATCTAGGTATATTCAAATTATATTTCAAGCTTACTTACAGTAAATAAAGCTGTCCCTCAAGGTTCTGTTTTATTAATTATTTGGGTCATGGAATATATCCAGAAAAGATATATTTGTATGCTGATGACACACTTATTTAGACCACTTTATTAGGTAGACCTGTACAGAAGCTTATTAATGAATGCAAATATCAAAACAACCAATAAAAAGACTCAATTAAAGATTCATATAGATTAAATTCAAGTGCATATAACGTGCACTCTTTAAATGCACTTTATTTGAATCTTTAGGATGTTGGGCAAACTACCAAATCCAATCTCTAACCTTATAACAATAATAATAATATTACTGGATCCACTGCACTAGATCCACTAATCTAATTATTTTAAATGTACCCAGGGTGTACCCGAGGCTTAGTAAAACTGCCTTCTCTTTCTATGCATCTTGGGCATGGAATGAGCTGTACATTATTTAGGAAATTATTATTTTGGACATACTTTCTCCTTTGAGTACTGTGGCACGTTTGCTCAGTTTGCGGGAAGGATGCAGGGCTTTCCGAGGACCACGTCCACTGGTAAGTAGGCACACACCTGGACGATATTGCGAATAAGTCCAGGAGTTTGGAAGGTGTGCTTGTTTCCACAGTAGGCGGCTGAGACCAGGAACCTGTAAGAGAGGAGAGAGAGAGACCTGAGACCCGAGAGTGCCAAAAAGTTCCAAAAAGCTAAGTGAGTCAGGTTATTATTTTTTATTTTTTACTTTGTTATCT
Organism: Conger conger; assembly: GCF_963514075.1. Lineage (NCBI taxonomy): Eukaryota > Metazoa > Chordata > Actinopteri > Anguilliformes > Congridae > Conger > Conger conger. Next base: position 26,258,966 of record NC_083764.1, read on the forward strand.
TAGTTGATAATTTTTTCCCCAGAAACCACGAGGGGGAAGGGCAAATAGTTTTTGTGCCCTCCATGTGTCCTCCATGTTTGGGACAACATTGTTGCCTCTTGTTTTTTAAAGATATTTTTAAGGACTTTTTCAGCTTTATTGGACAGTATAGTATAGAGAGACAGGAAGAATGGGAGCAAGAGAGAGGGAAAGACATGCGACAAATGTCAGACGGTCGGATTCGAACCGCCAACGTCGCGGCTCGCAATGAGCATGCGGTCCGTGCTCTACAGGCTGCGCCATCGAGACACCTGCTTGTTGCCTCTTGTTTGCCACAATTTTAGATTTTGAATCACACAATTAACATGGCACAATCTCAGATTTTATTAAAGGGTATTTTTATGCATTTTGGTTTCACCATGTAGAAATTACAGCAGTGTTTATACATAGTCCTCCCATTTCAGGGCACCATAATATAAAATGCTGGTATAAGTGAGCTCTCAGCACCTAGTCTTTCTTCTAGTCTTTCTATCACCTTTGGAAATTATTATTGCTGTTTATCAACATGAGGATCAAAGTTAAAAAAGCTATTATGAGACTGATAAACAATAATGGTTTGAATCTTAGGCTTACCAAAATCAACTGTTTGGAACATAATTATGAATAAAGAGCACTGGTGAGCAGCTTACTAATCAAAAAGCGACTGGCAGGCCAAGGAAGACCTCCACAGCTGATGACAGAAGAACACCTGTCCATCAGATCAGAAACTCTCTTCAGGAGTGGATTTGTCAATGACCACTGTTTGCAGAATACTTGACTGGAAATACAGAGGTGAAACTGCAAGATGCAAACCACTGGTTAGCTGCAAAAACAGGATGGCCAGAATTAGTTTGCCAAGAACTAAAAGATCCAAAGCATATCACCTCACAGTCGTGGGGGTGTTATGGCCTGGACATGTATGGCTGCTGAAAGGTACTGGCTCACTTATCTTCATTGATGATATAACTGCTTGTGGTAGTAGCAAAATTAATTCTGAAGTGTATAGACACAACCGATCTGCTCAACTTCAACCCGTGAATGACACAACCTATATTCCATAGTTTCACTAGCGTATAAAAATGAAGTAACTAGCAGGCAAAATCCCCTGAAATGTCAATTCAGAAAACACAGATGGTAATTTACCATTATAAGTTGGGCAATAGGTTCAACAAAAATTCATAAACAGTGAAACATACCACTTAGCACTTTAATGGCCATAAAGGCATAAAGCATATGGAATGGTTGCAAACTTGCCAGAAAGAGAATGCAAATGCATATTATCCCCATGAACGGTAAGGAAGATGGTGAGGGAGACCCTCAAAGACTGCAGTTTAAGAATTGTGTATTGGGGTCAGCAAGTCTAAAAGAATAAGATAAAATGGCACCTCCATACCAACAAACTCTTTCAAAGGGCCATCGACATGTTTGGTGGCCTGTTTGGCGGCCTCAACAGTCACCAGGTCTCAATCCAATAGATCAACTTTGGGATGTGGTGGAACAGGACCATGAATGTGCAGCAGACAAATCTGCTGCAACTGCGTGATGCTGTCATGTCAACCTGGACCAGAATCTGTAAGGAATGTTTCTAGCACTTTGTTGGATCCATGCCATGGACAATTCAAGCTGTTCTAGCGGCAAAAGAAAGTCCTACCCAGTACTAGAAATGTGTACCTACTGTATATGTTTTTGCCATCCCTCCATATTAACACATAAAAGTATTCTTTTGTCCCTTTGTGGTCTTCGCTGACAGATATGTATACTGTAGTGGCAGAGTGGTCCCAGTCCAGCAGTAAAGAGCCCTGCATCATGGAGTCCTCTCTCACAGAGTTCAGCTGATAAGCCCGTGTCATTATCCCTGCTCAGAAGATAAGCCCCTGACAGAAGTGACTCACCTGCTACACCTTTTATATGTTGCTGAAGACTCAAGTGTTCTCTGAAACACTTGAGAAAAGGGAATGTAAATAAAAGGGAATGTAAATCCTAGGAACTTATACAGTATCCAGTGTATGCTTTAGGGTATAAGCAGTATACACTTTTCATGCTATATATTCTTTAGTATGATGTGGCAACGTACTGTGTTTATGGTAAACACACACACACACACACACACACACACAGCAGTGCTAGTGATCAGTACTGAGTCACGTTTGGGTTGAAATGAGTCTAAGGAATAAAGATTAAATCTGTGACATGTAGCCCCAAATATTGTGCTTTGAATGACTGAACTTGCACTCAAATCTTCCTTCTGTAACAGACTGATGATTGCCTTCAGATTGATTCTTTTGGATCCAAAAGAAGATTACCCAAAAGGTAATAATGTATAATAGACCTTAAAAACTGGCTTGCTAAATGTTGACACCAATATTACTTAAACATAGGGACTGCAAACCTGTGCTGACACACTTCAGAAGTGCAAACTCAAACATAAATCTGTTCCATTTTTCACAGGATCCATTCTTTGGTGGTCCGCAATCCGCACTGTGTGACGCAAAAATTCCTGCCTCTTTAATCTCCTTCCATCACCTATGACCAGAATTGTGGGAAGTGTTTTTGTGCTCAGGAAGTTCAAATCAAACAATTGCGGCATCCTTGGCATCCAAACCCAAGGAATTTTCCTTGGAGGATGTGACACATACCCAGCTCCTTAGTCGGCACAGAATTTAACATTCAGTGAAGTAATCTGGAAAAGTGAGACAAAATGAGGGCCTTTGGGCACAAATACCAGGAATGGGCTTGGCATTAAAAGAGGGATGGTCATGCAGGCAAGAACGTAATCCCCACTGTGAAGTAAGGTGGTGGATATGTGAAGTTGTGGAGCTGTTTTGCATCCAAGGGCCCTGAGAACCTTATGGCATGTATGGCATCATGGACTCCAACATGTACCAGATTTTACACCAAAATGTACAGTGATTACTTGTGCTTAGAAACACTGGACAAATTCCCTTAAAAATTTGAGGACAATATCACCACAAATTCTGCATTATTTTTTCTCATCCATGTCTAGGTTTTCAAAAAGGACATTTGGAGACTCCAAAAGGACACATGGAAACTACACGATATTATTGGTCTTATGAGGTGTAAAATACTGCATTTTGCTTACTAAATTATAAAACGCCTTTTATCCTGAAAAAAAAAAGTGTTTGCACTTCCCCCTCGCCTGTCACCCTCCCTCACTGTACCAAACTCTCTCTCCTTGCCGCTATCCTCAGACAGCAACAGGTTGAGAAAATCATAAAAAATAGGTACAATAATCACAATATAACCATCTTGTATACTATATCTGTTATAAACATATTGAATAATTATATATTTTGAGAATGTATTTCGATGCTCATATAAAATGAGGTCACGTCACTGAAAATTCCCAAAATGCAGAGAAGGTGAGGTCCCCTCACATTTGTTTTACCACTGACAAATGACAAAATAAGGAACTGTTGTCGCTAAATGGCATATTAAAATAGGTTATTGAGATAGAACCGAGAATTTTAAAGCTTTCAAGCGGTATATCCTGCCGATGGTCTTGTGTTAAGTACTTTTTGTAGACATTTTCATTCATATGAATCAAAAGTGCCAATAATCCTGGATGGTACTGTTTGAAGAGACATAATCACATCAAAAGTAAAATTTTGGTGCAGGGATTAAAAAAAAGGAAATTGGATTAACTTTGACCCTTAACACAAGCATGAGTACTCCCTATCTTTGGTTTTCCTTTCACTGGTCATGGTGGTTTTTTGGTCAGAGCAAACACACTGAATAGATGGGCACTTCCCTCCCACTTCAATTCCCTGTCTGCCAGGAAGAAACAGGAAAACCTATATTCTCCAGGAAGGAGGCTAGCTTCTCATCTGCTTCAATTGGAAATGAATTATCTGAATTAAGTCTGTTTTTTCCTGTATTATGTACACATTTTGTCCTGCACTGGATAAGCTTTTACGTGGCAGCCGATATATGGAATACGACACAAGCAGTGAAGATATTCAATTCAACATGTGTTTGAACTGTTTAAGATCTGCCTCTTTAGCTAAATGCAGTTCGTAGGCAGTCCCATTCGCTGATTGAGCTGTAGCCTACGTAAATAACACATTAATTTCAGGTGATTGCACCAACATACATTAGTCAGGCTGAATTTTGCACTGCGTGTTTCATGTACATAAATCTGGCCCTGGGTGTCATTGGCGTAGCAATGATATGCTAGGCCACCAATAATCATTCCATGGTCAAAGTCTCTTGGATCATATCTCTTCCCCACCTTTTCTGCATGCCTTTATGCATGGAGTTGTTGTGTCACATGATTGGCTGATTAGATATTTGCATTAAAAAGCTGGTGTAGAGATGTACGTGATAAAGTGACGTAGATCAAATTATATCATGAATTTATTTCATTCATTTATTTAACATCTATACAAGCCATTTTCTTCATAATGTATGTATACATGACTACATATCTATATACTATGACCTCTAGCCATTCAGATCATTCTTGTTGCCAAGAATATATAAATCAGACACATTTTCTACAAGTTTATCTAAAAGCCACTGTTTTATGTGAAATATGGAAATATTCTTTCCAGAATTTTTTTTTTTCCAGTTTACTGAATAACCACTGGCACACCTGCCAAGGATCCCAGTTTGGAAACCCGTACACCAGTTGGCAATGGAACAGATTTTTCCACCTACAAATGAGTCGAATGTAAAAATAAAAAAAAGAATTGATAGAAAATGGCAGCCAATAGTGTATTCTATTGACAAACACACATGAACATGAACACATATACTGTGTTCTCAAACCTTCATCCGGTTTGAGAAGACTCCTTAAACAGACATGCTTTAGCCTGTGAGGCACACTTCCATGATTTCTCATTGTCCCTTTTACAGGAAAAGCATTTTTGACTCATGTTAATGACCAGGATCAGTGCTCAGTCATCCTTTCTCAGTTAAACCGGTCCTCTGGAATTACAAGAAGCAAATCTGCACCCTGGGGATAGAAAATGCAGAAGGACTCTGTGCCAGCATGTCAAAATTGTATCCAGTTCCAAACTGGCATTACAATGGCTGTAGCAGTTGGCAGCAGCCTACTTAGGGGTAATAAACAAAAAAAAGGAATAGGAGCTTTCCAAAAAGTGAACAGTTCCATAATGGCATGAAGAATAATTTCCTGTCGTGGGTGCATTCATACCCTTGTAAGCCAAAGTCAACATCAATTGTTACATAATGGTACTGAGTGATCATCTTCACACACACCCTGTTAAACAGAAGGGTTTTAACAGATAAAGCTGTCTTTTTCAAGATGACAATACCCTCATCCACCTGTGTCCCAATGTCTTCCCTCAAGCCCTTACGTCTAAGAGCTTGCGTACTTTCAATTATGTGTTTCTACGGACGTGACTGGGCTTGAGTGCACACGTATCCCACATTGTGCAGTAATAGGACAGACTGTATAATGACATCACCACCAATGTATCCGGTTGAATGTGCTTCTTAAACATGGGCCCAGTGCTGGTAGCAGCGGGTTACTTGAATTACTGTACTTGAGAATTTTCTTGAGAATACCTTTGTAATCAAAGTATCAAGGAATATGCTATATCGCACTTTGAATCCCTTCTGACTTGAGCAAGAATGCGTATTGAAGTGTCATGTTGTTTCCTAGTCGTTTAAGGGGGGTGACACTGATGTATATCCTGGGCTTTTCTGTCACCAGATGTAAAATTATGTCATATTCCTCATACAGAAATCCAGAAATTGGCAGACTTGGAGCATAAAGCCTGGCTACATGTGGTACTATAGCTTAACACCCCACCACCAATATGACACCGATGAGCCAAGACATTATGACCACCTGCCTGATATGCTATGACCCACCAAGGCATGGACTCCACAAGACCTCTGAAGGTATCTGGCACCCAGAAGTTAGCAGCAGATCCTTTAAGTCCTGTCAGTTGCGAGGTGGAGCTGCCATGGATCGGACTTGTTCCAGCACATCCCACAGATGCTCGATCGGATTTACAATTTGTGCAGTGTGGCAGGGTGCATTATCCCACTGAAAGATGCTACTGCCATCTGGGAATACCGTTGCTGTGAAGGCTGTATCTGGTCTGCAACGATGTTGAGGTAGGTGGCATGTGTCAAATTGACATCTATGTGAATGCCTGGACAGCAGAACATTGCCCAGAGCATCCCACTCCCTCCACCTTCTTCTTCCCACTATGCATCCTGGTACCATCTCTTCCCCAGGTCAGCAGTGAACACGTACCGGCCAACCACATGATGTAAAAGAAAAACGGGAAAACATTGGACCAGGCAACCTTTTTCTATTGCTCCAAGGTTCAGTTTCGATGATTACGTGTCCATTGTAGGTGCTTCCGACAGTGGACAGTGGTTAGCATGGGCACCAGTCTGCAGCAGTGCAGCCCCAGGCCCAAAAGGGTGTGATGCACTGTGTGTTGTGACACATTCCTCCTGAAACCATTATTAACATTTTCTGCAGCATGTGCCGCAGTAGCCCTTCTGTCGGTTCGGACCAAACGTGACAGCCTTTGTTGCCCTCACATATCAACGAGCCTTGGGTATCCAACACCCCTTTGCCGATTCATGGTTTGGCCCTTGTCAAAGTCACTCAGATCTTAAACACCTGCCCATTTCACTCGCATCCAACACGTTGACTACAAGAACCAACTGTTCACTTACCATCTGATATATCCCAGACCTTGACATGCCCTGTAGTTATGAGATAAACAACGTTATTTTCTTAATCTGTGAGTGGCCTTAATTTTTTGGCTCATCGATGTATATAGATACATATTCTGTGTTCATTACCTTGTAAAATGGTAAATGGCTGGCATTTATATAGCACATTTATCCAAAGCACTATACAATTCTTCTCATTCACCCATTCATATGTGTATTTTCAGAGGACAGAGGAAATAAAGACATCAGAGCACAAAATGCATGCTGTCTCTTGTTTTAGTGCAATGATTTAGTGCAATGATTTGTTCTGAATGCAAAACAGATTCTTGAGACATGACTAATACACACGCCCTACTGATGTTTAATAACGATAACATCATATCCAATATTACTTCTCCTGTATAGTTTCTGTTGGCGGGGTGATCCCACAGTAAAATATAATTGCACACAAACAGGAAACAGAAAATCAGGTTGTGTGCTCCAGTCAAATCCTACAAATTACTTCGGGGAGTTTTTATGATTTTCTGCATCTACTTTTATACTGTATTTATATTTACATTCATATTTTTTCTAACCACTGCTACAGAATGCCACTTCCCTCCTCATACTTCAAATGAGTAACTGCATTAGATTTAACCCTATCCATTTTGCCCCCTTGCGGTTCAGTCGTCAACATCCCAAATTATTGTTATGTGTTCATATTTATAGAATACAAAAGTGTGACATAATAAAACTGCAAATAGGCAATACAAGATTGTTAAAAACACTCTCTATTGGTGTCTCAGTGGCGTAGCCTGTACAGCACAATCCGCAAGCTCATTTGCGAGCCGCCTCCCCCTGGCCACACTCATTGTTTACTGCGCTCACCATGCCACAGACTAAAAGGCACATTGTTAGGATATGCCACTAAAAGGCATATCCTAACAATCCTTGATATGGCCAAAAATCATGTTCCAATATATGTAAGAACAAAAAATATACAAGTTGCATGAATAAACACAACGGCTTTTATTTCACGTCCGGCTGATATATTTACGGTTTAGTAGAAATATAAGTTTGTTTTGCTAATGATTTGATACAGACATATTTACAGAACCAAATATCCCACCTGGTTATGAAGGTTGGACTGTTTTTTATTTCGTAATCCTTTTGGCAATTTTTGAGAAAATTTTTTTTATATATATATATATTCCTAAACAAATGTCATCTTCAACTATTTCTTATTGTTGCATAAATGCATTACTAGGTAATTTCAGTACCAAACTAATGTACAACATGGTAAACTTCTTGTACAGGGTTTCCTTCCCTTTCCAACAAGGTATAATATGTCATATTCAGGTGACAGACCGTTTACTATAGATCAACCTGTAATTGTACTGGCTAATGGGGCTGTAGTTAATCTAATTTTGAAGTAAAGTTCAATTGGTTGGGAAAAATTAGGGTGAGTAATCCTTTGTAGAGAGCTTTTTGGACACTTTGGGCATGGTTTATAAAAACATACTCTGATAAATATGAACACGTGATGTGAAATTTTCTTTACATTTTGTATCAAAAACATTTTTTGGTAGAAGAATATGCTTTTCTAATCATTCATGTGTCTGGACATAAATGTATGCAGATATGTGTTTTGTATTTGGAGAGGTTTGGGGACACTTGAGGACATCTGGGTGCAGTTTTGGGAAAGCTTGTGTGGAATTTTAATGCCTGTTGATATCTTTATAATTAATAAATATAATAGATATAATTTATAAATATAGTAGTTCTGGGTTGGTCCTTGAGATATTCAGTGCTTTTTTTTTTGTATTTAGTAGATCCTTGCTCACTTTATGTACATGCTCTGGCACTTTGTGTCGCCTTCTTATTGTCTCCCAAATGACAAGCCTTTTATCCATAAATATGAAAAATCTGTGAGAAACATCTCATTTTCGAGCCTGAGGTACAGGAAGTGAAAGTTTCTATGGGATAGTCCCACCAGAATCATCCACAAACAAATCTGAGATAAAAATAAAATTGGTTGTATATTTTCTGACATTTACTATTACAGAGGGTCAAAATAAGCCCATACAACACATAACATTATGTTTATTGCATGTTTACTATTTCACCCCACCAAAATGTATTAAAAAAAAATAAAATAAATAAAAATTATATTTAAAAAGGTTAACTGGTTTTTAAGAGATGTCAAACACTGAATGGGATCAAATTGACCTCAAACAAAGGTCTTGTCTTGAGTATTGGAACCAAACCTCACAGTTTAAAACATTGGGCCTCATTTATCAAACTTGATCCAAATTAATTTCACCGTAAATCATTCAGAAATGCATTTACACAAATAATGTGGGATTTATCAAAGTTTTCAGACGTCAATTATTTTGTAGGATCAGAACAGACTTCACGAGTGCTCTCAGCTGTTCGTATTGTGTGTGGAAATTAAAGCATGTGATTGTAAAGCTAGTTTTACACTTTTATTATTCCATTCATTCATACTTTATTTTGATTTTGAGTGGCAAAATTATTTTAATAAGCCAATTATAATTATTCATATCATAGAAAAACGGAACTGGATTCAACATTAAAATTGGTGATGTAAAAAATTCCATAAAACACATAAAAAAGTTTGCTATAAATAGGACATACAAGTAATTGCTTTGATCTTCATTGTTATGGCTGACCTCTCTTTACATTAGATTTACATTTATTGCTTTATGAGATGACTGGGTACATGGCAAGCCTACTTCAGAGAGAGCGCAACTTTGGCTGAGCCAATTTATTTGGTGAGGCTCACAAGTCGGTTCTGACCATAGACAGAAAAAGAATGGTTCCACCTGCCCAGCCTGTGCAACACACTGAACCCAGAACACTGTCCAATTCCAAAACATTTTCAGGTTCTTTCCATCCTCAGCTTCTTGGGGACTGGCACAGTAAAAACATATTGCTGTCGCCATTCCTGGGTCATTCCAGACTGCATCGTTTCTCCTAGAATTTTATAACTTTGCCCCCAGTTTAATGTTAAACCATTTCTGTTTTACCTGTTCCATAGTACATGGAACTCGAGACAGAGTATATAGCAACAGCAGTATCTTCCTTTTCTCGTCACTGACATTCCACTGCCGCAGTTTGTATACACAACCTATGACGCCACACCACATTTTACACCATTCGTTTTTATTCCAGTCCTATATGGTGCATACATTGCTTTTTTTTTCATGTAGCCTATATAAACAACAGTAGGCTAATTAGCAACAAACTTAGATGTTTGTTTGTCACATAATCTGCTTCTTATCAGAAACTCCAACAGCGTCGGCACTCCAAATAGCATATTTTTCATTGCTGACTTTGTAGTCATTTCTGTGGGTCATAGCTATAGCTCTTTATGTTTCCCCACCAGGACAATCAGCAATTACTCATCAATTTTTTAACAGAATAAACAATGAACAATAACTCTGGAGGAATTTGTTAGTTTGGTTCCAATCAGACATAAATTTACACAGGGATTTATGAAAATATTGATACATGAGGCCTAATTAATTGAATAAATTGTCAAAGGGTGGAAACATCATATTGCTACTCAGAATTCCACCCTCTTAATGTCAAGTTCTCCAAACCAGGATTTCCCAAGGCAGTTTTTTTGTCTTACAAAATAACCACTCAGTTGCTGAAGACCCTTACCACAATAAAATAGTCTGTGGTTAATGAGTGATATGATTGAGATCTTTACCTATCCACAGTCTGCAGCAGCAATTTCACATACATCTTCATAGAAGAGTCTGTGTGTGAGGAGGGCCCTTCTGTGGTTGCAACTCTACCCTCACTGCTCCCAGACCCACTGTGCACCTTATAAATCAACCAGTCATGTTTCTTCTATGGCTTAATGGATTTATTACCACACTACCAGTTCCCTAGTACTGGCACCCAAGTTCCATCCTATTAAGACTATTAAGTGTGTGTACCCAGTGTGTTGGTTTGGCTCTCGCGGGGTGGGGTCCTGTCCCCCTGCCACCTATTGACCTACCAGCCCATTCCCCGAAATGACAGGCTCCACTGTTATTCTGCATATTATGTACCTTTTCCATTTAACCCAGACCTAGATCCCCCCTCCCCCCCATCCCATCCCTCCCTCTAACCACTGTTGCCCTTGGTTTGCTCTTCAGATTCAGGCCTGTGAAGCTGCCTTTTGACAATGCCCTTTGTAAGATTTTTTCAAAATGTAAAATTTATAGTATGTAGTTCAGCAGATACGTTTGGTTCAGTGAATGGGTGCAACCAGCCAGGAAATATAAAGGTCTATGAGGTCACATGGCAAACAAGACATGGCAACACAACAACAATTGTTTGCAGGCTAGCAACACAATATTGGTTAATTTTCAGGTGGTTCTTAGCATGATTCAGCATGGGTAGTTTCAACTGAGAAGAGAACATAATGCTAAAGTGTGCTCAACTACTGTATATAAAAACAACTATGCTGCTGCCTTTTATACAGCTTTGAAAAAGCAATATCTAGTAAAAAAAATTTACTAGATATTGCTCGCATAGCTTACCTTTTTTCTTGCATGCAATGTAAGCATGTATAGAGCAACAGTATGCATTGTACTGAATATATATGTATATATATATATATATATATATATATATATATATATTTTTTTTTTTTAATTCTTTATATATCTTTTTAAAATATGAATTTCAGAAAAACCTAGGTGTCAAAATTATTAGCACCACTAACAATTATTATAAATAAAATCAAAAAACTTAAATTGGCAAAAAAAATAGTAATTAATTGAGTTTATCTCAGTCGAAAGGAACTTTTTGTCATTCCGTCAGCGTATGCAAAATGCCTTTGTTATCCATCAGCATGGACAAAACCAAAGAACTGTCAATTCAAACGAGACAGATGGTAATTAACTACAGAAAACATACCAATTAGCACTGTAAGGGCAATAATAATAAAAAAAGAAAACATATGGAATGGTTGCAACATGCCAGGAATTGGATGCAAGTAGACATTGTCCCCACGGACAGTGAGGAATATGGTGAGGGAGGCCATGAAGAACCCAAGTATCACGGTTTAAGAATGGCAGAGACTGGCTGCATCTTGGGGTCACCAAATCTCAAAAAGAACCATACAATTTAAGATCAATGTAATAATGAATTCGACGAAGTACCAGGACGTTCTGGCTGAAAATCTGGTTGTCCCTGCTAGGAAGCTGAGACTTGGTCATAGGTGGATCTTCCAGCAGGACAACGACTCCAAACATGAATCCAAAATTGAATGAAATGGATTTTGTTTCCAGACTTAAATCCCATCAAAAACCTGTGGTATGAACTGAAGAGGGCACTCCATAAGCACAAGCCCAAGGATATCAATGGTCTTCAAAGGTTCTGCATGGAGGAACGGTCAAAAATCCCTCCAAATGTGTTCTCTAACCTTATCGCAAATTCTACATGACTCACGACTGTCATCTTTTCCAGGGGTGCCAATAATTGTGAAAACAGTTTTTTGAGGAAATATGTAAGAAAGACTTGTCAAAAATGTAAGATACCATTGAATCATTAACAAAGCACACTCACTACTCTGCTGTTGGAAAATAAGTTTATGTCAATAACAGTTTTAGTTTAACATTTTATTCAGTATTTTTGGTGCTTATTTATCAAGGGTGTCAATAATTATGGACCTAATGTATGTGTCTAATAGTGACCATATGTACTGTAAGTACTTAACTCAATTTATTGCGTGGTAACTGTGAAATAACTAAATCACAATTTGCAAAGCCATTTACACAAGTGAGTAATATCACGTTGAATGCCAATTAGCAGCATTTCCCAGCTATAACAAAGGTCTAATAATCAGAATATTGATATGTGGGTTTCCAAAGCAACTAGAGTTCCAAAGTCAATGTCTGAACTGCAGGTACATCAATCATAAAATATGCTAAATTATTTAGTGTGGCAAATGGAATGAACAGCGTTGAAAATGAGAGCATATGGCATCTGCATCAGTAAAGAGGAAGCAGTCATAAGTCAAAGCTCACTGACAGTGACAGATGGATACTGATCAACAAATTGGCTGTTATATTGGGGGAATCAGGTCTACACCACGGTGAAATTTTGGGTATCACACCCTTTTATTTACAGTATTTCAATGCAACAAAACAGCACAAAACACATGCATGTTTTAAAAACAATGCCTAAAGTATTAAGGTGATAAAGTGATATTTAAAAAAACTGAAAAACCAAAATCAAGGGAATACAAACAGAAATATTACATAATCATCAACTAATACTGTATATAACCAACTTCACTTTGAATCAAGCATACACAAACCTTAAGATATTCAAAAAAATTGGCATATTATAGAAAGTTGAAGAGGCTCATTTCAATGCGTTTCCTCATAAAATAGATTAAACAAAATTTCAGTGCAAGCTACATAAAAAAATCTTTCAAAAAACAGCTTTAGCAAAACCTTGCCAATAGAGGCCTAAGTTTTTGTTGATGATAATCTCGGACACCTTTAATTTAGTTTAAATACGTACCTGTGTACCAATATGTACCTGTGTATTCTGCTCACATGTGCAGTCACAGCTAACATGATTGAAAATGCTCATTTGACAATAGTAGAAGAGAAATAACTTAATACTAATACATGAACAATAGAGTGAATTCATTAAGACACATCCATTGCAATTCAAGCTCCAAGTGAGGTCCTATGAACAAGTGGGGAATTGAAATAATGGATAAGTATGGAAATAAAAATAACAAATGGAATGCAACTTTGTGGTCCTTCAGGTTTCCCACTCATTGAAACACAAAACACCTGGGTAAGACGAATTACAACTGCACATGTTGGGAAGAATTAATAAAGGAACACCAATTGTAAATCATACATTTAGGTTAAAGATCTGCATTTTGGGTACTCGGCTGCAAAGCATGAATCTTTCCGATAAAGTGACAGTTTCCCTTCGGTCTTTTGCTGTGCTTAAGTCAAACTCAGGAAGAAGGCAAAAAGTGTTTTACAGCGGGAGCCGTGGTGGCACACAGCTAAAGTAATGGACCTCGATGCAGGCATCAGTGCGTTACAGTCCGTTACAGTCGCACACCGAGGACTGGGGTGCGATTCCCGGTCCTGCCGGCTCTCGTGGAGCGGCATAATCGGCTTGAGAGAGGGACCTGGCACGGGTTAGTAGGATCACTGCATACAACAGCGCCCGGTCGCCTCGGAATCGCGGCATCACGGCTCTGAGACGATATGGCTTGAAGAAATGGTCTCTGGATCGCTAGATCCCTCTGGGCTGCCGAGGGACGGGGTCATTATGTATCCCCCACTAAAATCGATAATTGGAACAGATAGGGTATAACTGGCTACCAAATTGGGAGAAAATGAGAAAGATTTGTAAAACAAATTACAGAAAATATAAAGAAAATTAACCTCCATCTTTAGTGTCATAAACTGTAAATTCTGAAATCCAAAATGAAAGGAATATAAATACAAATAAGCTATATTTCTGTCAAAATATACAGTATACATTTTAAAATATATTACTTGTTATATATATGTACATATTGCACAAATTTACAGTATTGTTAAATATGTTGTGTACAATATGCAATATACACATGCATCAGCACAGCAATAATGTATATATTTTTTTAAATGCACAGTATATTAAAACTTTTGTTTGACAAAATATAGCCTGTAAATTTTGAATTTATATAAACTACATGTAATGTATCTAAATTTTATCATACCCATTTGAATTTGTGAGAAATGAGGGAAAACTCAAATATGCACTCTGTACCTTTTGGCCTTCAGACTAACACTAGCAACAATGTGATCCCAACACATTTTAAACCCCTAGGATCTGCCAGTGTTTGCATGTACTGACAACTATAATACCAACCTGTATGTTGAGTAGACATGATCGTGGGGATAAGGAGACTAGAGCTACTGCTGTACTCTATTAAAAAGTTCTAACCTGCTTGCGAAGTATTACGCATATTGAAAAAATTTCTACATTTTCAGGCTATTCATGTTTAAAACTTCATACAACTTTGATTTGAAGATGTCACTCACATACTAGTAAAATTCAGTTGTATGTTATTGTATTCACTACTTCCAGTGCCTTCCACACCAGTTTGAAAGTCTATCAGAGGTTCTCAGAAGAACATAATACTGAGATAGTGTATTGTACCTGTGCCATAATAGTTGCACACTGTCCCTGAATGGCACCTAGTATTATCAAAACTTTGAGACCTGAGATGTCTGTTGTTGCTTTTCAGTGTTTGATTGTTCCAAGCACTTTACAGATTACAGTAATTATGCAGTCCGTTTGTAAATACTTGTTGAAGTATAAAATGTGTCAGCTGACCACAATGGTTGATGAGGTTAACAATTAATTCGGTAATATTTCATTAGGTCATCATGGAAACAGTTTAATAGAATGTTACATGGTGATGACTTGTTATAGCATAATACAGCTCCAAAAAAAATGCTATATAATGCTATAAATTGGCTCCCTGGCAAATTTGACAAAAATATTTAGCAATTGCATTTTGTTATTCTGGTTTGATGAGTCCTGTATATTGCTGTATGATATTGGTGACATTGCATGCGAATAAACCATTAGTTATGTATATTTTTAACACTTTTATCACCCTTTTTTCTGCTTTTCCAGTGACATTGTTCCCTCCCCTTCACTGCAATATCAGTGGAGGAAGCATTCAAATCCCACAAACTGACAGAATTATTTTAACATAATGGAAAATTAGACATAATCCTTTGCATAATGTTACCACTCAATAAGCCAATTGCTGTAATACGTTACAATGTCACTAGGCTGACCAGATGTCCTCTTTTTTTCTGGACCCTTCTTTCTGGACTTGAAATATCCATACAGGTGGGTTTCTAAATTCATAAAGAAGTTGATTTAATTTACATTTCATGTCCAGTTAGGTTTTACTTGTACAACAGATGGCAAATAAAGAAACAAAATAAACAAATAGCCTGGTATTATGGTCATAACACCTGTCCAGGCCCATCCTTTTTTCAAAATCCAATACATGGTCACCCTAGATGGCTCAGTACCTGGAGATTCCAGTAAATTGTGTGTGTGTGTGTGCGTGTGCGTGTGTAGGCGCATCTGAATCATTTCCTTCATGTAAAAACACGCAGTAGTGATTAAATATGATGTATACTTTCTTATTCTAAATAGATTTCAGAATAAACCAATGTAATTACAACTTTCTTAATGTTAAACCTTAGTTTCTGACATGAATATAGTTAGGTATATGCAGTTCAATAATGTTGCATTTGCAATTACAATAAAATTATAATTCTTATCCTTCATCAACTTCTTATTATTATTAGGTGGATGCTCATACAGTGTGTTGGAAGAAAAAGAGCAACTATTATTCCAAAAGGAAAATACATGCAAGTTCCTCTTACGATGACACATTTCCACAATCGTGAAACAAAATAAACATCACTTTCAGGGAGCACTACAATAGTGAATTATAATAGCAAACACAGAGTGTGTGGTGTGTAGCAATGGAGCGTGACACAGTCATACAGAGAGAGCCTAGCCTGAGTTAATAAAGTTATTAAAATTCAAGATTCTCCATCCAGCAAAAACCAACAGGGATAACTTGCAGTGATATGGACTTCAGAGCCACCTGAACAGCACCCAGGGTTTACACTGAAAACAATTAATAAATTGAAGTACAGCAAAACACCAGCGTGTGTAGAAATGGTGATAGAGAGACGACCACAAAGACAAAGAGACATGGAATAGAAACTCAGTATCAAGGTAAATACTGTGTAACCACCCATACGATATGGACCATAAAGGGGGGGGGGGGTGTGGTTAAACATTGGTGGAGATCTTGTACTTGGGCGACATGTTGTTGTGGAACCAGACGAAGCTGAAGATGACGGGCATGGTTTTGGGTAGGCTCTCGTCGTAGGCGAAGGTCATGGCCTCGTGGAGGGGCACCTTGACCACCTCGCCCTCCCGCGGCTCAGCTTCGCCCTCCACCATGGCCACACCCACGTGGTTCTCCTCCGAAACCTCCGCGTAGAACAGGGTCTGCTTCGCGCCTGTCACGCCCACTCCCGACCTGACCCAAAGTACAAAATGGGGGGTTAATTCCTTTGTGAATTCCTTGTATTTACACAGCGCTTTTCTCACCAGATGGCCACTTTACAGTGATGAGGGGGAAATTCGCCCTAACCACTAAAAATGTTTAGCACCTGGGTGAACCATGTGCGCACACCTCTAGACTCGCTCTCCAACACACCTCTAGACTAGATCTCCAACACACACACACATACCCACAGTCAAACAATACACATATGTAAAAAAACAAACACACATCTACAGTACTGACAGTACAGAAACACATATGTAAAACACTCGCAAAACACGCTCACTCCACATAAATGGACCCAGACACACATGGTGACTCCAGACCTGGCACTAAACAAGCTGATTAGCCCCTGGATCTACAGAGAAGTCTACAGCCTTTTCCTTTGTCAGTCTCTAATTCCATCGAATGCAACATATTAGACCAGCCCCCCCCCCCCCCCCCCCTTGACCTTTACCAATGACCAGCCTCACCGCTTACATTGACCAAGAGTGGATTCTGCATTGTGCGGCAGGAGTTACCCCCAAGGGTCTGACTCCCGCTTCCGATCTGCTCTACACAATCATTGCCATGGTTGCATTGCTATGGTTATCTCCCATGGTGACCTGTGCTTGGAGGCTGGCAGTAGGAATCTCCCAGACATTTCTGTCCGGCCGAGAAACAAGTCTTAAAAGGTGTCCTCAGCTTTCTGAGAAATAAACAGCAGAATCTGACAGGCCACTACGCCCCACGCCTCCGCCCCAATACCTACATAAACACAGAAAACAACAAATTCACCGCCGTGGGGCACCACACCATGTCAGGTTGGGACAAATAAAGAATGTAAATGCTTCTCTATTGACGATGAGCTCGTACCTGGACCACTCCTATTATACAGTTATTTTAAAATGCAGAGACATTATCATATTATGTATCTATCTATAGCAGTGGCTCCCAACCCAATTCCTGGAGATCTACCTCCCTGTAAGTTTTTCCTCCAACCCTAAGAAAGCACACCTCATTCAACAGCTAGAGATCTCATTGAGCTGCTAATCAGTAGAATTAGGCCTGACAAATGAGTGTTGAAATGAAATCCTACAGGACGGTAGATCTCCAGGAACAGGTATGGGAACCACAGATACCTATATACTGTAGAATGGAAATAGAAAAGGTATTAAAAAGAATATAACAACTGCGAGACACATGAACTGTTGCAGTGTCAATTTACTGTAAGCCAGCATAAAGAAAATAAAGTGTCTTTTACCCTTTCACCATGTCATTCATGAGACAAATGAAAACAAATGTTCCTATCAAAATGAAAGAACGCGAATGCAAGACATTCCTTTTCATGTTGAGACATTATCCTAAACAGCCAACCACTGCCAGAACACCGAACCCCACTCCATGGCCTGCAGAGGAAACTAAGCTCTTGCACTGTTTTTTACGAGCACGGCCTCACAGAGGCATATGGGTTACTGTGACACCCACACACTGTGCAAAAAAGGTGCTTCTGCAAGCCTAATTTTTTGGGTATCAGTCAAGACCGAAACCTGCATAATAATTATAGTATCATTATTATTATCTGGGATGCCTTACATAAGTCATCCAGACAGTTTTAACTCAATCATTACACAACTGCAGCTGTGGTAGTTTAGCTGTGGCTCCAGATCACACTGCAATTGACATCTGCAGAAGAGCAGATGTTTAGTGGCAGGTAAGCGTGCTATTGAGGACAAGACTAATATGATAATGATAATGATGATGATGATGGGGCGATGATGAAGTGCACAGTTGTATATGGTTAGAAGCAAGCTGTACATTGGAAGGACGATTGCACTGGATGATCCTAGTCGATCCTGATCCAAACAAAAGGGGCACAGTTGGATTTGAGAGGTGTGTGTGTGTGTGTGCGTGTGTGTGTGTGTGTGTGTGTGTGTGTGTGCATGCGCTAATATTTCAGTTTTGTGCATGAGTATCCATGTGTCCATGAGCATGTGCATCTATACACACACTCAGTGAGCACTTTATTAGGTATTCATCAGACTTATTTCTTAGACTTATTGGTCTTCTGCTGCTGTAGCCTATCCACGTAGAAGTTTGACACATTGTGTATTCAGAAATGCTCTTCTGCATACCACTGTTGTAATGTGTGGTTATTTGCGTTACTCTGACCTTCCTGTCAGCTTTGACCAGTCTGGCCCTTCTGCTCTGACCTCTCTCATGAACAATACATGTTTGCCTGCAGAACTGCTACTCACTGGATGTTTTTTTGGTTTTTCACAATATTCACTGCAAACTATAGAGTCTGTTGTGCGTGAAAATCACAGGACATCAGCAGTTTCTGAAATACTCAAACCACTCTGTCTGGCACCAACACTCCACAGTCAACGTCACTTAGATCACATTTCTTCATTTGGTCTGAACAAAAGCTGAACCTCTTGACCATAGACCATTGAGTGTATGTGCGTACCAGAGATGAGTGAGATTATGTGTGTGTGTGTGTGTGCATGTGTGTCTGAGAGGAGTGTGTGTGTGTGTGTGTGTGTGTGTGTGTGTGTGTGTGTGTGAGAGAGAGAGAGAGAGAGAGAGAGAGAGAGAAGTGAGTGCACATCGATGCAGGGTGTGTGCAGGCACCTGTAGGAGGTGATCTTCCGCAGTTTGGCGACAGGCACGTCATAGCCACACTCCTGCAGGACCCCTTGCCGGGCGACTTCCTCCAGAGGGAGGTCGGGCTTGTCCACCAGGCCGGCACAGAGCTCGTACGTTACTCCTGCTGAGGCCGGAGGGAGGTCTGGAGCACTCCCCACCTCCTCCGTCTCCTCACCCTTTCCCTGCCCCTCTCCCTCTGCCTCCTGCTCTTTCTCCTTCTCCTCCTCTGGTGCCGCCTGCTCCTCGCCCTCCTTTTTCTCCTCCCCCGGGCTGGGCTTGCTCTTGTCCCACTCGCAGACGTAGACGGCTGGAGGGGCAAGATGGAAGGGTACGGGTCAAAGCACAACTCCGGGTGTCTGTCGGAAAAAGCCGCTGGTCGTACAGTCACAGATCAGCCCTTTGGTCTGAGTGTGACCATAGATATGTCAAACTCAAAAACATTCTCTTGGGTTCATTTGTCAGTATGCATTGACTTCATTTGTCTTTTCTTTACCCCATAACAACTGCCAAGGCCTTTTCCCATTCCAGAAATAATAACGATGAGAAAACACTCAAGGATTCATGGTTGGTTATAAAGCGCCCTAACAAAATTCATTTGACTGCACTGTCAAAACACACCAACATCCCATTCATGAAATATTACCATTACATTATTTAAACTAATTAATACATTAATGATTAACATTTATTGCATCATCTGCTATCCCAAAGTACGTATCACTCTTAACAAATGACTGGAAGACAGAATTAATCAGGTATCGGCTAATGATGAATAGTTATCTGGTGTTTTATAGACTTGTGGAAGTCATTTACTCTATACAGACTGAGCAGGTCTACTACAGGAGAAGCACTCTAAAACAATGAGTGCTAATTTAATGCAATGCAAAATGATTACTGTTTAATAAATGCTGGTAATGTTTAATTACTCATTGTACTCATGTACTCATTCAGTTACAAGACTTTTATAAATAGGCTTTTCCTATCCCACCTTCCACATCACCACAGGGGTAGTGCTCTATAATGTTCTGAATTTGGGGGGAATGGCGTACCCAACTCAAGAGCAGAGTCTTGCATGTCTCACCTGGGGAGCCGGGTAATGGAGATGATTTGTCACACTACAGGGGGTATGTGGTTAAAAAGCAGCAGAGCCTGGTGGGTAATGGCTTTGCTGCCCTATGGGGCCCAATCCAGGCCTTAATATGAACAGCAGACAGTTCATATTCCTGATCCCGGCATTCAGACAGAGGCTCCTCTCCTCGGAGACGCACAGGATGCATACTGTATGAACAGGTCATATATGAGCGGTTCTATGAGCAGTCTATGTGCAAGCCACATGTCACTGACATTTACGCAGGAACTTCATGATATGTGTTGTCACTCATTACTAACCAAATCATTAACCAAATCCCACAGCAAGCTGACCTGTTCTTGACAATGCACAGTCAAGCTTTGATTGGTTCTTGTAAAGACAGGGCCATGTTACCTGGGCGGAATTGCTTTACAAGCACAAAGCAGTGTGAGGTGGTGTTGAAGATCAGGATGGAGACACTGGGGAAGAGAGAGAGATGAAAGAGAAAAAATTAGTAAACACACAAACCAGGCTCTCATAAGATTTCCTACAGACAGCATCTGAATCAATACAAACATAACAGATTAACCAGCCTTGTGAGGACTTAGCCACTTGTGAGGACACAGCCACTCTCTCGAGTCACACTGCGGTCAGAAATCCTTTTCATCTGGTGGCTCAGCTGCCATTAAATGGAAAACAGGAATTTGTAGTGTCAAAACCTGAGGTGTAGTGTTGTGGTCCAGGCAAGTGAATCATGGGAACACTATCCCTACATACCTAGCACACCTCCCTTCAGGAACTGAAAGGAAGAGAATGTCAGCCAGTACAACCACATTTCCATACCGAAAGGCCAATGTCTTTCACAAGTACAGTATAGCAAGTACCTAAGAATCTAACAGAGAAGATTTTATTGAAATATGAAAATGACCATAATGCAGCCAGTAGCTTGCAAACTATTCAGTAACATTATGGATGCATCTGGGGTTGCCCTTTAATGATAATTAAGCAGCATATAATTAAAATAGCTTTTAGTGCTTTGGCAAAAACTATAGCACAATTTACATACAGTCAGGTCCATATATATTGGGACATCGACACAATTCTCCTCTTTTTGGCTCTGTACAACACCACACTGGATTTGAAATGAAACAAACAAGATATGTTTTAACTGCAGACTTTCAGCTTTAATTTGAGGGCATTTACATCCAAATCAAGTGAACGGTGTAGGAATTACAACAGTTTCTATATGTGCCTCCCACTTTTTAAGGGACCAAAAGTAATGGGACAATTGGCTGCTCAGCTGTTCCATGGCCAGGTGTGTGTTATAGAGCTGTCACTATCAGTGAAGCAAGCCATCATTAGGCTGAAAAATCAAAACAAACCCATCAGAGAGATAGCAAAAACATTAGGTGTGGCCAAATCAACTGTTTGGAACATTCTTAAAAAGAAAGAACGCACCGGTGAGCTCAGCAACACCAAAAGACCCGGAAGACCACGGAAAACAACTGTGGTGGATGACAGAATAATTATTTCCCTGGTGAAGAAAAACCCCTTCACAACAGTTGGCCAGATCAAGAACACTCTCCAGGAGGTAGGTGTATGTGTGTCAAAGTCAACAATCAAGAGAAGACTTCACCAGAGTGAATACAGAGGGTTCACCACAAGATGTAAACCATTGGTGAGCCTCAAAAACAGGAAGACCAGATTAGAGTTTGCCAGACAAACATCTAAAAAAGCCTTTACAGTTCTGGAACAACATCCTATGGACAGATGAGACAAAGATCAACTTGTACCAGAATGATGGGAAGAGGAAAGGAAAGGAACTGCTCATGATCCAAAACATACCACCTCATCAGTGAAGCATGGTGGTGGTAGTGTCATGGTGTGGGCATGTATGGCTGCCAATGGAACTGGTTCCCTTGTATTTATTGATGATGTGACTGTTGACAAAAGCAGCAGGATGAATTCTGAAGTGTTTCGGGCAATATTATCTGCTCATATTCAGAACTCATTGGACGGCGCTTCACAGTGCAGATGGACAATGACCCAAAGCATACTGCGAAAGCAACCAAAGAGTTTTTTAAGGCAAAGAAGTGGAATGTTATGCAATGGCCAAGTCAATCACCTGACCTGAATCCGATTGAACATGCATTTCACTTGCTGAAGACAAAACTGAAGGGAAAACGCCCCAAGAACAAGCAGGAACTGAAGATTTCAGTAGGGGCCTGGCAGAGCATCACCAGGGATGAAACCCAGTGTCTGGTGATGTCTATGCGTTCCAGACTTCAGGCTGTAATTGACTGCAAAGGATTTGCAACCAAGTATTAAAAAGTGAAAGTTTGATTTACGATTGTTAGTTTGTCCCATTACTTTTGGTCCCTTAAAAAGTGGGAGGCACATATACAAACTGTATTCCTACACCGTTCACCTGATTTGGATGTAAATACCCTCAAATTAAAGCTGAAATTTGTTTCATTTCAAATCCATTGTGGTGGTGTATAGAGCCAAAAAGATGAGAATTGTGTCGATGTCCCAATATTTATGGACCTGACTGTATGCAGCTGAAAACTCGTTCAGTATACAGAATATATACAGCCATTTTGTTTGTTTACGGTTGAAACAATGAGAGGAAATCCCTGCCCTCTTCATATGGGCCAGCAGTACCAGTATGTGACAGTGGGGTAGAAACTGACTGAGAAGGTAAAATTTACAGCCTTAATTAATACTCAGACCTACACAGAATTTCTGTGGGGCCCTTTGACTTCTTGAAGTCTCTTTCCCAGTGTAAAATAGTCCCCGCCCCAAATAATAGTATAGCTTAGGGCAGTTCATCTATTGATAATAGCTAGCTGTGGAGTGATGGGCTATTCAGGCAGAAGAGGGGGGGCTGGCCACCAGCTCTTTTCTGCTGAGATTAAGGCCGAAGCCTTTGTCTCCTGGTCTTGCTATAATTATACGCTACTGGCTAATTCCTAGAAGAAAAGGCAAATACCTCAATCTTCAGAATCTCCACATGAAAGGAGTTTTAAGAGTGAGAAGGACGATGCCCATAGGAGCGAGCAGGAAGCTCTGGGGTCTGGCTTTGGTTAGTCTGGTTTGAGTAATCTTTTTTGCACGTGCCATTATTCTCCTGGAGACTGCGTATGAGGGAACCCCGTACCCTATGCAATTGTTTCCTAAATCAGTAGCCTCTTTGAACTCCTGAGCGCATCTCCAGAACCAATCCAATCCTCAAGACCCATCGTCCCAAAATGACAAGCCTGTTAACACATTGGAGAGCTCATATTTCATTTTTAGTTGTGTGGATTAAAATCTACTGAGCAAAATCTGACCCCAGAGGGAAATCTTAGTTGAATGTGCCAAGCACATACCCATCTGTTCAATGAGTCTTATGCACTACATCCACCAAACTACCTTTCCTATGTAAATTTTCCAAAAATGTTATACATTTTGGAGCTTATTTCAGATAAAGGGCTTCAGCATGTATTGAATACCTATAGTCTTCTGGGCTACACTGAATTACAAATTTTACCCACCAGCCCACTCTGATACACACCACAATCCCAATCCTCCTAGAACGACTGAACCTTCTTGTTCCACATAATTTAACAATGTGTGCTTTTAAACATTACCAATAAGCAAGACAAAAACAGCGCAACCTACAGTTGTGTTCAAATAAATAGCAGTGCGTAAAAAAATGAATAAAGTGCAACTATTTTTTAATAGCTTTTAGTTCCATATTTCAAATGTAGTGTAAACATTACATTCAATTCCAAATCAAAGCATGAACAAGTCTCGTTATTATTTTACAGGAAGCAAAGAAAAGGAATATTAATCTGTTAAAAAAAAATGGCAGTGTCGACGACATTTGACTGTATAAACTGAGGAAATTTTTCAAGATTTAACTTCAATTTAAATTACTGAACTAATATTTAGTTGCATAACCATTGTTTTTGATAACTGCTGCGCATCTACGTTGCATCAAGTCAACCAACTTCTGGCACCTAGAAACAGGTATTTCAGCCCAGGATGAACAAACTACATTCCACAGTTCCTGTGAATTTTTAGGCAATGCTTCAGAAACTGCCTTTGAATAATATATATATATATTTTCGGATTTTTCCCTTTTTCTCCCAATTTCGTAGCCAATTGTACCCCGTCTGATTCAATTACCCCGTCCCTCGGCGGCCCGAAGGAGAGCAACACGCCTTCATCAAGCTGTCTCGTCTCATGCTCGTGACTGTGATTCCGAGGCGCCCAAGGTGCTTTATTGTGCGGCGATCTACTAACCCTGCCAAGTCCCTCCCTCTGGAGCAGCGAGCCAATTATGCTGCTCCACATGAGCCGGCCAAACTTGGCTTTTGGCAGGACCAGGAAACGAACCCCGGTCCCTGGTGTGCAACTGCAGCAAACTGCAACAAACTGCAACCGTAAGGCTGCTGCATCTTAGCCTGTTGCGCCACCACGGCCCAGAAACTGCATTTTTAATGTCACCCCACAAGTTTTCAATGGGGTTGAGAAGTCAGGGCATTGAGCTGCCCACTCCATTACCTCAATCCTTTTTGTCTGGAATCAAGATGTTCCTCGCTTACTTGTGTGTTTGGGGTCGTTGTCTTGTTGAAACACCCATTTCAGGGGCATTTCCTCTTCGACATACGGCAACATAATCTCTTCAAGTATTTTGATGTATTCAAACTGATCCATGATCCCTGGTATACGAACCCAACACCGTAGTATGAAAAACATTTTGCGCCACCATGCTTCACTGTCTACACAGTGTACTGTGGCTTGAATTCAGTACCCGAAAATAACAATTTTACTCTCACCAGTCCACAGAATGTTATGCCATTGGTCTTTGGGCCAATCAATGTGCTCCTTGACAAATTTTAACCGATTCTGCACAAGCCATTTTTCCAACAATGGTGCTTTACGGGGGCTTCTTGCTGATAGCTTGGCCTCGATTAAACGTCTTCTGACTGTAACAGCATGTATAGGTCATTGTAGATCATCTTTGATTTTTCTGCAGCTGATGAATTCTTCTTTGATTCTTTGATCCGTTTTAACAGTATTTTCTTCCGCGTGTTTCGGGTTTTTGTTGCCATTTTAAAGCATTTGAGATCATTTTAGCTGAGCATCCTATAATTTGCTACACTTCTTTATACGTTTTACCCTCTCCAATCAAGTTTTTAAATTAAATTACATTGTTCCTCAGAACAATGTTTGGAAAGGCCCATTTTACTTTCAGAAGAATTCAGAAGGAAATATATTTTATAATAATGTGTGAAACATTTGCTTCCCTTCTATCTTAATAAAGGACCATTAATGACACCTGTTTTTTCAGAATGAATGAATTCTCTAATTAAACTACACACTGCTATTATTTTGAACATGCCCCTTTCAATGAATGAGTCAATTACTCAGAACAAGCAGCATGCATGTCATGACAGTTGGGTCTGTTGTTTTTCTATTACACTACTACATCTACAAGTAAATTATTTGCCATTCAGAAATATCACTACTACTAATAATAGTGGTTCATCAGGTTACTGATGTTGTACTGCTCTTTTTTTTTTTTTAGGTTTTGAAACAACTGCTAGCTGGTGGTTTAGTTCAGACCAGCTCCATACTCAACATGGTTCAGCTGGTTGACCACTTCAGACCTGCTCCCTGCTTGACATGGTTTGACCAGCACTAGCTAGTTATCCAGCTCATACCCAGCTAGACCAGCTTTATGATCAGTTTGACCAGCTCAAATTTCAAGCTGGTCAAGCGGGCATAGCTGGATTTTGCAGCAGGAAACCTATGCAATTGCAGAACAGGATGACTATGCTCCTTTTCCAATTTAAAACTGAAACCTGGCTGGCTCATTACTCCTGTATAATTTCTGAGTGTAGAGTTCAAGGCTGGTTCAGTACATGCCTTTTCAACCACAGAGCTGGACTGTCCAGACTGTCTTGTTCCTTTCCGACAATGCATCTTGACTATGGCTGGCTGGAAACCAAGTACATTACTGGTAACCAGAACTATATCGTTTTGCAAACCTGGCCACAGCTTTGCAAATGGCCAATTACTCAGAAACAAAGACAAGAAAGAGGTTGTCCCAGTTTTTAAAAATGGCAGCCTAGTGAATTGTTTTATTATCAAGACTGGTTTTATTTTGCTTAAAAACAAAGATGGCTCCTCTATTTGTCTCATAAATCTTTAGCTCAACAAAAATAAGTAAATCACACAGCTTGCTGGCACCACCCTCAAGTCACTGGAAAGCAGGCCCATACCAGTAATGGTAACAGTCGAAGTGCATGGTTTTCACTTGGGTTGACAAAAACAAACTGAAAACTACACAGAACCTGAAGAAACCAGGTGTGGTGGTAAAACTGCACTAAGATAACCCTGTGTCCACCCCCCAGAAAAGTTCCATTGCCAGATACACACCCAGAATGCAATACTTTACCAAGTGAAATTCTTTCAAGCCATCTTTTAATCAGAAATGTTGTTGAATTCCCTTTTAAAACTTGCGTGTAGTTTGTGCCAAACTGGATTTGCACTGGAGTCAAGTTTAATCAGAAGGCTGCAGGCTTGAGCCTTGGGTGTCGAAACCTCCAGCAAGTATGTTAAGCTGGCATGCTTCAGAAAAATAACCAGCTGTACAATTGGATAATATGTCAAATGGAATCTAAATCACCCTTGATGAAATAGCAAATTATGGACTATAAATGTGACTCATTCATAATAGCAGGTGTGAGCTTACTGGTTAGGTTAGGGTAGTGTAATATTGTACTGTAGGGAAAGTTTATGGAATTTATATATGTATAAAATATGTTTGCTACAGAATGTGCTTAGTATATTTTCTTTTTGTATTTCTGCAGAAATGTATGCATGTCTGTGCAGTGTGTGTTTTTTGCAAATGGCTGCAAGCATATGCGTGTGTTAGTGTTTGTGCATGTGCCTTTTGAGAGTTTCAGTGTGTGTGTGTGTGTATGTGTGTTTGTTGGGAAAGCGGAAGCTGTTGAGGAAGCAGGAAGCCCTACCCTGGTTCGCCGGGTTTTCTGTTCCCATGACAAAAGCACCTTGGTGGAGGCTGTTGGGGGATTATGGTCCGGTTCAGTTACACTGTGAACACAGTGTGTATTCTAGCAGGGCTGGGAGGGAAGGCCTCCATTAATCCCAGCCTCATTCGCTGATAAGGACGCTATGCTCCATTTTTCAGCTCTATCTGAGAGAAGCGATCTCGCCAGCCTCTGAACCCCCCTGCTCACAAAAAAACAAACACGTCATGAGGAGGAAGCTGCTTCCAGAGCGAGCGTTCTCCACTCTCCACACCCATCTGCCCTGCAGAGGGCTGATAAAGAGACCCCAGGTGGGGCAGCTGGTGTGTATGGGTACGATCCTCATCTGTGGCCTGCTTCACAATGCAGGATCAAGGAGTTAGCTGAATAAGTGCACAAAGTAAAACCTGGAAACCTCATAAATCTGGTACATGGACTGACGAATAAGAACTGTTCTGGGTTTTACTCAGTGCAGTTATCCAGCTAACTCAGTAATCCCCCTGGTCACACCTCCATATGACCCCAAACATAGACAATCCTTGACTTGCTGATGGACCACGATCCATTAAGCGCAACAAGACCATGGTCCACCTTTAACCCCTTAAGTATTGCCCCTTTTCTTGACACAACCTTGAAAATTACACATCCAAAATAAAATGGTTACTATTCTTGGACCCGTTGGACTATAGGCATAATCCTGTTCTATTCTGAAAGGTAACGCTTTGGGGTTTGTTTTTCAAGAGATAGTCTGTAGAAACACAATGGAGTTTTCGAAAATGGACATTTGAACACTTCAAAAGGACAATGATATGATAGGTCTTATGAGGTGCAAAATACTGCATTTTGTTCACTAAACTATACAATACTTTTTATCCCTTTTTATCCCTCTCCTTGCACTCTCCTCAGACAGCAACAGATCAAGTAATAGTCATAATAATAATGATAATCTTGTATACAAATATATTCATTGAGGCCCATTGATTAAAATTTTTGTGAAATACCCAACCCCCATTAACAACTCAAACACAGTCCACATGTTATTTATTCAAAAGCTGGCTGGCTCCTTATTTCTAAGCATACTGAATAATACAATATTTTGAGAATGTATATACAGTCAGGTCGATAAATATTGGGACATCGACACAATTCTCATCTTTTTGGCTCTATACACCACCACAATGGATTTGAAATGAAACGAACAAGATGTGCTTTAACTGCAGACTTTCAGCTTTAATTTGAGGGTATTTACATCAAATCAGGTGAACGGTGTAGGAATTACAACAGTTTGTATATGTGCCTCCCACTTTTTAAGGGACCAAAAGTAATGGGACAAACTAACAATAATAAATCAAACTTTCACTTTTTAATACTTGGTTGCAAATCCTTTGCAGTCAATTACAGCCTGAAGTCTGGAACGCATAGACATCACCAGACGCTGGGTTTCATCCCTGGTGATGCTCTGCCAGGCCTCTACTGCAACTGTCTTCAGTTCCTGTCTTGTTCTTGGGGCGTTTTCCCTTCAGTTTTGTCTTCAGCAAGTGAAATGCATGTTCAATCGGATTCAGGTTAGGTGATTGACTTGGCCATTGCATAACATTCCACTTCTTTGCCTTAAAAAACTCTTTAGTTGCTTTCGCAGTATGCTTCGGGTCATTGTCCATCTACACTGTGAAGCGCCGTCCTATGAGTTCTGAAGCATTTGGCTGAATATGAGCAGATAATATTGCCCGAAACACTTAAGAATTCATCCTGCTGCTTTTGTCAAGTCACATCATCAATAAATACAAGGGAACCAGTTCCATTGGCAGCCATACATGCCCACGCCATAGCACTACCACCACCATGCTTCACTGATGAGGTGGTATGTTTTGGATCATGAGCAGTTCCTTTCCTTCGCCATACTCTTCTCTTCCCATCATACTGGTACAAGTTGATCTTTGTCTCATCTGTCCATAGGATGTCCAGAACTGTAAAGGCTTTTTTAGATGTTTGTCTGGCAAACTCTAATCTGGTCTTCCTGTTTTTGAGGCTCACCAATGGTTTACATCTTGTGGTGAACCCTCTGTATTCACTCTGTTGAAGTCTTCTCTTGATTGTTGACTTTGACACACATACACCTACCTCCTGGAGTGTTCTTGATCTGGCCAACTGTTGTGAAGGGGTTTTTCTTCACCAGGGAAATAATTATTCTGTCATCCACCACAGTTGTTTTCCGTGGTCTTCCGGATCTTTTGGTGTTGCTGAGCTCACCGGTGCGTTCTTTCTTTTTAAGAATGTTCCAAACAGTTGATTTGGCCACACCTAATGTTTTTGCTATCTCTCTGATGGGTTTGTTTTGATTTTTCAGCCTAATGATGGCTTGCTTCACTGATAGTGACAGCTCTATAACACACACCTGGCCATGGAACAGCTGAGCAGCCAATTGTCCCATTACTTTTGGTCCCTTAAAAAGTGGGAGGCACATATAGAAACTGTTGTAATTCCTACACCGTTCACCTGATTTGGATGTAAATGCAAAATTAAAGCTGAAAGTCTGCAGTTAAAGCATATCTTGTTCGTTCCATTTTAAAACCATTGTGGTGTTGTACAGAGCCAAAAAGAGGAGAATTGTGTCAATGTCCCAATATTTATGGCCCTGACTGTAGATGCTCACGAACGCACTCTATTGTGGAGTCAACTGTGCTTTCTTTGTCTTCTTCAGAAATATTAACTCAAGCGAGAGATCCCTTGGAAGTCCTCCAAAGGAAGTCCTCTTTATAGGCATTTTTTGTTGTAAATGTCAACCTTTTTTGATTGAAAATCTGAAGAACTGAGAGTTACTGTGCATATGTTTCGTTACGCAGGTGAAAAATGCTGTGTTATTGTATACAAGCCTAACAAACTATACACCATTGGAAGAGTAATGTCATTAGCTAAAATGCTTTTCAGTCGTCACTTCAATAACATGCCAGTAGTCAGTTCTTGGTTGGGCACAAGTGATACAGTATTTTCTTGCACACGGATGGGGGTAACACATTTTCTCCACAATTGAATTCAGAGAAGCTCCTAAGTGGGCTCATCGTGTTCTAGAGAGCCTATACATTACATTAATGGCATTTTGGCAAGCACTCTTATCCAGAGCGAGGTACAGTATACAAAACGTAGATAATAGCCTTCATTTGAAGAAGTACTCTTGTAGAAGTATGTAATGGCGATACGGACAACAATGATAATTCCTCCAGAGATATTCTAAGTAAACGACATTTGAACGTTTCTCCAAGTTAGCACATTCTTACATTTAGAAACGACATTTAGTTCGCTATGGAATAATAAG
The DNA here is from genome assembly GCF_963514075.1 of Conger conger. Taxonomy (NCBI): domain Eukaryota; kingdom Metazoa; phylum Chordata; class Actinopteri; order Anguilliformes; family Congridae; genus Conger; species Conger conger. Next base: position 26,289,862 of record NC_083764.1, read on the forward strand.
AAATAATCAGAAATATAATTTAAAGAATATTGGATATTGTTCTCAAAAATATCGCTATATTAGGTCAAACAGGCTACCCTATTCCCACTGTGCTATGCCTGTCCCCGAGAAGTGCCGTGGCCATGGCGGTGACGCATTGTCAGTCTAATCTATTGACACTATATCTGCCCAATCAGATGCTCTGATTCAATAAGTAATTACCTTTCCGGTTGACATACTGTTAGGTTTTTCAGTTTTTTGCCGATGTATTTCTAATTTAGTATATTGCTTCCTAACTTGTCGCTGTGCTTTGTATTTTGGGGTTTTGATTTGAAATTGTGGTTTCTGATTTGTGGTTCTGTTTTATAAGTTATTGCTGCGTTTTCTGATTCTCTACTGTGCTTTGCACGCATTGGCCACCGTAGCTGTCGCTAAAGCAATAGCATCTTAAAACAGGTTATACAGACATAACTTTGAGTTTTAACACTTTCAAACAGAATATCCTGTTACCATAGTGACTGAAAATAGCACCTTGAAAAAAGGAATTAATACAAAAACTTAATTCACTTAAGGGGTTAATGGGAAGCTCCACTTGAAAAAATTTAAAAATGCAGAGAAAGTAAATTAAGTATATTGAGCTCCAAATGCTAAATTCCTTGGGGGTGTAGACTGTTCTATCCAGCAGTGTTGTTTTACCAACCTTTGTATACATGAATGAATGTATTCTGAATGTCTTTGTTTCAGGCACATTGATTACCATTAAAACAAAAACAAACAAAAAGGAACCCTCCTGACCTGAACTGGTCAACCAGCTAAACCATGTCAAGCTTTTCATCAAAAAAAAGTGTGAATATGAAAAAAGGAATTGAGCAGCTAATGAGAATCTTAATGTACACTTCTCCGCATTTTGAGTTATTTTTTCCAGTGGAGACAGACTTTAAAAGTCTCCAAACATTTAAACTGCAAGAAACCGTGGGCCATCTCACCCTCACACTCCCATCATCAAAGCTTAACCACAAGGCCACCCCCCACCCGCCCCTGCCTGCTCTCTCATTATAGGGAACACCCCGACTATTGATCACAAGGCCTACGTCAGAGAGCCCAGTGTGGTTCTAATTAGCTGAACAGAAGGCCTTTGAACAGTCACCATTTCAGAACATTCAAAATCACATACCATGCAGTCCATAAGTATTTGGACAGTGACACAATTTCTGTTGTTTTGGCTCTGTATTGTTATTATTATTTCATTTCAAATCCAATGTGCTAGAGTACAGAATGAAAACAACAGGACTAGTGTATGGACTGTACTGAATTAATGAGTTTATACCTTAGAGGGTTAATGGCCTCACCTTTAGAATTGACTCAATGCCCTCCTCCAGCTCTGTAACGCTGAACTGGACCGAGGGTAGATAAAGGACAGCGCCTCCAGCAACAGTAAAACGCAAAGGCCGTCTGCTCCAATGGCCTCGCACCCACCCGCCCACATATTGTTCTTCCTCTCTCCTTCTCTGCTCTGCTGTAGTCCTTTCCTCCCTTGCCTTTCTACCGTTCAGACAGTGTGCTTTTACACAGCATGACCTTGAAATTATATGGTTCTATCTGTGTTCTTATTGAGCTGATATTGAGCTTCAAAGATACCAAAGTTAAAAAGCCCCAAGCACATAACCTTTTAAATGCAGCATTTTTTTCATACTTTTAAACAGTATTTTTCTGTAAAGTTTCACACATACTGTATGTTTAAGTGCCCTATAAACAACATATAGCATTTATCACACTAACTCATTTTTGTCAAAAAGGTCTCGACAGGCTGAACTTGCTGCCTGGGTCTGCTCCTCCAGGACAAAGAGCTGTTGTGGAACATCTCCCTGGAGAACACAGGGATGCTAATATTGCATTATGTGAAGGACTATGTGAAGATAAGGCAGAAAGGAGCACTGCCAGAGAGAGTGACCCAGTGTCACAGAGCTCTTTAAAGGGTGTCCATTGACTGAGCTCATCGTGAAAAATACCAAGAAAATTCATAAACAAAGAAATGCAATATAAGTAGATCTTGAAAAATAACACCAATCCACTGTCATTTTTTTTTTTTTTTAAATAGATAAAAATGCCTTTATTAACACCCACCAAGCAGATTCTTTAAAATGTGTTGCGGCAATGTGTTTCAGCTTACTAGTCATCAGCACACCCTGATGCAGATTAGTAAACCAACCGCATTGGTAGATTTTTGAAGACCTGCCTGGTGGATATGTTATGATAATCAAGCCAATTTCTGGATTAAAGAAGTTGTTGTATGTATTACGAACATGGAAAATGGTATATTTTCTGTGGGAACTATTTCCTATTGTACACTCACTAAGCACTTTATTAGGTATTTATTACTTATTTTTTAGACTTCTGCTGCTGGTGATAATTCCTTCGATTTATAAGTCAAATTAAGCTAGAATACAGGGTAATTCTTCAAGCTATGTAAAACACAAACTAGAACAATAATTTATTGTTTTTATCAATTAATATTTAAACATAATACATATGATTATTAATTACGGCAATTAATGGTTAATCAAGTCAGGCTGTGACCAAAGCCTGTAGACATAGTGGCCCTGCGACACCATGGTAAGGCATCTCTAACCTGATAATAATCTAACAGAATAATAATTGCATAGTAGTATAATACAGTGGTTACTCTGAATAAAAAGTCAGTGTCGCATTTCTTATATTTCACTGAGGAAATTGATTCACCACGCACCCCCCACCCTTAGCAGCTCCTGTCAGAATGGCCTTTGTCCCAATGCGGATGGTGAGCGTAGAATAAGTACATTGTCAATACAATGCAACTGCTTGTAATCTTCTGGATCTTTCCGCTAAATCAGAGCTTAAGGGCTGATGGTGAAACCACTGTAAAGCCTGATGTACATCATGCTCCATGGTCAGGACAGCCCCTGACTTCCGTAATTTCCAGCTTCACAGCTGCACAACCACTGCAAAAATATCTGTGCAGCTCAGCTGCTGCAATGCAGCGTTTAGGTGCTGTATGTCGGCCTGGAAAGAAGGAAATTGCAGAATAAAAAGCAGCTGAAAATCAACAAAAACAAGAAAAGGATAAATGATATTCTCACCTTTCATGAGTTCGCATGAAGTCCCATGACTTCTTTGTCCCATTCTGTGAATAAAACAAAATGAAAGGCAGAAAATCAGAATTTTTGTGAAAAATGTAAAAGAATGCTGGATACCATATTGCAATTAAACTATCACGTCCACAGGCTAAAAAAGCAATGGGATTTTCAGAGTTATAATGCCACAGACAACAGTTAGAGCCTTGATCAAGCACTGTCCAGTAGCTCTGCTACTGAGCTGAGGATTCACTCAGGCATTTTATGAACTTAATGGCAGTGCTGACAGCCTAAGCACTACTAGTTGAGACTAGAAACCTCTCTATGCAGACTGCAACTACCCAAAAGTCTCCACATTTTGAGTTCAATAGGAAACCACGCTGCCAAGGAATTTCAGATTTTATTGGAGTAAGATTTCCCAGGCCCTTTGCTGGCATACCCAACCCACAAACTCTACACATTACACGTTACCCAGTGTCTACGAGGTTGTGCTGACATTGGAACGTTCTGGAAGCCCCATTGTTACACACCTCAACTTCAACCATCCACTACCTGATGGATGAACTATGTATATAGCAGGGAGTTTGGAAACACCATAAGCAGCAGGGTGAGGCATAAAAAGCTAATATTTAATTTATTTCAAAAGCTCTCAGGTCATGACATGCTGCACTGTGCTTAGGAATTTACATAACGCAGCGTAATCCCAAAAGTTACACGATTTAAGAATGTTTATCCCCCTTTCTCAAAACACCCACGGACATTTTTGTTCAGAAAAATGTGAAGCCTTTTATGCGTAATTGCAGGATTCTGTGGGTGATACCCTGACTGGGGTTTAACTAGGGCTATGTCTCTGAGGGTCACCAGGCCAGATCAATAACTTCGCCTGCCCGCTGTAAGACCCCGCCTCCAAACGAGGGACCAGTGATGACCATGTAGAAACACTCTCACTGATTGGTTGAGCATTGAAGCTATGTGTACAGTGGAAACCAAGATTCTGGGTAAGATCAGAGGGATTACATCCAGTCACAACAGCTTGCATGCCAGAAGATATTCTGGGCCTACAGCCTTATCAATGTTTAGAGGGGATGTCTGTGCTGCCTTTAGATCTTATCACTGTGAAACAGACATGACCATGGTCTGATAACACAATAGAGCCCTGAGACTTTCCCAAAAACCCACAGCACACACAGTGAAGACACACACAAAGTTCTAGTACAATCAACAATGTCTTCTTTTAGGAGAAATGCTGTGCAAAATTGTACAGGTTGTATGAGACAATCTGTAACAAATCTTGATTGTACTTGCACAGGGTTTATAAACTCCAGAGGTGGCAACGACAAATGCATGAATGAAAACATGGACTGCACAAGACATGGCAAAATGTTAAAATGTTTTGGTTGGACAACCAACAGGGCTTCACCATTTCCGTATACCTACTTATCTGAAATACAAAGACAGCGGCTACATGACAATCACTGCACTGGGCTGTAACCTATGTGTAAGTGAACCACAACATGCACTCCTTCAAATGGGGGGGAAGTGCTGAAAGTTAGCCATTCTGACAAGTGTGCACTTGAATGCATAGTTACAGGGGTGGAGTGTTGGCATGGTTGCATTAAGACAACACAAGAGGAGTCAAATGAGAAACAAATGAACCAAACTTGTACCGTGTCTTACCACACAAAGACTATTTTGCCTGAAACATAGCAGTTTTGTTGATATTGAAGCTCGTTGTGGGTATTGCAAAAGGGTGTTTGGCATATTTTCAGTCCTTATTTGCACCCAGCACCACTGAAACTTTACAGATATTAATCTAAACATTACCCAAAGTGCACACGTCTTTGCAGTGCAGCCTGTCTAAACGTCTTACTAGACTATTTGCACATTAAATACAACATTCATTTGGCATAAATTGGAAGATTTTTTAAAATGAAGGTAAATTTGAGTAGTAAGGAAGTATGAGGGATACAAAACTGTGTAATGCTACTACAGATAAGTAATGATATCTTGGCAATGAATCAAATATCCAAGACCAGATTTTCTAGAGATATTATAAAATAACTTTGCTGAAAATGTAATCCATTTTAAAATATAGTTTTTTCTTTTCGCAAATCAGATTTCAAGATTATAATCACTCATAATTATATTACATTTCATGGTGAACATTGTATATGAAAGACCTATAAAGTGATATAACAACCATTTCTCTACCACCGACAGGAGTTAGGGCAATAGAAGTATAAACCACTGTAATAGGGCAAGTCAAAGTCAAGAGTCATGCTAATTGCAGCAAATTTTGTTAGCCCATATCGACCAGATTAATAATCAGAGAAAAATTTAATTTCAGTTTCAGGGGTTTCTTATAAACCAAATCAGCATGACACGTCATATTACAATCTGTGACGATGTGGTCCAAAAGTGTGTTGAATTGGCATGGACCTACCCCTGTGGCCTTCAAAGTGATTCACACACACGTGGGTAGGAAGCATGCAAAAGGTAAGTGTGCACTTCAGCACATAGTTGTGGACCAATCCTGATATTTTAAGATCAAATATTAAAAGGCTGAAGTAGCTATAGCCGACCACTCTACTTCTAATGGCTCGACATTGGCTCAGGCGGTAAGAGCAGTTGTCTGGAAGTTTAAGGGTTGCCAGTTCGATCCCTGGGTGTGTCGAAGTGTCCCTGAGCAAGACACCTAACTCCCAAATGCTCCTGATATGCTGGTTGGTTCCTTGCATGGAAGCCAATTGCCATTGGTGTGCCAACTGCACAGCGTTTTCGATAAAGGAGTGATATAAATACCAACCATTTAACCACGCATTAAAACAGTGGTATGCAGAAGAGCATCTCAAAACACACAACTCATCAAACCTCTTAAGTGGATAGGCTACAGCAGCAGAAGTCTAAAAAATAAGTGTAATAAATAACTAATAAAATGCTCACTGAATTTACATCCTTACAAAAGAAAAACATAGCCTAATTAAAATAATAGCCTCACTGCACACTTACGTGACCTACATTACATCATAACAGTGCTTTCCAATAGACTTGTGGTGCCATACATTTCAGAGAAAATGTGCTCACCAGGAGCTGCTGGGTGGCACAGTTGGCTCTAATGTCACCCACGGATGGGAAGGTTTCAGTCACCCAGGATGATAGCATGTTGGGCCAAGACATGGGCCTCCTAACAAGCACTGGGTTCTTGTACTTGTTGCCTCACTGCAAGTTATAACTCTGTACTATGATTAGCATTCCACTATTGATTCCCCTCAACCTAAAGTCCATGAGAAAGTGTCCTCACATCCAAGCTCACAAGTCCACACCAACCCACCTACCCACAAATCAACTTCGTTCAAAAACGAACACAGCCTCCTCCAACATCCGCAGACAGAAAGACAGGTTTGAATATCAAAACCTCATGTTGTGGCGGGTAAAGACCGTTCCAACGGCAGTCACAGCTGGTGGAAGTCGCTCATTAGCAGGGCCGCTCATGGGGTCAATGTGAATAGACCGCCGGGGGCTGAGAGAATCGGCAGCTACAAAGATTACTATAAAGATTATGTGGGTAGGACCTCGGCAGCACCTTAATGTGCTTCTGCCTACCCCCCGCGGTGCCAGAAAGACAGGTCTCCTACTCAAATTGATGAGGGGATGGCAGGGGGTGATCTTGTTCTTTTAGGTGTTTAAAGTCCAATTATCGCTGGCCCGGTTTATTATGCGGCGACCTCGGCAGATGCCGATGTCAATTGCCGTCACGCCGTGATAGACAATGGCAGGCTTTGATTCCTGCCATGTGTCTCTCAGCCTCCTGGGACTAAAGCACCCTCGCCCCATCTCACAGGTTTTCCTGCCCGACAACTTCTCCTCTGCGCAGATGCTTTGCAATTGCATTTTTAGAGGGGGCAGTGGGGTTGTAAATGCACAAGCAAGTATCTGCAGAGGTATACATAAAGGCTTAGTGCAGAGTGTCACCCATGTTGTACTCTTGTTTGGGTCCAGAAAATAGCATCACTGCGCAGCCACATATTTCCCTAGACCAATACAGCCAGACAGATTTCTGAATCAGTGCTATCTTCCTTTTGAAGGTTGGAGAGTGTGTGTGACAGCAAAAATGGATGACAAGTGCCATATGGCGAGCAGTGTAGGGTAAGTCATGAGACGAAGATGGTAAATTATGGCGTCATTTCTTTCTGTTGTCACTAGAGGTGAGACTGTGAACCTAATATAGAATAGGAACTCACTGCGGGCTCACATCTCACATCAGATCACATGGGAATCTCATCTGCATGGAGGGTTCTCACCAACCCCAATACCACATCACAGCACAAAAACCTTGGGTCAGCCTGGATTCTTCCTGACAGTTAGGGTTGATCTGGAGAGTAGCGCATGCGTGTTTGCATGTGTGTGCTTCTGCAAATGTCCTTGTGAGGCAGAAGAACTGAAAAAAAAAAAAAAAAAAAAAAAAGTAGAGACCATCTGCATTCTTTGCAACACCCAAAAACCTTGCATCTTACAACTTCCTCCACTTCCTCGATCTCATGCAGCAGTGACCGTCCCCACAAGATACCCACCAATCAACTAGACTGCCTACTAGCTTTGCACAAAGGGGACCACAAGAACCCCTCAGGTAAAAAGTCAAGCCCCTTGTTTCTATGACAATTGTGGAATTGTGGGAGAATGAGCCCCAGGCTAGTTTGCAACACTGACCCCTCGGTTACAGCTCCCCTGGACCGTCCGTTTAAAAGGAGCAGCCCCAAGATTTGCCAGACAGGTGTGGTGGCGTCAGCCCATCGTGCCGCAAGCAGAATCACGGAGACCAAGCCAAGCCCCTGCCGAGAAGCTCCAGACGCAGCTGAACACAAAAAGCTTTTCAAACACCCCAATAAATGAGTGATGGATACTCCGGTTGCCTTTGCATTCATCACCAACAACAAAACAAATTGGGGAGAAACGTTAGGCCCCCCCCCCCCCCCCAGATCGAAAACCGCGGTCCTGTTCTCCGCGTTGGCGACGTGGCGGTTGATTTATGAGGCTCTTTTTCCAGGGAGAACCACAGCATTGTTCGCCTTAACAATTCACAATCTCAGTGGGAAGCGACACACAGGACACACACACAATGACCAGAACGGTCGGCTCGCCCTGTCGACATAACCATGGCTCCAAGTATAGTGGGAAAAAAAGCCTTTTGGCTTGCTTCTTTCCCCTCTTTCTGAGACCAAAGTCTCATATCGGGGTGGAGGGTGTGGGGTTGAAATGGGGGTGTAGCAGGGAAATGGTGTTATATAGTCTTGGGAAGCAAGTCAGTTTTCCTTTCTTTGACTGAGGGTGTGGCTCTCAGGATCTGCCCAGGATGCAGCAGTGCACTCTGGGATGCGAAGCTGCACGTACACACAAGGGAAGGGTGCGTGGGCAATGGTGGCAGTGTGCGTGGTAGAAGGAATGGGACGTAGGAGGTTGCATGTTCAAACATTGTGTCTGATGACCAAGAAGGCCCCCCGGGATATTTAAGCCATTAAAAACAGACAGTATATGATATAAGCAGTTTACGTGCAGTCTCCCTCTAGTGGATCATTTGAAAGGAAAATGTAATCACCTAAAGTGGGATAGTTTTCAATTATCCTAGTTTCTAGAAAGCTTAGAGCCCAAGCCCATCAAACCAAATCTGACACCTTCATGTTTGAGCCTAGCCCAACTTTAGAGTGAATGGGGATATACGTATTTCAAACCCTAAAACAAATAATAATCCTATGGAGGAATGTCTGTTTTTTGCCTTGTGTTAGGTTTTTTTAAATTAAAGGTACAATAGGTAATTTTGGATTTCTAACAGTCAAGAGAGGAATTGCAACAACAAACAACCTCAAACCACAACACTGTTCATGCTTCCCACAGTCTATGAATATAATGTGTAATATAAAGCGTTATTATACAGTTCAGTGTTCGCGGGCACTGTTTTGGAAAGCTGACAGTGACAATTGCAACAGAGGCTGCAGTCTTTTCGTACTGTTCTAATAAGAAAATGTTGGCTGAACATGGCTTTATGAAATCTTGACTTTGGTGTGGTACACAACACTATTTATATTTTTTGTTTTCACTTTAGCTAACCAACTATATTGTGAGCAAGCAAGTTATTTGGCTACGTAACTAGCTGGCTATATAACTAAGATATGATAGTCTACCACAAACGATGCAACTGTACCTTACAATTTGAGAGAAATAAAGGTTTAGCTAAACACGGATGACTGCACACATAAAAAGATAAAAGGAACGTGTAGCTGCCCAAATTGCACTTCAGAGAAGCTATCACTGAAACTCAGTATACTATTGCTTATCTAGTTAGACTACAATACCTGTTCGCTATCAGTAACAATGGATGGTGCAGTGGGTAGCACTGCCGCCTCACAGCAAGGAGGTCCTGGGTTCGAATCCCCGTCGGCTGGGGCCTCTCTGTGCGGAGTTTGCATGTTCTCCCTGTGTCTGCGTGGGTTCCCTCCGGTTTCGTCCCACAGTCCAAAGACATGCAGGTTAGGCCGATTGGAGAGTCTAAATTGCCCATAGGTGTGAATGTGTGAGTGAATGGTGTGTGTGCCCTGCGATGGACTGGCGACCTGTCCAGGGTGTATTCCTGCCTTTCGCCCAATGTATGCTGGGATAGGCTCCAGCCTCCCTGCGACCCTGATCAGGATAAGCGGGTTCAGATAATGGATGGATGGATAGTCAGCTACCTGAATTTCCTGAAACACTTGTGCAATTGCTACTATGTTTGTATAGCCTATATTTTATCGTAAGTGGATGTTTGTAAATTCGTCAAGCTAACTATAGCTAATTTGCTTGTTGCTACCGATAACAAACTGCCATTATTTCATAACTATAGTTTCAGCTTGCAATTTAGGCAGCTACACGAACAAGCCCCCACGCCATTGGCTGTGGCAGTTATAACCAATTTTCAACCAATGAACTTGAATTGTTGTACAGCTGTACAATGTTTTGATACAGAGTGACGGCCCGACAAATGTACACTTTGAAACCCAAATTTAAGGACTATAAACACAGGCAGAGGGTGAGTCAACATGTCAGTGAGCCTTTTTTTAAGGATAGGAAGGGATTTACAATGGTCTTGTAACAATGTTTTAACACAAAAATCTTACCTATTGTACCTTTAAATTAGACAATTGTTTCTAAGACAGACTTTCTGCAAGATATACAGTACAAATAAACATACAAAATTACAGACATGCCATGCAATACAATGAGAGGAAGGTAAAAACCTTCTCTGAAACAATGTCTCGTTTTTAAAAAAGATTTTAGCTATTTCCAATACACGATACCTTGTGTAAATAAGGCAGCTTCAGAGTTGCTGTAAGGTGTATTTCTTCACTTTGAAGGAGAAAGGCTACTGACTCCTATAGTCAAGTGATTAAGCTAAGTTAACACATTATGCTACTGCTAACATAGAAACCGAGCCATTGAATGCACAAAAATGAAAATGAAAACTTACACTTCCCAAAATGTTGGTTTATTCCTTTGCATATGAGCAAGTCTCAGCTTCCTCGAAGAGACAATCAGATTCTGCCAAAATGTCCAGGTACTTTGTTGAAATCATTGTGCCATTGATATTAAATATTGTCCCTGGACCACAACCAAGGCAGTAAAACATCTTCAAAAAATCAATGACCCACTTCCATATTTGTCAGTAGGCATGAGGTGTGTTTGCTTGTCCTCTTTTGCTGCCAAACATATTAATGGTGTGTAAAGCCAAAAATGTTGGTCTAATCTGACCATAGCTCACTCTTCCAATCATAATTCTAATGCAACTTGGTGACCCCAAATGTGACCAATCTCTGAAATTCTTATTTTGTGTATCCATTACCAGACTTCTGAGGGTTACCGACTTTCTCTTCTGAATTGAAAGTTATTTGGCTTTTCCCATGCACAAAAAAAATTTAATTGCCAATTTCACATCGTTCCGTTTCACTAATAATAATTGCGAGGGGTGCCAATAATTTTGACACCTATGATTTTTACCAACAAAAAAAAAAGTATTCGAGTATTTGAGAAAAAAACATTGAAACTTGCACCCCTATGCACCCCTACGGTCAAACCCCACAGAACGCATCAAATCGGAGATCGACACTACCATTGATAATGCTCAGTCTGAGGGTTGGATTACAGAAAATGAAAGGGATCTTTTAATTACCCCGACATGCCATTTTCCTATGGCTTTCCTAAAATTCACAAATATATATCGAACCCTCCCCTGCACCCCATAGTGTCCAGCAATGGTAGTTTGACAGAACCTCTTTCACCGTATATCGATTTCTTCATCAAGAAATTGGTTCCCACACAGCCCTCATACCTAGGGCTGACACATCTGACTAAGGGCTATCAAAGATATTAGCGTGAACCCTAACACCATTCTGGCATTGCTGGATGTATAGAGCCTGTATACCAGATTTGCAGAACAGATTTCTTGATAGAGGATACAATGCTGCCAACATCACCGCCGCCATTAAACATATCCGTCATACTGACAGGAATTCCCTACTCTCCAAAAAACCAAACGTGGCACACCCCCTCGGATTTGCCTCTCCACTGAGTTCAATCCACTTGCTGGGAAAGTGAAAAAACATGGCATTGAGACATTGGCCTTTCCTCCCTCTTCAAAAAAGTCTTTCTCTGAACCTCCCCTAGTGTGCTTCAGAAGGCTTTGTCACATAGAGGATAAATTTGTTCACAGTGCTGTAAGAAGCCCCCCAAAATAAACCTTCCTGGCTACCAGCTCCCCCTAAAGGGTTCTATCGCTGTGGTCTTTGAAATCTTGGGGTATTGAGAAAGTAACCCTGTCAACCAGAGGCGAAGATATTGTTGAGAAATTGCTCGGAGGCATTTTGGATATATACAGCCAGTCATATGCAAAGATTTGGGAACCCCTGGTCAAAAAGCCTTTTACAGTTAATATCTTGGTGAACAGAAGTGAACATGAACGTAGATTTTAAAAACGATAAAATCTTTTTCATGTAACATTGAGTCATCTATATTTCATGTAACATTGAGTCACATTATATGTATGTGAATATGATTTGTAAGGAACTGCATGATCTTGACACATGCGCACCCTATACATACCTCTGGGTGCGGTCCATGCTTCAGTTTTTGAGGAAGACATTGAAACGTCAGTCTCACAATGAACAAGAGTGCATTTGTTCTGCTCCACCGTCTCTTATTTTGGGTTAGTCCCGAGGAAGTTGTCCCAAGGAGTCTTGTGTAATCTATCTGTCCTGGTTGTAGAGCACCTATTGGATCCTCCTTTCTTTTGCTGGCTAGTAGCATGTTGGGTATTTCCCTTTCTGCATGAGAAAAAATTTATTGAAATGAAAGTATATACTTTTCCTAAATGTTTGAACATAACATATACATAGAGTAGGCTAATATATGTGTTGTTTACTAAATACTAAATATATTTTCTTCATTTTTATTAAGGGTGCCAATAATTTCTCACTTTAAGTCTCATCCTGGGGTAAACTGGGCAATTCTTGACTTCCTACCCCAACACCCCTCCAACCCACCCCCCAAAAAAATTATAGCCAAAAAGCAGGGCTCCCAGGGACCAAGGGTCAGCACACAGCCTGGCACCATGGGGGGTGGGATTTAAAGGTCAGCACTGACCACACCATCTGTCAGTCACACCAGCAGTCCCTCACTCTTCTCAAATTTGTAATCCCAAGACAAGTACCATGATTGCACTTTAGTCATCTGAGGAGGACTGTGAAAAGGAACTGGTTTTGCCCAGAATCGATTAAGGTAGCAACAAAAAGGGGGGCAGTCAAAGCCAAAGCACCAAACAAAGTTTCTGCAGAAGGACAACTGGTGGATCAGCAAATCAGCTGATAGTTTTATCATAAATGCACATGTATGTGCAGAATGTATTGCGTTGGCAAAGAAAAAAAAGAATTTCACAGCAATACAATCTCAAGGTGTAACAAGACAAATGTGACAAAAATTCAAGGGGGTGAATTAATTCAAAACTATTTTTTAAGGTGTTGGGCCAGCACTGTTTGGTTAACCTGGATGCTTATACTGCTATTGTTCTGCAGTTCTGTTTTGCCTAGTACCTTCAAGTAATACATGGACATCGCAACTTGAGTACGCGCTTCTACCAACTGTTGAGCTTTCCCAATGACGTCTTTCTCAGCAAAAGTTCCAAGCTGACATCACTTTGAATAGGCTTACTGTTGCTCCTGAAACATCTGCCAGTTGAGCTGTCTTAGTCAGTGAAGCTCCTGCCAACTGCGTTCCAACATTCACCCTTTCAAAGTTACAGAGATCTTACAGCCATTTCTTACAGCCAGGATAGCCATAATTATAGGCAACCATGCCAGTGAAACACTATAAGTGACACCATTCATGCTTAATTAGTGCATAAGCTACACCTACTGTATGTGTTAGTCTCTGCAGTGCATATGTGTTGTTTACATTTACATTTACATTTACATTTTAGTCATTTGGCAGACGCTTTTAATCCAAAGCGACTTACAAGTGCATAGGTTCTACCACAAGTCAAAGCATCACATCCAGAACTAGAAAAATACACCTGGACTGCTGTTCTAAACATATAGTCGTTATCATAAGTGCAATTTTTTTTTTTTTTTTTTTTTTTTTTTTTTTTTTTTGGGGGGGGGGGGGGGGGGGGGTTAGACAGGGATAGGGGTATCAGAAGGGGGGGGCGGGGTAAATCAGGAGGGGGGACTAAGGTAGAGTTTGAAGAGGTGTGTTTTGAGTCTGCGTCGAAATAGGGGGAGGGATTCTGCTGTCCTGACAGTGGTAGGCAAGTCATTCCACCACTGAGGAACCAGAACGGAAAACAGGCGTGAACGTGCAGCTCGACCGCCAGGTGCCCATATACCCACATACCAGACACAGGTCAAGAATGTGGGAATCTAAGCAGGTGGAAACTTGGCAGTGATGTCACCATTAACAACAGGATGGCAATAGGGAGAGAGTGTGGAGACAAGAGAAGGAGTGATAGGTAGATGATACATGCAACAAGGGGGGTGCCGGCAGTGTGTTTTCAAACATTCAACTTTGCTATCTTTGGCAGAAAGCTCAATACCATACAAAATGCCACACCCATCCATTTGCCAAATTACGCAATTCTGTCCCCGGCCTACAAATTCACAGCACATTGTGTGACAGGATCTTAAACACATGATGAAAAACACCACCCTAATCCACACCCTTCTTTAAGCAGACCTGACCACACATTCCTTCTCGGGAACCCCCCTCTCCAGAAATTCTTCCACAAAGATTTTCTCCCTCTCCCTCCCTCCATCCTGCTTCCAGCTCACTGTAAACAATGACAAGAAATGTTCTCAATTTTGTTTTTTCCTTTTTCCCCATATCTCTGTGATCTTCAGAAGCACATTTCTTGCAGTCCCCTGGGTCTCTGTCTGGATTTTTTGGTTTGCAGTGTAAGTCCGTATATGGCTTCTCAAATTATGGGGTAACCCTTTCACTATTCCACACCCCCAGACTTCAGAGGAGGCTCTTGACACACTCTTATCTTCCCACAAAGAACAGGGTTCGTGTTTGGACAGGGCTTGAATGTTCTTTTATTGTTGTTCCTTCTGCTTTTCTAATTCGCCTGGGTTTTTTCTGTTCCAGCCCATGCTCATTTCCCTTCAGGTTTGGTCAATACCAGTTGCCCATAGCTGACTCATGGATATGCATTTCTTGATGTTAAGGCCTTTACTTAATAGATAAAGATTATTTCCCTATAAAGGCTAGTACGTTTAAATAACAAGAACCCACATGGCCTACTAGCACATATACATATTTTTCTTGTGATTTGAGTGTTTTGATTGCCTTTAGAGATTTTGGCCAACATGAGGAACAGAATTATGCCAATGTAAGCCAAGGAAGCTTATAATGAGGATAATGAAGATTATGAGGCTGAGAGATACGAAAAAAACAGTCAGAGACATAAGTCAAACCTTAGGCTTACCAAAAATCAACTGTTTGGAACATCATTAAGAAGAAAGATACCACTGGTGAGCTCGATAATTACAAATGCCCCAATAGGCCTCTACAGTGTTTTACTGAAGAATTATGAAGAATGAATGAACCCAACCTCTGACAGATCAGAGACACAATCAAGGGGCAGGCATGGATGTGTCAGTGACTACCATCCACAGAAGATCCACACTCTAATGCCATTGCAAACTAGACTAGTTTTCATGTGTTAGTATGTTAAAAGTAACTGTATTGGTGCCTATAGTGAGTGACGGTAAATAAAGGTGTAACCAATAACTGAGGTGGTCACTGGTTATTGGTAAAAATGTGGTCAGTTTTGGAAGCTTTCAGATTAAGAATGTTGGAAACCCTTGCTTTAACGGTTTATGCCAGGTTACCACAGTCTGTTCATTGTTGCTATTCAGTCCAGGGATTTAGCCAAGTGAGCAAGTCAATGAAACTGTCAAATAAATTAGCACATTAAGGTTCAATCTCATAAATGCCACTCTGACAAACTACAGACATCTGCGCTTGCAAGCAGCAGATTGGCCTAATATCAGCCTGAATATCTTTCAGAAAAAAACATTGAAGGATGTCACATTGAAGGATGTCACATTGAAGAATGTCACCTTTCCTGAAGTGTGTGTGTGCATGTGGATAGATTATGATTTTTCTAAATGCACTGAAGACAGTGCCGGAAAAATCAACATGGCCAACACAAAACTGCTGTAAGCAGTGCAGAAAGCGGAAACTGGCCTCACAGTGTGTGATTTATAGGGTGGTGACAAGTGACGAGTCAGGTTCCTTCAGTTCCACAGCTTCTCTCAGCGCATCACCTGCTGACAATTCAGAACAAGAACTTCACCCAGGATGAGTGCTTCAGCTTAGATGCCAAAATTTACAGCACAATATTTCAGCACATTTGAGCTGGATGGTAACAGGAAGCACTGCATGTTTCAACTGTTTGGCATTCTTATATGCAAGGGTTAGAGGAAAGGAGGTACCTCTTGTGAGTAGTGAGTGATGAAGGGGTCTTTGAGAGTGGGTGGCTGTTATGGGCTGAGGGTATTGGGTGCTATGTGGGGGGAGGGGCAGTTTGTTTCAGGTAAAAGTATGGGGTGCTGTGTTGGGGGGATAATGGGGAGGGGTTGTGTGGGAGAGAGTATTCACAGAGGGAACTGGCAGGGACATTTATGGCACAGAGAAATGACTCAATCTTGCAGCTCAGAGGAAGCTGAGAACCAAGTGAGACAAATCCACAAGGCATTTTAAACATACCACACCCAACATGCAGAACAACAACCATAATCCATAACTGAGGGCTTTCAAGTAAGCCACTGCTTGTCATTGCTTCATGGATCACTTTAATATCCTTTTTGTCTCACTTGCACTGGCTAGCTATGTTGGGTAGCTTTGTAACATTTTATTGCAGACTGCTGGAATCACACCTTTTCAAACTACAGTAATAACTGCATTCATACTAGTCAGGCATTCAAAAGTATGCCAAAATGCTTGACTGACATATCCAAAATTCTGTAACATTAGCAGTCAAACTCACAAAGAATTCAGTCAAATAAATGTTTTTATTTTTATCAGACATCCATCTCCCTGAAGGTCTGGGAGTCTTTTGGATTTCAGCATGAATCTCCTGGAAATACGCTACACAGGTTGCCAGTCAGTGTATCTTAGTAAGGACTGAACATCATGGTTGTTTCATAATATTTTCAAGGTGAAAATCCTACATAGTATGCCTTTAAGTAAATGTATCGCAAGCTAATCATACCAGTCTACACATACCCTAGTACTCTCCAAGGGAATGTGCAGACAGCAACATCACAAAATGCTTGAATGTTTAACAGGTACAGAATGATGCACCATTTACAAACAACTACAAAAAGTGTTGATGCCAGCTCCCATTTTAAATATCCTAGTCAAACAAGTATGTGTGGTGAAAACACAATATGTCAAAGTCTTCTCCAGCACATAGTGTTGTTTGTCAGTGTCTCCGGAACACCTGGACAGACAGGGCCAGGAAATTCCGCTCGCGCTTTGGGCTGATGACTCATGCCAGTGGGTCGGCGCAGCAGACACAAAAAAGGCGCTTTATTTTCAGCTTCAATACAAGGAAACATTAACACGCTGCAAAAAATGGCAAGACTGCAGGCACACGTTTCCTGGAAACAATTGAGACAGAAACACAAACAGGTGCCCCACACCCACCCCAACAACAACACCCCCACTTAACTTCCTAAAAGCCTCTGAAAAAATGCCATGATTTCATGAAGGGCATGCCACATACAGAAATGTGATAATTAGGCCTATGACCTGGAAAACGCTGAATGCATTCGGCAATTGTTCCACAAGAAGGAAAATGAATAGTGAACATCGCTGCCAACATATGACATTGAGTTTACATTTGAAAAAATACATTCAGAAAGCCACCTTTTGGTTGTCCTGTATAAAACCTGACTAGAAAACCCAGTCTTAAATATTTTCCTTAAATCTAGCACATATCTAGATTTAACATCTCAGAATGTCTGTACCCAATCTGCACAGTTACAAGACATTGTAACATATTAGATACATACCGAGGTACTAGTCTAAAACTTAAGCTTTTATAGAATTCATTCATTCATTCATTCATAGAGTTTTACAATATTGACCGTATGGAGTTTTTACTCATCATGAATTACTTTAAACCCGAGTTCCCACCAATATGAACCACAACCGCCTTTACAAAAATGTGTGTAAAAAGGAGTACCCTGTCCTCGTACCGGCCTGTCTCTCCATTGTGTCCAATACCTTTGTTCTGGAAATGTTTCTAAATTGTTCTGTGAGAGCAAATCATATATATATATATATATATATATATATATATATATATATATATATATATATATATATATATATATATGTATATAGTGGGAGCAATAATTATTTGATCCCTTGCTGATTTTGTAGGTTTGCCCACTTACAAAGAATGGAACTCTGTAGAATTTTTATCATAGGTACATTTTAACATTGAGAGACAGAATATCACAAAATAATCCACAATAACAACATATATAAATGTTATAAATTTATTATCGTATTTTTGCATGAAATAAGTATTTGATTCCCTACCAATCAGCAATAATTCTGGCTCCCACAGACCAGTTAGTTTTCCATTAAGAAGCACTCCTAATCTCAACTCATTACCCAAAACAACTTGTTACATCGTATACAGCTGTATAAAAGACACCTGTCCACACAATCAATCAGATTCCAACGTTTCCACCATGGCCAAGACAAAGGAGCGGTCTAAGGACATCAGGGACAAAATTGTAGACCTGCACTGGCTGGGATGGGCTACAAGAAAATAAGCAAGCAGCTTGGTGAGAAGTTAACAACTGTTGGAGCAATTATTAGAAAATGGAAGAAACACAAAGTCACCGCCAATCTCCCTCGGTCTGGGGCTCCACGCAAGATCTCGCCTCGTGGGATATCAGTGATCATGAGAAAGGTCAGGGACCAGCCCAGTACTACACAGGAGGAGCTTGTTAATGACCTGAAGGCAGTTGGGACCACAGTCACGAAGAGAACCATCAGTAACACACTACACCGTAAAGGATTAAAAGTGCAAGGTTCCTCTGCTGAAGAAGGCACGTACAGGCCTGTCTGAAGTTTGCCAAAGAACACTTGGATGATCCAGAGGAGGCTGGGGAGAAGGTGATGTGGTCAGATGAGACCAAAATAGAGCTATTGGGCATCAACTCGACTCACCGTGGAGGAAGAGAAATGCTGAGTACAACCCCAAGAACACCATCCCCACTGTGAAGCATGGAGGTGGAAACCTTATGCTTTGGGGGTGTTTCTCAGCTAAGGGGACAGGACGACTTCACCGTATCGAGGGGAGGATGAATGGGGCCATGTACCAGGAAATTTTAGGTGACAACCTCCTTCCCTCAGTGAGAGCACTGAAAATGGGTCGTGGATGGGTCTTCCAACATGACAATGACCCAAAACATACGGCCAAGGCAACAAAGGAGTGGCTCAAAAAGAAGCATATTAAGGTCCTGGAGTGGCCTAGCCAGTCTCCAGACCTAAATCCCATCGAAAATCTGTGGAGGAAGCTGAAGCTTCGAGTTGCCAAGCGACAGCCTCGGAACCTTAAGGATTTGGAGAGGATCTACAAAGAGGAGTGGACCAAAATCCCTCCCAAGATCTGTGCAAACCTGGTGAAAAACTACAACAAACATCTGACCTCTGTGCTTGCCAACAAAGGTTTCTCCACCAAGTATTAAGTCCTATTGTTCTATGGATCAAATACTTATTTCATGTGAAAATATGATATTAAATTTATAAAATTTATATGATGTTGTTATTGTGGATTATTTTGTGATATTCTGTCTCTCAATGTTAAAATGTACCTAGGATTAAAATTCTACACAGTTCCATTCTTTGTAAGTGGGCAAACCTACAAAATCAGCAAGGGGTCAAATAATTATTGCTCCCACTGTATGTGTATATATACACATACATACATACATATATACATACATACATACATATTAGGCTGTATGCGTACTAATCCGCCACATGTTCAGTTTGCACTACGAACTACAGAAATTACTCTATCCACTGTGCGTCATTTGTTAATTTATCCTGCAAAAAATATGGAGTCGTCTTACAAGCAAAATATAGCCTGGTTGGGCAGGTTGAAGGCTACGAACTCCGATGCAGGCATATACAATTACATATCTACACAAACACTGTCACACTGCTTACTCGCTTGGCCAAATGCATTGTTGTGAAAAAAGGTGGAGGGCTATTTTTCTGTCTTTTCTCTGTCGTGTTTCCAGAACCTCGCACTGAAAACAGGAACACTGGGTTGAACAATGCTATCCCAGCGCACGCATAGCAAGCATTCGCAAGCGGCAAGGACATTGTAAATGTCAAGATGACCTCCGGATGTCCATGCAAATCGATTCAAGTGCACGCACTGAGAACCTTGAAGTTGGCCAGCCAGTTTGACAGATGTGTAAATTGCTGCGGGTACATAGTTCGCCATGGAAAGTACTTTATTGATCAAAACGAAAAAGGAAGCTGTATACGCATCTTTCACAGCCAAAAAGCCTTATGGAATTCATTGTAAAATATTTAAGGACGAACTCAACATTTCGCTTAGTGTCACTAAAGGCGCGACAAGACAATACATAGGCTACAAAGTAGTCTACCATTAATGAACGTTAAGGCTACTCGCATGTTTCAGAAGGTAAAAGGAAAGTGGTATGCCATTTGTTCACAAATTGTGACCTCATTTGCTACAGAAAATGCAATTGGAATGGTTGCATTCAATTTTCACTAAACTGGAGCTTGGTAGTTCGTTTCGATATACGAGTACAGATGTTCATGACACTTTGGCATCTACCCTTCTAGAACGAATATTTGCAGGTCAGCTTGATAATTTTGCGTAGCGGCAAATTTCATAGCAGTTCTTGCTAGAAATAAAAAGCATGTGCCCACACAATACCATCAAGCCATCACCTGAGACTCAAAAAGGACTAATATAGTTAGCCAGGTTGCAATACCTGTATTCAGTAGCAGAAACGAATGCATGTTTATAAGCATGCACAGTGATCACTAACACACGCTTTCGGATTTCATTTTGTGTGGATTCGAGAGTTATAATAACCATACAGAGCCTAGCTAGATAACAGTATTAGCATAGCTATGAGTGGGGGTTGGGCTGCTCACAAGCTAGCAAGCTTGCTACATGACGTTAAATGAATGGACTGAAATACACACTTACAGATAACCCACGAGAGGACTGTATAGACTCACCTGACTATAATGCACTCTGAACGGTTTCAGGTGATTGGAGCTGGTACATGGAACGACCTGGATATTATTAATCTGATCCATTATTCATATAGATAGCTATCCAGCTGCCCACTTGATCTTCAAATCTCACCACAAACCGCAGAATCGCAGAACAGGATAACGGGAGGAAAAACGCCTACGGGTACCCATGAAGGACAGTACACAGCAATAACGTTGGAATTCAAATCAAATCCAATCAGAAAGGCTGTCGTGATTTATATTTAACACATTACGTCACATTTACTAAAAGAAAAGACGAGTGATATGACTTTATGCAAAGCATTAGGGTGCATTGTGAATTGTACTTAATATGAACCACTTACAGAAGCAGATTCGAGACTCACTCAGAACAGCCAAGGACATGAAAGAATCAGTCATATTCTGTGATTAGCCCAAACGACTCCAGTAACAATTCGGAGAGAGCAAGGTAAAATCCAACGGTCAGGCACCGTACATTAGTACATTATACATTATGGCATACCATAAATCTTTATATTTAGACCAAACAAAAGGCTTCAAATATCTTGGCCAAGCCTAATATTTGAAGATCAAATATTAAAAGGCTATTGTAGCTTTAGCTTATCACCCAATTTCACCACGTGGATTGATTTAACTATTTTTGAGTTTTCTCTCACCAACATACATTTTACATAATGTAAATATTTTATCTTTACCTATTCACTGGCAAAATGGCTGCATTCAGTGAAAATAACACATAATTAGCCACATAATGCATAATTATGTGCACAATATAAGGCTAATTTAATATGCTAATAAAACGTTTTCATATCGACTCTGTCTGACTTTTAAGTGCTTTTGGTGGAACGTTTCTCTTTTAATAATCTTTCTAGCTCTTTCTGGGTTGTGCCTCCAAAGCCCGCGGATCTAGCAATTGAATACAAATTAAATATTCGTCGCGCACACTACGCGCTGCACAAGACTCTTGGCCCGCACTAGCGTGCCGTGGACCACACCTCTTCCAACTCTTCCCTCCAGCTAACGGTTTCATTCCGTCGCTCACACCCACGCCCCCGGCTGTCTCCGTGGCGCGCCTTTCTCAGATTTGGTACAATGCTTAACACATTAATCTATTTCAAAAGAAAACCTTGACGTCTTTGCACTGCGTCAATACTCCGGGGGAGTACATCTGGTGATTGTTGTTGAACGGGCTGCGTTATTTCATCGTTCTGACTAGTAGAGACAGGTCCCTGTTTAGTGAATTGACTTAATTGATTACTCCTGAAGTACATTTAATTATTCCGTCCTCTCCGTGATGTTGAGATTACCTGCTAATCTGTACTGGGATGTATGTGCAGTTTTTGGGGTTTGACTTCAAAAGACTGATAACAACAACACTGAACAAGGTTTCTAAAAGCGATTATTTCTGTGCTGAAATTCGACCGCTAAATATGATTTAATTATCTTAATTAAAATGATGAAATATGCCTTGATTGGTAACAGTGTCATCTACCTCCAATTTAACAGTAAAATATAATGGCCAAAGTTGTTAGTTCATCTCTTAATGCACAGAAAGCAAACCAAAGGAATGTCCTAACAGTCTTGTTAGCCCACAAGAAACACATGGCTGTAAAGTGCAGGTCAAAGCTGAATGCATGGTTTAGGTGTATTTTTTAGGAAGGATCCATTTATTGCAGCCTTATCTGTCTATCTTTGAGACTGGAAAGCTCAGTTTAACCGGGACTCGTGTCTTTTTATCTCATCGTACGGTTCCAATTAAGGCTTATTCATACCAGCTGGGGTGGCTTAGGTGCTATCTGTCCTCCTTGTAATCCCATCTGTCTGTTTTCCTCTGTGCCTCAATGATAAATTACATGACATGTCCTTTGATGTGCCCAAAGGTTAAAGAAAGGAAACAAGAAATTGTTGTAATGTGTTTTTATTGTGAAGCCCTTTGCAAAGGGGGCAGGTCACATCTTCATCATAACTGTCCTTTCAGAAAGATCTTCATGGTTCATCTGGCATTCATCATTTTGCAGACATGTCCGGTTAGTCAAGATGTTTAAACCTAATATTCTAATATTGACATATATAATGTGTTTCCAGATATGCTCATATACAGTACTGTGCAGAAGTCTTAGGCACCCTAGACTTTATTATATATATGTTTATTTTTTGGTGTGTGTTAGTATAAAAGAACACATTTGAGATTTCCAAATACTAATTTCCCAAAATATTTAATTTTACAGAGACATTTTTGAATTTAATTTAAAAAAGTATTACTGAAAGCAATTGACAACCTTTTGCATAAATACTTAATCAAGGCTGAGATCAGAAGCAAGGAGCCAACCAAAGTCTGCAGAAGAACTGTGGCAAGTTCTCCAACATGCTTGGAACAGGGTAGTCACAAAAAATATTGATTTGATTCAGTTTTTAACTATTCTGCCAAATGACTAAAATGTCATTTAAAATGTATAGTATGTTTATTTAGGACCTTTCATTGAATTATTTTTGAAAGAATCTTATCTATACAGAATGTTACACAGGTGCCTAAGATTTTTTCAGAGTACTGTATATACAGTATGAATGCACCATACAAGGTTTTTAACACAAGACAGACTGTGTTATAAGTGCTGACCATTTTGAGTCTTGGGTCTAAGGTTTTGAAAATTGAACACAAACTTGTAAGATTAGGGCTGCAGTCATTGCACATTTCTTTAAATACTTTGTTCCATAATGGCTGCATAAAGATGCAGGAGGTTCTGAAGTGGTAGCAGGGGCATGGTGTTCCAAGCTGAGACTTGGGGAGGTGATGTCACCTGGGTTGGCTCAGTCTGCCCGTGTGCTAACATACCTATCTCGATGGACCAGCTTCCTGCCCTGGCCCTGACCCCCCCAGCCAAGAGCAGACAGGATGAAGCACTTTCGCTGCCGATCTCCATGTAGGTAAACGCTGCCAGGCAAAACAATGTTTCTGACAGCCAGGGCGTGCCTTACCTCTCTGCCTGCTGCTTGGAAAGGAGCTCAGCTGCCAAGCCTGATAAGCGTCAGGGAAGCTGTGTGCTCTCGTGTGCTCACATGAGCGCGTGAGCAGGGTGTGCACTTACAGCATGCGTACATTTGCATGTCTGTTAATGTGTGTGTGCCTGTGTGTGTATATACATGTGTGTGAATGTGTGAGGGGATGTGTGAGTATAATGCAGTCTGTAAGTATTTGGTCTGTGATGTGTTCACTCTGTACTCTGAACTGATCGGAACCACTTGCAGAGACCAAGATGTAATCAATAACAGGCTTTAATCACAAGTTCCACAGTAACAGGTCAATCAGGTCAATTCAGGCAAGTCATGGTAGAGTTGCAAAGAGTCCCAGCAACCAGAGCAATGAGAAAAAGGCAGGGCAAAGTTCCGAAAACAGGCAGAAGCCGGGAGATCAATCAGCGGGGGGCTGGAGAACAGGTGGGTAGAAGGGCAGGAGATGGGTGCAGGAAGCAGGAGAGTAAGGCAGACAGGAAGACTGGAGCGGGACTGCACAAACACAGGACTCGGAAACAGGAACTCAGGAAACAGGTAAGGAGCAGGCAGGAGAAACTGCTGGAAGGAATCAATATTATATAGGGCATGAGATGATCTGCCACAGAACAGTGAAACAGTTTGGCTTATAGACAACACTGATGATGAGACAATGAGAAACAGGTGAGAGACAATTACAACAGAGGAAATGCATATCAGGAGCACATGAAATGGAACATTTGAATACACATCCATGAATACAGAAACAAACTAGGAGAAAGACGCACGAGACGTGACACAAACAAACGGTTGAAATGTGGGGGACATTGTATACTGTATGTAAATTTAAAAATGGTTACAAATCCTACACTGCTCCCCCAATATAGATGTACAGTGCATTCCAGAATGATTGGCACCCCTGATAAATCTTTACAAAAAGTACTATAAACGAATAAATAATACAGTTATTGACATAAGCTTTATTTTCTGACATGCGTAAAGTGGTGTGCTTTATCGATGATTCAGTGGAATCAACCATTCTTTTATTACCCCCAAAATAAGTACAATTATTGCCACCGCTGGTTTAATACTTTGTGCAAAGATGACAGACACAAGTCTTCTTATAATTTGTGAAAAAGTTAAGAACACATTTCAAGGGATTTTTGACCATTCCTCCATGCAGAACTTTCCAGAATCATTGGGATACCCCCCCTCTTCAGTCTGAACTGAACCACAGGTTTTTCATGGGATTTAAACCTGGAGATTGAGATTAACCATATTTTTTAAATCCCCTTTTAATCTGATTTTGATGTATGCTTGGAGTCATTGGCCTGCTGGACCTACTCTGAGACTCAGCTTCCTAGCTGATGCAATCAGAGTTTCTGCCAAGATTTCCTGGTACTATTTGAATTAATTGTACCATTGATCTTATATGCTGCCCCTGGACCGCTGCCAGTAAAACATCTCCAAAACATAAATGACCCACAGCCATATTTGACAGTAGGTATGAGGAGCCTCTCCTTGTATGCATTCCATTTTGCCACAAACATTTTGATTGTGTGTATGGCCAAAACATTCAATTTCAATCTCACCTGACCATCTGTCTTTGTGCCACCTTTCCAAAGAAAGGTTTGCTGGTATGGAGGTGCCATTATTATTATTTTTACTTGGTGCTTGGTGAACCCAAGACAAAACCAATCTCTGCAATTCTTACGCTGCGATCCTTGGGTTATTTATCACATCTCTTGCCATCTTCCTTACTGTCTGTGGGGATAATATGGATTTGAATCCTCTTCCTGGCAAGTTTGCAACCATTCCCTATGTTTTCTGCCTTTTTATTATTGCTTCTGAACTGACAGTTCTATGGCTTTTCTCATACCCATGATTGAAAATTTTTTTTTGAATGCTTGTCACCTAATTTTTGTACTCAAGCCTGAAGCCTGAAACAGGAAGTGATGGAATGACACAGTATAGTTCCTTTAGACTGAGATTAGCTAAATTCAAGTAAAATTGTATTGCCAATTTCACTTTGTTTGTTTGTCACTTTGTTACAATAACTTGTAGGGGTGCCAGTGATTTTGGCACCTGTAGTTTTCAGACAACAATGAGATTACTAAATAAAAAACATTGAAATATGAGAGTAAATGTATTGAAATAAAAGTATATAGTTTTCCTGAATGTTTGAACAAATATAGGTATATACAATAGTGTGCAAAAATTTGGGCACCCCTGGTCAAAAAGTCTGACTGCTAAAAAAACCTGACCTCTAAATGCACATTACAGTTAAACATGACACATTTATTAAGATAGACATGACACATTTCTTGAAAAGATTTTATGACTTTTTATTTCTTGTGAAAAAGTTTGGGAGCCCTGTCGGTTAATACTTTGTAACTCCTCTCCTATAACAGCGTGGAAACGCTTCCTGTAGCCAGCTAAGAGTCTTTCAGTTCTTGCTTTTGGAATTTTTCCCCATTCTAACTCTAGCTCAGAAATATTATTTGACCTCCTTGCATGTATGACATGTTTAAGATCTCCACAGATTTTCAATAATATTCAAGTCTGGGGACTGTGGTGGCCATTCCAAAACATTCATCCATCTTTCCTAGAGGTACTTCATGGTTGATTTTGAGATATCTTGGGATTATTGTCTTGCTGGAATACCTAACCTCTCTTCAACTTCAACTTCTGGAATAACCTTTGAACATTAGCCATTATTCTTAATATTTGGTGGAATCAATTCTTCCTTCCACTCACAATATTTCCGTGCCCCCAGCTGCCACACAACCCAAAAGTATGATGGATTCACCTCCAAGCTTAATGTTCTTTTCTACAGAGGCTTCACCCTTTTTCTCCAAAAAGACCTTATTTGGTGGTGGTCAAAAGGTTCAATTTTGGTTTCATCAGTCAAAAGCACATTGTTCCAAAAGGCTTCAGGCTCCTTAATATTTTATTTTGCCGATGGTTGTTAACACCAGCCAGAACAGCCACTGCAGTTTGATACTTTAGAAGGCATGGAGTTACTTCAGAATAAAAAGTTCTGCCCTGGAATTATACTCACCTGACTCATTGAAGCCCTAACAAGTAAGTCACCTGCGTCTGGGCCTTAGTAACTATCTTTTTAAAAAGTAACAATAATAATCCAAAAGGGTTCCCAAATTTTTGCATGGGCCCTTTTCCTTTTTATATAATTTATAAACAGTAAAACAAAAAATAGTAATAATAAAAATAAAGCAATCTTTATTGTGTCTGTGTGCATGTATTTCAATATGTGTGTGTGTGTGTGTGTGTGTGTGTCTGCATGTGTGTGCATTTGTATGCACATGTGCAAGAGTGCTCAAAGTAACGTTATGTAAAGCTAAAACATTTGAGAGACAAGAGCGGCGGTTAACTCCAGTATCACCAACAGGGGGGGCAAATGTTGTCCATCCCTCTCCTTTACTTTGCGACCAACACTGACAACTCCCATCTGGTCCACTGCCCCTGCCAGGACCCGGTCTACTATATCTGCTTCTCTTTGCTGCCGTGGGTGGACAGGGGGCCCTAACGACGTGCTAATCCCAGACTTCTGTGTACTCTTCTGGGAGGACCTAGCTCTCTGTGCCCATCGGCCAGACACCGTGGTCTATAAAGGAATGGCTCTGCCATCCCCAATTACTCTGCAGCTCCCCCTGACATGGGCCAGGCCACCGGAGGGATGGTTAGCTTAGCGACATGCCGCGGCAGGAACCGGAGTGTAGCTGCCCCCTCCCCCCACCCCGAAAACCCTTCTTTCCACAGTGGGTTTATCTCTGGGGTCAAGTGGTGGGCTCTGGGGCCAGGCAGTAGATGAGATAGGTCCAGCCTGGAGGAATGCACTTAGGGAGACGCCTGCAGTCTCTCTGGGACCGTTCTCAGTGCCCAGGCCTGACACCGTCTCCCCGGCCTGGTTTCCCTCCTCAGGACAGACTTCACCCCGATGACCCGACACCGTCGCCACTATCGCTGCACCCTGAAACATGAAAAAGACTCACTCGCGTATCCTACACATAGCATGTACTACGCATGCACTATGCAGCCTGTTTAGCAGCTATAATCAAACAAAGGAAGCAAGCTCTGTACCATGAATGCTACACGTCCACTGAAATTCCAGCTGGTGTAATTCTTAGAGACTTCTTTCCTGACTAGTGTAGTGACATGATGCTGTGCTGTGGGTGAAACATGCGAGAGCGTTTTGCTTTTATTCAATTTCATTTCACTATTTGTGAACATTGTTGTGAGGGCACTGAAAACACTGACCACTGTGGTCATTGGAAGCCAACTGGGAAACACATGGAAATGATGACACCAATTTCCCATGTTGAAGGAAAGGTCTGAAGCCTTGTTAAATAGCTAAACCGCCATCATACCTCACAGCATACTGTATATTACTAATAACATAATGCACCCATGGTATAGTGAACAGCTGCTTGTGAACCATGTTCTAGGTCCTTAAAGGGCATTGGACAAAAATGCAGATCTAGGAAGTCAATGGCAGATCTTTCAAGAACAGTATGTTGCTGGGTGGGGTAGTTTAGGAGACAAAATGGCTTCTCATACATTTCAACCTGGAAGGCCTTCAGGACCACGGACAGCAGCAGCCCCCCCTACAGGCACACTTCTGGGGAAGATAGGTACAGTAATCAGTCGAGTTGTTGCATGATGCACCTACATCAGGCTTGAGATGAAAGTAATGTGCACTTAGTTGGACTGAATTCTTATATATGCTGATATTAATGAAAATGATTATATAATACACTCAGTATTTAATATACCTTTAAAAAACCATGTTGTATTTTCCAGATCTGTTTTTTTCCCCCCACATTCAGCTTAAAGGGACCTCAGTCTGTGTTAGATTTATTTCCCCTGATGTGTGACAAATTTGGTTGTATTCACCACTGTAAAACATATTTTATTGAACTAAACAGACACATACGACATTGGTCCATAGTAGGCTATACTACTACTGAATGTCTGAATGTGCTTCCCTGTACTAGTAGCCTGTAGTGGGTGTTGGATAAAGGTGTCAACAATCAAACATTTTAGAGATTTAAGGTCCCTCTGCTAAAAAACTCTTTGATGTCCTCCGGAGTAAAGGTGAGAGTTTGAAGTGGGTGAGAACACTGGGGTGGGTTTGGCACCCTCTAGAGGTGGGTGTAGACAATGCAGCTGTTTGTGGATGAGGACAGTCACCATCATGTCAAGAAAAACTCAGTCACTCCTCTTTCCAGGCAGGCTTTAACCCTGAGGTGTCATATCACAAATGTGTGATTAGAATGTTCTTAACCAAACATTCTAATGCTGATGTTACAATCACTACTGGAAATGGAAAGCAATGGAGTTGAGACGGGTACGTGGGGGGTTGGACCCAAAATGCACGACTCAGACAAAAGGGGTGAAATAAATTCCCGTTAGGGCTTTATTCAGGGAATGTCCAGTGCTGAAGAACATTCCAAAAAACCTACTCTTTAAAGGGTTAAATAAAATAAACTTGGTGGACAGTGAACTCAAGATGGCCAAACCAGCACACCTAATTCCCAGATGAGGCCTTTGTAATGGAAACTACACTCTTTTTCTGTCCCTTTTATTATCAGGAAAGGCTATTGTTGTTCTCCTAAAACTCTGGTTTGTTGCCTGGATGGAATTTTTTTGTAGTAAAGGCCTAAAAAATTGTATATATCATTCGATTTATGCAGTTATGCATGACTACACATCACAATTCCATATTTCTAAAACTACTGTGCAAATACCATGTGTTACGATATATTTCTTGCTATTAATGTTAATGTCATAGTTGTGTTTTCACTCTGTGACATATCTTTAACATCTGTTGGTGGGAGCTGTGAAAATAGGCTGTTATAGGACCTGTGGCTTTGTGGGGGTGTGTCTGTTGAGGGTGTGGGGGGGGGGGGGGGGGGGTATTTCTGTACTGTAGGTGGAAGTACAGTGAGAGCCCCCCCTCCCGCCCCATTGAGGAACAGTGAAACCCAAAGCTAATTTCAGTGTTTTGGATGTGGGGTCAGGATGTGGCAGTGGGGGTTCTTACTTGCCTGTCTATAATGCTGAGGGGTGTTCTGGATATCCAAAGATTTAATTTCTGGTCTTGGCCGTGCCCAGAGGAGATAGGACATGCAGGCAAGAGAAGCCTGCCCTACCAGGCAGAATGACCTTCCAATAAACAACACATGCACACACATACACAAACACACCCAGACACACGTAGACACGCACACACACACACATACTCACATACACACAAATCCCTATGAAGTGCCAATGACAGGGAGCTGTTGGTCTCTACTTTGATTCTTGGCCCATTGCACCATCCCTGAACAAAGAGTGTCTACTCCTTCAATTAGGAGGACAAGAATATAGCTATTTACATCTCATCTGAGGGTGCCGGGGGCAACAGGATCAGGTGACACCCAGCCTGGTCCAATGACAGCAGGCCTCATTGCAGCTGGGGTCTTATAATTGCAGGGTAGGAGAACTAATTAATGGGTTTTGTTGTGTTGTGGTAGTTAAATTACTTGCTGTGCTGCAGCCTTTTCGATTAGCAAAACCCATGCATGCACAAGAGGAACCAAACTGAAGGTTAAGTTCAAGGCATTCTTAATGATCATATTATTTTCATTATACTTTACTTGTACTGGAAAGCATTTACCAATTTCAGAGACACAGAATGAACCTAGTCCTTGACTAAATCACATTTGGATGAAATTGAAGTACATCTTTAAATTGTCAATTACAAACATACATTTTGTAGTTTCACTGAATGTCAGTATTGGAAATAAAAATATTTTTTGTCAGGATAAATTGGGGTTTTTCCTTAATTTATATTTGGACGTATCTTCCTCAGTGGCAGCATCATCCACTCTGGCTCCTGGTAAGCTTAGTCACGTCTGTACGATAAACATTTGGCTTTATCAGAAACAGGCATTGAGTCATCATTCTCCACTTCTGCTAAACTGCGTCAATCTGGGTGTCTCCCTTACAGCAACTGACTTCTCCGAAATGGCACTCAACTATAGCAACATCTCTTTGACTGGAACCACTGACTCCTCTCCTACAGAAGCAGATATAGGTTATTAGGTCAGTGTTACCTGAGCTGGTCAGATTTCACTTCAGAGGGAAATTGGCCACAGTGACCAGGGAGTAACAAGGTTAAAAATAGCCCCACCCCTCAACAAACAAACACACACACGCACATATGAACGCACACACGCACACACTCAGACACCAGCATGCACACATGTACATGTACATACACACACAAATATATTCACTGAGCACTTTATTATTACTGGGTAGGGCTTCTCTTTGCTCTCAAAACCGTCTCAATTCTTCATGGCATGGATTCCAAAAGTTGAAAACATTCTTTTAATATTTTGTTCCATGTTACCATGATTGCATCATGGAATTTCTGCAGATTTGTCAGCTGCACATGCTGCAAATCTCCCGTTCTACCACATCCCAAAGGTGTGCTATTGAATTCAGATCTGGTGACTAAGAAGGCTACTGAAGAACATTGAACTCATTGTCATGTTCATGAAACCAGTTTGAGATTACTTTTGCTTTGTGACTTTGTGTATTATTATGCTGGAAGTAGCCATTAGAAGATGGGTATATTGTGGCCATGAAGGGATGCACATGGTCAGCAACATTATTCAAATATTTTTTAAATAACTGATATTAACAGGCCCAAAGTGTGCCAAGAAAATGTTCCCCACACCATTACACCACCGCCACCAGCCTGGACTGTTGACACAAGGCAGGTTAGGTCCATGGATTAATGCTGTTTGTGCCAAGTTCTGACCCAATGATCTGTATGCCTCAGCAGAAATTGAGATTCATAAGACCAGTCTACGTCACCTCGAACCAATCTGGCCATTCTCTGTTGACCTCATCAACAAGGCGTTTCCGTTTGCAGAACTGCCGCTCACTGGATGTTTTTTGTTTTCGTATCATTCTGAGTAAACTCTAGAGAGAAGTGTGTGCGTGACAATCCCAGGAGATCAGACTTTACAGAAATACTGAAACCAGTCCATATGGCACCAACAAAATGGACAAAATCACTGAGATCACATTCTGATGGTTGATGTGAACATTAACTGAAGCTCCTGACCCACATCTGCATGATTTTATGCATTGCACTGCTGCCATACGATTGGCTGATTAGATAATCGCATGAATAAGTTGGCGTTCAGGTGCTCAATGAGTGTACACACACACTATACTTGCATGTAGCTTACTGTCCCACCAGGGTAATGTTACTCAAGCTGTTGATGTGGGTTCTAATGAGTGTGGAAATGTTCTTGTTCTTACCATTTGTCCGGACACCCCTTTGTTATCCAAGGAGTGGCCAGGCTGGGTCTCCTGGCGCACATTAAAAATGCAGTGGAGAATTTGTTTTCAGGAAAATTCCGTTCAGGATACTGTTACACCTCCATGGAAGGTCGGTTGTTTAAGCATGTTCATCTGGGTGAATGACTGCCATTGAGAGATATCCATGCCCTGGTGCCTGACTAAGCATACATGACTAATGTATGATTTCAAGAAATATAAACCAATCAG
Source organism: Conger conger (assembly GCF_963514075.1). NCBI lineage: Eukaryota > Metazoa > Chordata > Actinopteri > Anguilliformes > Congridae > Conger > Conger conger. Next base: position 26,322,378 of record NC_083764.1, read on the forward strand.
TGGATTTTCAGTTTTCCCTGCAAAAAACATCTGTCTTGTTTCGCTCAAGTAAAAAGTATTAGCTTGTTTTAAGTTATTGCTTGCTTGACAAGGGAAACCACATTGGCAAATCCGGAAATGAGTCAAACTGTCATATTTCATTGGCAATATTTTTGTCTTCTTTAGAAAAAACATAATAGAAATAGGATTTTAAGTCTAGATATACCATAAGACTAAAATACTTGTTGAGATTGACTTGGTTTTAGCAGTTATTCAGATTGTGCTGAGTAAGGACCATCACAAAGAAGCTCACTCACCACTGTCTGGGTGATGTGTCTAAAGTTGAAAACGGATAACTTGCATTAGAGCCAGGGAGATCAGGTTTCCCAGAAACACTTCTTCCCAAACTCCGGACAACATCTCTCTTGTCCTGGCCCTGTCCAAAAAGGCCTTCCATCTTGGCTTCCTTATGGGATGGATTTAAAGATGAGCACAGTTCGGTTAGGGTTTTTTTGGTTGTGTGGGTGGAGTAAGTATGACGTTTTCATGCCTGCCATGGGGAATGCGACCATTGTACAGAAGGCACAGTGTGTCTACCTCCGAACCTGCTCTGATTACCCATCATGTTTTATTTACAACACCTCTGACTTTATCTTTTATAGAGATACTGTATAGGGCACATGGTCAGTTCTAGGTTCTAGCCAATTCGTTCCACAGGAAGGGCTGATAAGGGTCTGTTTTCATGCATAGTCTCACAGCAAGAGGTCAATTCGTAAAGTGATTTTTTTACTGCTTTTTTACTGCTTTCATTTCACAATGGCACCCTCCAGTGTGTCAAACTATAAACAGACACATTCCAGTGTGTTAACCTAGACAGAGATGCATGCAGCATGTTAACACAAAAACACAGTTAAGCACGTTGACCTCACACAGGCGCACTCCAGATTGTTAACCTACACACACTCCAGCCTGTTAACTTGCCCACAGACACACTCCAGGGTGTTAACTGACAGACAGACACTGCAGCACTTAACCTCTGAATAGCCACACTGCAGAATGTCAGAAGAAGTGCATTTGAGTGAGAGCTTTTCTCTATGATCCAAAGAGAAGCATGTGCCTTTTTTGGTGAGCGGGTCCCTCTGAATAATCTCCTCCCCCTCCTGAAAGCACCTTCTCTCAGGTTAAACCTGGAGTCATGGCTAGAAACTCATGGGTTCTTCTGCCAGGTGAGGTGCCATAGACATGGTGTTAAACTTGTGTCAGGAAGCTCCTTAATGAATAAACAGAGAGCGTGATTTTGATATACTATATACAGGTTTGTATCTGAAAGAACATTAATTAAGTGTTTCTTAAACTATTTTGTTTGTTTTATTGTAGTATTTCTCATATAGTATCTATTGTAGTATTTATTATTATCCACTTTTATGAAATAATGCATCACAAATTGAATGTCACTGCTGCAGTGAAGAATAAAACATAGAAATAGCCTGCCATGAGCTAATATTGCTAACAGAGACAGAGACCACCACAGTCTAGCCCTTAAAAGCACCTGTCATTGCATGCAGTTCTGTCGTCCCTCTGGTAACCATAATGCTTCTAGGGGTCTACTGTTGGACATCTGATGGCAGACAGCAGTGTAGTTGCACATAATAATTAGAGTCATAAATGGCTAGGTTAACCAGCATGAAGGAGATGACAAAACTTGCCATGCAGAGTTATTTGTACGCATCCATTTTGCTTCCCCCTAATCTTTCACAAAATATTTAACTGCAGGGTAATTTCAGTGGCTTGTATGTTTTAAATAGGTAGGCTCGGGCTAAGCGCTAGGCTTAGGAATATTAGCAGAGATCACTTGAGGTGGAGGGAGCAGGGGAAGAGAGAGAGAAAGCCGAGAATGGTGTGTCTCACTACTCTTTGATGAGACACACATATAAGGTCTTAAATACGATAGATGGGCAATTAGCATTCAAACACCAGCAGGAAGCACTGTACTAAGGTTCACAGGAGGTGAACTCTAAAGGCTGACACTGAGATGTATGGCGAATGGCAAAAGGTGATTTCTATTATTCAATCTGGAACCTGTCAGCAATTATATTTACATTTACATTTACATTTTGGTCATTTGGCAGACGCTTTTAATCCAAAGTGATTTACAAGTGCATAGGTTCTTCCACAAGTGAAAGCATCACATCCATAACTAGTAAAATATACATGACGGGCTGTTCTAAACAAAAATACAGTCATTGTAAGTGCCAAATGCTCTTAGTGAGGGAACCATAAGGCGACCAGAGCTGGCAGACCGGAGTGGTCTAGCTGGGGAGTAGGGAGTGATTAAGGATTGTATGTAAGGTAGGGCAGTCCCCTTAGCAGCCTGAAATGCTAAGGCCTTGAAGCAGATGCGTGCAACAATAGGAAGCCAGTGGAGGCCAATGAGGAGTGGGGTGACATGAGCCGACCCGGGCTGACTGGTGATCAGGTGGGCTGCAGCATCTGGACCAGTTGGAGGGGCTTGATGGCACAAGCTGGGAGACCAGCTAGGAGGGTGTTGCAGTAATCCAGGTGGGAAATGACCGGCACCTGGACTAGGAGCTGTGTAGGTTTCTCCGCCAGGAGATGACGGATACGGCTGAGACTGAGCCCCTCCAAGTCACCTGGTAGGAACGACCAGTGAGGTAGGAGGAAAACCATGCCAGTGCAGATCCTGTGACACCCATCCCAGTCAGTGATGAGAGCAGAATCTCATGGTTGACTGTATCAAAGGTGGCCGACAGGTCGAGGAAGATGAGGACAGAGGAGAGGGATTTGGCTTTAGCCGAGTGGAGAAGATCTGGAGAAGATAATTGGACAGTTGGGAGCAGACCGCCTGTTCCAGAGTTTTAGATAGAAAGGGAAGAAGAGAGACAGGCTAGTAGTTGTTCAGAGCAGAGGCGTCAAGAGTAGGTTTTTGGAGCAGAGGAGTGACTTGTAGAAGGGGAGAAAGGATGGGGTCAAGGGGACAGGTGCTTGGGCGGTGGGATGTGAGGAGTTTCAAAGTTTCGGAGTCAGAGAGGGGAGAAAAGGAGGATAGGGAGTTAGAGAAGGTAGGAGGGTCAGGAGGGGGAGAAGGTGGGGAGAAGGAATTATGAATAGCATCTACCTTCTTTTCAAACAAGGAGACAAAGTCATCAGGTGTGAGTGATGAGGGAGGTGGGGGGGGCGAGAAGAGAGGAGAAGGTTGAAAACAGTTTGCAGGGATTAGAGGCAGCCGCGTTAATTCTAGAGTGAAAGAAGGAAGATTTCGAGAGACAGAGGAATAGAAAGATGATAGGAGGGCATGGAAGGAAGCCATATCACTAGGGAGACAGGACCTTTTCCATTTTCTCTCTGCTGCCCGCAGTTTGGTTCGGACAGCTCATAGAGCATCAGAAAGCCAAGGACTGAGGGGGGAGGCCTGGGCTCATTTGGTGGTGAGGGGACACAGAGAATCAAAGGAAGATGAGAGGGAGGACATGAGGGTTGTAGCAGCATCGTCGGGAGACAGTTCAGAGAAAGACTCCCAGATGGTAGGGAGGAGAGGATTGCAGATGAGAGGGTGGAGGTAGACAAGTGGTGTAGGTTACGCCGACAGGTTACAGTGGATGGTGGGAGAGATGGATGGGTGTTAGAGGAGAGTGGAAGAGAAAAAGAGATGAAGGAGTGGTCAGATATATGGAGTGGTGTTACAGAGAGGTTGGTTGTTGTGTAGCTCCTTGTGAAGACCAGGTCAAGAAGGTTGCCTGCTTTGTGGGTGGGAGGGAAAGTGTGAGGGTAAGGTCAAAAGAAGAAGGGAGGGAGAGAAAGCTAGGCTGGGTGGACTCTGAGTTCAGGTTGAAGTCACCCAGGAGGATCAGGGGAGTGCCATTGACTGGTGAGGAGCTAAGGAGGATGTCCATCTCATCCAAGAAGCTCCTCAGAGGACCTGGGGGGCGATAAACATCAATAATAAAGAGTTTGCATGGGAAAGTAACAAAAACCGCATGAAATTCAAAAGAGGAGAAGGATGAGGAGAGGACACTAGATCTCCATAAGGATGAGATTAGGATACCTGTGCCTGTGATTCGGGGTGTGTGGGAAAAAGAGTGGGTAGAGGAAAGGGCAGCCGGGGTGGCTGTGTTCTCCTGTGAGAGCCACGTTTCTGTTAAGGCAAGAAAGTCAAGGTTGAGGTGGGAGGCTTGGCTGATCTGAAGTCTGCTTTCTGGACGGCAGACTGGCAGTTCCAGAGGCCACCAGCCACACAGAGATCAACACCAGCAGATCTAGGAGGGAAGATCAGGTTAGAGATATTCTGGGAAGCAAACCTCCTGACTGGGACTTGGGGAGAGGAGAGAGGACAGGAATGGAAACACATGGAGAGGGAACTAGGGTGGGTGGGGTGGGAGGGTAGAAAAGAGGAATCCTACGCAATGAAGTGAGGGCAGGCAGCAAAAACAATAATCAGGCTCTCGGATAGCCTCGATGGACACCCGCAGATAGACACCCTCGACTTTGTACGCCTGCGACTTCGTACGACAAGTCAAGTAGACGAGGCTGCCGCACCCAGCTGCAGCTGATGTGCTACACAACCGCTTAAATAACTAGCTGAGACACTGAGTCACAGAAAATTCTACAAACACACTGGAGAGCACTAATGCACACTGAAGTGAGCTCAGCTGTGCCAGTAATTATACCCTGACAGGGTGCAAACTATTGGCTCCTCCTACAAAAAAAGCTGTGGCCCGCCGGCCAATTGGAGACAATTGCCTACCTCAATAGCCTAGCTCACCTGAGAGAAATAAACACACAACCCAGTTTCTCTGTAATCTAAATAAACACCACTGGTACTAACTAACAAACAAACAAATAAATGGCAGAATCACAGTGACTACTAAATTTAGTTAGAAACAGCACAAACTAGCTAATCCTGGAGAAAATGCTACAAACACTAATACACACTCATGCAATATCATGGGAAAATGAGTCATCAATATCAGGAATGAAAAAGCAGAGTACAGTTTAACCAGCCTTATCACAGAACATCTCAATAATCAAATTCAATGATAATGACATTAATGCATGTGTGTAAGTGCTAATATCTATCACATTTTGAAATATACTCATATGCCATACAGCAGAAAGCAGTTCTCGCATATCAAATTTGATACACTGTTGCAAATTCCACACCTGCCTTTTCTGAAACATTGTTTAAAGTCAAATCAAATCACGGTCCTCAACCAAGACCCGCTGGTTTTATACCCCCCTGTCCCCTTTACCTAGGAATCAGTCCAATCAGTAGCAGTAACTGTTCACTTAATTACCCTGGAGCAAAGAAAGTGAAGCCTTTTCACATTAACTTCCACTACAACAACATTATTATTATTATTATTATTATTATTATTATTATTATTATTATTATCATTATTATTAGGCACTGCGATTGGTGATTACATTGATACTGCAATCTAAGATCACACCACTGTGATATTCAACAAACAGATGGTGGGGGAATTAATGCAGTGGCAGCGGTGGCGACAATAAGCACTGACAATATCCAGCACAATTTCAGCTGATTCATATGCTGAGATGCATTCAAGCACATCTATCTTTGCAGTTTGGTCCCGTTCTGCTGAGATGCGTATCAGTCCGGATGCTGAGGTTTCTTGCTTTATGACTGGATTGAGATAAACCATTAATTGTGGATCGGGTTCCGCTCAAACAGCCGCACTCCGATGGGAGGTGCTGCCTCGGGCTCTGATTGGAGAGCTGGACCCGTGCGAGGGTGGCACCACACGCTGGCGCCTGGAACGCTGGCGTCTGGATGTCGGCCTGAGGAGCGCACTGCGGGTGGACAACAGCGCCTCCTGGTGACAGTGGCAGGGTGTATTCACGTGTTTCACAAGAGGGTCTATTTTATTAATCAGAGAGAAATTCTGCAAGTAAACACACCTGCTATTATTATTATTATTATTATTATTATTATTTTTATTATTATTATTATCAGAATTCATTTCATTTGCACTGCACCTCATTGAGTTGAAACTCTCTGCAACATGGGAGGCTTATCCACTACCAACGTGCAGCTTCTACCTGAGTTATGCACGGCAACCATTTTGCAATGGGATGTTCACCACACAGTTGGGGTGGAGAGGAGGGGATTTATTCAATGCTTCCGCAGGTATAGGCTAAACAGAAAATGTAGCTCCTGAAGGTGTGTTGTAAGACAGTGTCACCTGTAAGGGAAAGCAGTTCGCAAACTGGGCTGCTTGGTGCCACAGACTGCCATTGTATCCTTAAGAAAGGTTATCAACTGAATTGCTTCAGTAGACATACAGCTATGAACTTTGGTTAAATGTATGTGACTCAGGATAATGGATCTTGCTGAGTCACTACATTATTTAGTGGTGTAACAAGTGGTAAACACCATATTTTGTAAATTAAAAGGAGCTTCCCCTAAAATATGTAGCCTCCCCTATGTATAAAAAGGCTTTAATTCCTGTACGGATGACCCAATTTGAATGTACCTGTAAATTCCCCCAAAGTAAGTCTTCATATTGATTGTTTTATTTAAAATCGAATGCATTGCATTCCAGCGCCAAAACAACAATAATTGTATCTCTGTCTCAATACTTTTAACTTTTAATTGTATGTCATTGGCAAAATAATGGATCGGGGTGGCTTGTAGCGTAGTGGTTAAGGTACATGACTGGGAGTCACAACGTCAGTGGTTCGAATCCCAGTTGAGCCACAATAAAATGATCCGCACAGCCGTTGGGCCCTTGAGCAAGGCCCTTAACCCCACATTGCTCCCCGGGCGCTGCACTGTGGCTGCCCACTGCTCCTACGTAACTAGGATGGGTCAAATGCAGAGGACAAATTAACCCACAGAGTTCAATAAAGTATATCTTATCTTATAAATCATAACCCTGGTGTAAAATCCAGCAATGAACAGCTGAAATTACCACCTACTAGCTCTTTGAAAACTTAGCTTGACTTGTTTTTTCAGCAGGGAATATTATGTTGTCATGTAATTGGTTGATGTGACAAACCCAAGAAACCAATAATTGCTTTAAGTGTATGGGTTTCTTTCAACATACTAATAAAGGCATAGAATGCGGTCTTGTGGTGGTTTCCCATTGTTCTCTTCAGGAAGCTGCACAGACCTGGTTTTATGGGCAGCATGTGACCCTGATCTACTAAATAAAACCTTCCTCTTTCCCGGACACATACGTCTCCTGTGGTGCGAAGAGACTGTCGGAAGAGCGTTGCCCCCCTCACCCTGGCTCTCCTATCCTATCAATGCCCTCCTGTCTGATCCAGTTCTGTTCACCCCGCTCACTCTGAAAGAGAGCTCTTGTTTGTGCCACTCAATGTGGCGGGCAAACAGGAAATCTTCCCCCGCCGCAACGACGTGGATTAGATTATGGGAAAATCGGGTTACCCTTACAAGGGTCAGGCTCAGGTCGCCCGTCTCACCCTCCATCGGGGAGGATCATGAGATCGCTTTTTCTGACATGACAGGGTATTTGTTTTTGGCCAATAAGCAGTCGGCTCTCCAGTGATATCCTTCATTTAATTACAGTTGCATTAGATTCACATGATGTCACTTCCTGTTGCAGCTGAGGTCTGATAGTGAGCACTTGGTACATGCATTCGACCCTACTGACTTGCACTTGTTCTGGGTCCAGGTTAGCTATAATGGGAATTGAGACGCTGTATATGGAAGGGTGGTTTCAACCTATGAATCTATATGTTTAGGTTATAATGAGCAGGCCTCTGCTTTAAGCTTCCCGAGGGTCAGCTCAGCTACAGCATTAAAACAGTTCATTCTAAATGAGGTTTAGACAGTATCAGAATGCTCTTACATACAGAGTTGTCATTGCATGGAGCAGTTCATCATGTCAGCAGATCTGGCTCAAATAAGCAATTGTTTTGGATTCAAAAATAATATTTTCAGTGCTGGATTGATTGCATTGTGTAATTGAGCCACACGAGGACCAGAAAGCAAGGTTAGCACTTCTTAGAGAATTTCATCGGCTCCATTAAACTAGTCAAATTCAGTGAAGTGTAGAAAATTATTTGAATTCAAAATAATTACTATTATTTTTATTATTATTAATTAGATCTAGGTCTGCAAGTCAGGTAGTAGAAGCAGATGCAATTGGCTGTTCAAGTCAAGTCTTGGTAAATAACATATTGAGATGAGGTGAATCGTTTTTCTAGACATTGCATATTGTAATAAAATGATCTATGATCCTAAAATTATGTTCCTGAGATGCCTCTCCCTGGCTAAACCCCACATTCTTTTTTTGATGCATATAACAGTTTCTCTCGTCCAGGATTGAAATGACCACAAGAGGGCACTAAGCACCAGAATTAGTCTTTCAGTCCAAGGCTAAACACATGCATTTGACCAAGACATAACTAAGTACCAGTAAATGTGTTATTTTGAAGAAGGGGAGCACAACTGGTCTGCAGTTTTTCGTTCCAACCAATTACCTTCGTTAGAATTTTCTGACAGCTCTCTAAAGTATGCTAGTTAAATCCTTTACTTGAGCACAGTAAAATATTTAGGATGCACATGCAGTCTGCTGTAGCTGGTGCTTATACAAATGTCGTGTCAAGATACGATTGAGCTATTAAGTAATTGAGAGCCGTTTTCATTGCTTTAGTTGAAACTGTCTGGTAAAGTCATCTGGAGTGGGAAAGGTTGGGCATCATCCATCCAGCATGGCTCTTTTGATGGCTCTCTTTTGGTCGCATAATAATGTAATATGCCAGTATTTATATTATTCATGCTCAAACACACACATACATACATTCCACAGTACATTGTAATATGATTTATTCTGACATAATTGGAAAAAGCTTTATAATACAATATAATTTTCTGTCTGTCCAATAGGTGGCAATATTATCACATGGTTCTTTCATGATATAAAAATAGCAATTTGTAAAATGCCCGAAAATTGTTCTTAAACCCATTGTCATTGCTTTAGCTTGTAGTTAAGTATTGGTCAATCATAATACTGCAATGAACTTTGCAATTGTTTCAAAAAAGAATTCAGTTTATTGTACAGTTAGAGGTGCAGTGTCCTGTCACAAGTCTCGCCCTATGCATGCTGGGATAGGCTCCAGCCCCCGTGACCCCAACCAGGCATACATGGGTTAGATAATGGATGGATGGAAAAAAGGAAAGGTGTCCACCAAATCAAAGTTGCATCAGGCTTGCCCCTTGTAAACAATGTCTATTCTCAGCTTGTTAGACTTATTACATGTACAACATCTGTGTTGTCAATATCTGAAGTGAAAGACAAGAGAAGCTTTTTTAGTTTCAATGTTGTGGAAACTAATTTCACAATGGGCGGTCAAATTTAATTTAAAAAAGAGATCTGTTTCTGCACTGGAGAATGCGTTCATGAAAAGTAAAGGCTGATCTGGAAGCTATAACAGGATTTGTTGTGTGGCGGTGCAATGTCTATCAGTTCGCCCAAACCCTGTGTTTAATAGACGTGGCTCGAGTGTTTGCAGGTTATTGTAATGTTCCGTGGTTGCTACCCTCCGAAAATTCAGCTCTCATCTGGCAGAATAATCTGAATATATTTTTAATCTACCTTTTTAATGTTAAAATGTCATAACTTTTTCAATCTCTTTGAAAACCCACAAGCAATTAAAAATTACCATGTCCATTGGATAATTAAATGTTGTACTTGACTAAACAACTGAATTCATTAAATTGCAATTGAGGCAAAGAGGTTTTAAAGCATCTGTCAATCATCGTAATTGCTCTCAGCCTCGTTTGAGTGAAGTATATAAACTGGGGGGGGAGGGCTATAGTGGGTTGTATTATTGTGTCTCTTCCTATTGCCCGTGAAAGTTGGGGGGAGGGGTCACCTGCAGATCCAGGGAGGCGAATGTTTGGTGTCTCCTGCTGTCTCCATGCCACGACAACACCCATACAGCCATCTTATCTTTCTCCCAGCACAAATCCAAGCTAAACCGAACCATCACATAATTACCCATCAATATAGTACGAACCCGAGTCGAGTCTACGTGTCCCATGACTCCACCGTGACACCGGGGGCCTTGGCCCTTGTGAAGAGGCAGATGAAAAATTGATATCCCTTTATTCATAATGCAGGACTACAGGCTGCTGCTGGAGGCTTCATAATCACGTTTGCATGCAGGCTGCTCACCCTCCTTTCCCTCCACTGGATGGTACATTGTGTTTAGGCCGTGTTGGAGACACATTTTTCACACTCCTGCAGGCAGCTCGGCCCTGACATGTTTCTGTGGAGTTCAACCCTGCTGACAATTACAGCTCAAGCTAGCTTTTGAAACAGCTGGTAGCCGATTGACCGGTTCAGACCAGCTCCATAGTCAACATGGCTTGACCAGCTCAAGCTATGTTTTAAAACAGCTGGTCATTTCAAACTGGATTTTGTACCAGGGAATACAAGCCCCATGTGGGACTGCAAGGTCCTCTGTGGCCAACGGGGCCCCTCAACACCTGCGGCAAAGACAAAAAGGAAGGAAGGTCCTCCCCTCACCTGGAGTAGCACTGACCGAGAGCAATAAGAAGTTTGCTCACTTTTGGATTTCAAGGTGCACACCTGTCGTCAGTACAACAGCTACATCTCACATGCGCAATCCCACAATTCACCAGCGCCACACGACGGGCTACTCAGCGGAATCGGGACGGAGCGGAGAGGTGAACCGCAGGGCGAGCCTCTTCTCCGTCAGCGTTTTATTTCTCGTTTAATTCCACACTGTTTTTACAGTCGCACTTCATCCGTCATGCCGGTGTCAACTTCAATGACATTGCCTCCCACCTCAACAAATTCCCGAGTGTGTTCTGCATGGACTCCAGCTTTCATCAATTCAGCAGTTCCTAAATGGAAAAACACTGCTTTATCCCAAGAGATAATACCTGGGAGGGAGCCAACGTATTCATCAGTGTACTTTTGTCTGCGTGTGTTTCTGTTGTGTTGCCCGCGGTCGACAGACGGAAGCTCAACAGCCAATTCTGGAACAGCCAGTCGCCTGTGTACCTGTCTCTGCAGTATACAAGCACAATTGCATTTATTTACATCATCTCCCAATGTCAGCATGCCAACGCCCTGGTAGCAAACCCAGCCAAAGGGCTGGGCCCTGGTCCCTGCCATGGTAACTCTTTCTGTTGTCATGGCGATGGCTGGTTCACAAGGCCAGTCCCCACGTCCTTTGTTTTGGCAGAGAGGGCTGCCAGCCTGATCTGGCACAAACTGCCCCAAGCAGTCACCTTTCCCTTATCTCTCCCAAATGCCAGCCTGTGCCCCTGCCCCTATCCCACAGTACCCCTGCTATGAAGGATCATTGTTACAGCAGCAGAATGGCCCCACTGCCCCGGCCACAACCTTTCCCTCAGCCAGGACTGGCCAATAACAGCAATGCTTCTCCTAATGGAAACCTGCCGGCAGCTGACTACCAGGTCGAGAGCGATTTTTCCTGTCTCTGTGACGGCCACCTACTGCTTTCCCTCATCGGGGGCAGTCATGTGGGGGCCATTTGCTTGCTGAATGTCATGGGCAGGGGTCCTCTTCCAGCATGAAAGCACACAGACAGACAAACAGCATTGTCTAGGTGTTGGTCTCACAAACCGTCACCCTAAAAGGAAACTTTGCTCTTAATGCGGGAAACGAGGCAAGTTGTGAATAGCATTGGAGTGCATTTGAATTTTGGGATTCAGCTCAGCTGTTGTACCAGGTAGACAAGATGGCCATCTGTCCCTAGGCCATTACCCACAATCTATCAGTCTGACCACAAAGCCACTGAACCGGTGCATGGGAAAAACAGGAGGAGTTAACAAAGGTTTCAAACAACATCCACACTCTCATTTCATGTCAGGGCAGCCTGTAGCATCGTGGCTAAGGTACATGACTGGGACCCAGAAGCTACAAAGAGATCTGCACAGTTGCTGAGCCCTTGAGCAAGGCCGTTAACCCCATATTGCTCCTAAGTAAGTAGGATGGGCCAAATGCAGAGGAGAAATTATCCCACCTCAATGAAGTATATCTTCATCTTCTTCTTCATCTGCTTTGGTGAACAAAGAGAGCTGAACTGTTGTACTAGCTAGACAAGACAAGCTAGACCATCTGTCCGTAGGCCATTACCTACAATCTATCAGTTGCTCTTTGACCACAAAGCCACTGAACTAGTACCAAGGTTTTACACAATGTCCACAAACTCATTCCATCTGTTTCAGTGACCTGGTGAACAAAAGGAGTCCCACATGCACCAGAGACGACAGATCAACAGTCTGACCGATAAGTGACAGCGAGGCAGGAAGGACAGATCACAGAACGCTACTTACGGCGGCGATAATGGAAGTGGCAAGTGGTTAATGAGAGTCGCCCCCTGCAGCGCGATGGAGTTCAGCGATAACCGGCGAGCCTCTCTGAATAAATGCACTCGTGGGGCGATGGGGAAAGGCGCGCCTCGATCGGGACAAACGGCGGGGCGGGGAGATCAAAGACGCGGGAAACAGCGGGAGAGTAATTACTGTCCGATTCCCCGTTAATCCTGCTCCCGTTAAAAAGACGTCAGCAGGAACTGCTGATGATTACCTTTGGATCGTGAGGGGAGGATATTATGGAGATGTCGCACAGTTACAGTGTTCTGGAGATTAGCTCTGCCCTTGACAAATTAGGTGAGCTATCAGCCTGGACAGTGTAATTGTGGTCTAGTGTTTAGGGCAATTGGTTGTGGATCTATGGGCTGTGTGTCTGTTGGTGTGTCTTCTACAAAATGTTATGTCTGTTTAAACTCATTAATGAGCGGTGTGTGTGCAGGAGATTGGTGTGTGTGTATGAGAGAGAGAGAGAGAGTGTGTGTGTGCATGTGAAAATATGGGTATGGGTGTGTGTGTGTGGGTGTGTGTGTGTGTGCATGTGTGAGAGTGTGAGTGCATTTGAGTGTGTAAGAGAATATGGGCATGGGTGTGTGTGTGTGTGTGCATGCATGAGAGTGTTTGTGCGTGTGAGTGTGTAAGAGAATATGAGTCTGGGTGTGTCTGCATGTGTGTGAGTGTATATGAGCGTGCCTGCGAGTACATATGTGCTGAGTTATTAATATTCAGTTCAGTTCCCCATTGCAGCAGCTCCGCAGTAAATGTCACAGTGCGCATACAACGCTGTACAGAGGACAGAGAGGACACTGGGGACGCGTCTCTGGGTGATGCATGATGGGACACGATGTTCAGACACAATAGCGGGACCCTGGGCTGTGTACTGCCACCTCCTGGGGGGTGGGGCTCATTATAAATGGCTTTAATTACAATGCTTGGCAAAGCAGCAGAGTGTGAGGAGAAAGATCTGTCTGCCTGCAGAGGACTGGGGTTTGGGTGGGGTCCCCCAAGAAGCATCTGCAGCAATCTGCCAGCTGGTGGCTCTGTGTACGGTATGACTCCCGCGTACGCCGTATGAAGAGGCTGCAGCCCGGAGATAAACCTGGCACTGAAACACTGAGGAGAGGAGAGAACTCCACAGAGGAGAGAATGGTGGTGATAAAACCTGGCTGCTGCTGTACATTTTACATTTACATTTTAGTCATTTGGCAGACGCTTTTAATCCAAAGCGACTTACAAGTGCATAGGTTCTACCATAAGTCAAAGCATCACATCCAGAACTAGCAAAATACACATGAAATGCTGTTCTAAACATAGTTGTCATCATAAGTGCAATTTTTTTTTTAGACAAGGATAGGGATATCAGAAAGGAGGGGCAGGGGAAATCAGGAGGGAGGACTAAGGTAGAGTTTGAAAAGGTGGGTTTTGAGTCTGCGTCGAAATAGGGGGAGGGATTCTGCTGTTCTGACAGTGGTAGGCAAGTCATTCCACCACTGAGGAACCAGAACGGAAAACAGCCAGGTGCCCGTAGAGAGGGAACCATAAGGCGACCAGAGCTGGCAGACCGGAGTGGTCTAGCTGGGGAGTAGGGAGTGATCAGGGATTGTATGTAAGGTGGGGCAGTCCCCTTAGCAGCCTGAAAAGCCAACACTAGGGCCTTGAAACGGATGCGTGCGGCAATAGGAAGCCAGTGGAGGCCATACACGCTGTACAGTACAGACTGATAATGCGCACAGAAACACACACACATGGATACACACACACATGCGTGTATGCACACACACACGTATTCACAAATGCACACACATACGCACACACACACACATGTATTCACACATACGCACACACACACACGGATACACACACATGCATGTATACACACACACACGTATTCACACATACACACACATACGCACACACACATGCGTGTATGCACACACACACATAAGCATGGTTGCATGCACGCACACACACACAAGCATGTAATCAGGAAGGCCCTTGAAGCCTCTTAATCTTCTTTCGGTATTGACATCCCTTCCGTTTTCCTTTTTTTTTTTTCTTTAGCCAGGCATTGTGCCCCTCCCCTGTAGGGTTGGGGTATTCTCAGTCAGAACTTTAACCTTGCTCCTTAAAACCCTAAATCTAAGTCCCCTGACTTCAGACTCCTCTACTGACAAGTATGGCTGCTCATTATCTGTGAACCACATATTTTTCTTCTTAAGGGCGTTCTTACTACCACCTCGATGGCGTGTGCGAGGGGTTAACAATGCATTCCTTTCTAACCCATCCCCCGTCAATCTCTCATCAGGGGGGCCTAGGGCCGGGTCCTCGACACATGTATACTCACACACACGTGTTCACACATGCACACACACATGCACACACACACATGCATGTATGCACACACGCAACCATGCATGCACACACACACACACACACACACACACACACACAAGCATGTATACTCACACACATGTGTTCACACATGCACACACATACGCACACACACATACAAGCATGTATGCACACAAATGCGCTCACTCACAGATCTCAAAGTGTATGTCTTGGTTGGTTCTTGTAGGAGGACAACAGTTGTTATTATTTATTACTATCTACTGCATGCATTATCAATTCTCTAGATTCTCGTCCTCTGTTGATAAACACATTGTACTTCAATATCACATTTTAATTATGGTGCAAAAGGGAACATTTCCAGCTCATAGCTGTTCTTCATCACTACCCACACTACTGAAGTTTGCCAATGCTAAACAATAATCTGTTAACTTCTTTGCACATATGAGCAACTGCCAAAAGAAAGAGCTCCATGATGTCGTACCTTTGTTTGGTATATTAGTGTAAAACAATGGAGGGAAATACACTCACCAAGCACTTTATTAGGTATTTATTAAACTTTTTTTTTTTGACTTCTACTGCTGTAGCCTATCCACGTATGATGCATTGTGTGTCCAGAGATGCTCTTCTGCATGCAATGTGTGGTCATTTGCGTTACTGTTACCTTCATGTCAGTTTTGACCAGTCTGGCCATTCTCCTCTGATATGTCTCATTAACAAGGCGTTTCTGTCTGCAGAACTGCAGCTCCCTGGACACCTTTTTTGCACCATTCTTTGCAAACTTCAGAGACTAGTGTGCGTGAAAATCCCAGGAGATCAGTAGTTTCTGACATACTCAAACCACCCTGTCTGCCACCAACAACCATTTCACGGTCCATTTCAACCAATCACTTATATCATATTTCTTCCCCACTCTGATGGTTGATGTGAACATAAGATGAAGCTCCTAATCTGTATCTACATGATTGTATGCATTGCACTGCTGCCACACAATTGCCTGATTAGATAATCGCATTAATAAGTAGGTGTAATAAAGTAAAAATGTTCCTAATAAAGTGCTCGGTGAGTGTATGTACTATGCTTGCAGAAAATAGGAAATATGCATCATAGATATCCATGTAAACATTTTAACAAGGTTAGGCTCAGGGTTAGGATTAGGTAGGCCTGTGAGATGAGCTCCATTCTGCAGTATTGCCTGTCGCAATGCCACTGCTGGACTATTCACTGGTTCGTGCTCCCTAAAGGTGAGGCAATGTATGGTAGCTTGTGTAGGCACAGTGATTCAGCATTTTTTAACTTGTCTGCTATCAAGCCTCTACAACAGGAATCAATAACTCACGATCCTCAAGGGCTGCTGGGTTTCCACCCTCCCTTTACCAGGGTGTCAGGCGTGAAGGCAATCTGGCCAATCAAGAGCCCTAATTGTTCAGTTAATTACCTGGAAAAAAAGAAAACCTAGGCTGGATTTGGATTTGAGGGCCAGATTTGATCATCGCTGTTCTACAATGTGCTAGAAGGTAGAGACTATCTGCATGGTGGGGTCACAGTACATGCATGGTAAAATGTTTAGAAAGAAAGTAATCTTACAGAGTAAGCTGATTTGAATTAGCATTTACTATGTACATGCAACAGGACTGATGGCCTCTGGGGGGGGGGGGGCGATGTACGATAAGGAAAGCAGGGAGAAAAAATGCAGAGGGAGGGGAACTTTAAAGCAGGAAGGAGGGTGGGATAACAGAAGAGAGCAGATACAGTAGAAAAAATAGGATGTCGTCCACTTGTAGTACATAAGAACACAACAGAAATGTGCCAGTCTCAGAGCACCACTGCGCATCAGCTACAGCTGAGTGATAAAGACAAGTCATCTTCCTTCCAGCAGGGAGAACCTCTGGACTGCATTGGAGTTTGGGTGGAGGAATAGATTAATTTGTGGCAGGAGATCCTTTTCCTCATGTAAAACCATAAGGTGCGTTACCATGGAGACCGTTCTCCTGCGTCAATCAATCCCATCCACTCAGTTGAGCCTGATTGGTGTTCACAGGCTTTTCCATGCAGAGCTCTTTCTGAAGAGTCAGTCTTGTCTGGAACAGAGTGACACAATTTCTCTCTTCCTATAACTGTCAGGATCTGTGTTTTACAGTGTCTAGTCTTTGGTCTCAGTGCTAAGCGTTTCCATGTTTTGTTACCCTCTGTGCACACCATAGTTTGTCTGTCAGTTCAGTTCACCCAATTCGTTTCACCTGTGTTTCACTTCCTGATTGTTTCCCACACCTGATTGCCATTCCCTCTTGTTACCTGTGTTGTGTTTGATTTGCACTTTGTTGCACGTCGCTCTGGATAAGAGCGTCTGCTAAATGCCACGTAATGTAATGTAATGTTATATAAACCCCTTTGTTTATCTAGTTCGTCACCAGATTGTTATGTGTCCTGACCATACTCGCCAGCATTTATTTCTGATTGATACCCATTACAACCTGTTTTGTTTCCGACTTCCGCATTTAGCTTATCCCATCTGTATAGTTTTGACCCGTAGTTTATCGACCTGTTTTTGTCTGCTTTGCCTGCTTGTTACCAAACCTTCGCCTATGACTACGACTTTTGATTACCCTTGACATATCTGTTTGCTGCAGTATTGACCCATTGCCTGGACACTTGACTACGAACTGCCTATTCCCTGCTATTCCCGTCTGCTGGCTATCGAACCCCACCTGTCTGACCTGCCTTTATTTCAATAAAGACAGGTACCCCTTGGTCTCGCTTCTGAGTCTGGTGTTCTACATTCCTGATAATACCTGCAGCAAACTCCTTCATCATATTACAGTTACTTAGTTGATGCTTTTCTCCAAAGTGACTTACAGTTCATTATACTAAGCAGGGGACAGTCCCCCCTGGAGCGGTGTGGAGTTAAGGGTCTTGCTCAAGGGCTGTGCAGATTGTATTTTGGCTACACTGGGACTTGAACCACCAACCTTCCGGGTCCCAGTCTGACTGTCCTTTGTTATGTTCCTGTGTTCTGTCCTGTGTTAGTTTATCATTGTTTATTATCATTATTCTTGTAATATATTATTTTTCATATTTCATGTCTGGTGTTCTGTTTCTATTCATTAGTCTTTGCACTCGTCTTCCCCTGTGATGTCTGAGTCTGAATGTTTACTAGCCCAGTCACTCTCCTGTCTGCGTGCCCCACTATTCGGGTGTTTACGGTAGTTCCGTAGTTCAACCTTCCTTCCAATCTTGCATTCCTTACTTCCTGTTTTCTCTCCATTTCATGTTTGTACATAGCACTAATATAGTAATCCCAACTAATATAGAAGTTGTACAGTACTAATTATACTAACACACTAATATGTTTGTCAAACTAACAAACTAACATTCACTAGTTTTGGGTATTTGTAATTTAAATCACTAAACTAAATTACTAACGCATCTCCAGTTTCAATTCTGTTCTGTAACTCTGCCTCCCTATTCTATCACTGATTACTTGCTTAGTTTCAGCAAAGTATTCGCACCTGTCTCTCTGTATCTCTGCATCTCCTGATTCGCTGAAATTGTCTACTCTCTAGTCCGGAGCCGTTTGTATTACATGTGTCTTTGTGAATCCAGTCCGCATTTTTGTTTCCCGCTCGTTATTGTCCTATTACCCTTTCATGTGTCTCACCTGATGTTTATTTGTTAGACTGCCCTCACTCCCATGCCCTGCCTAGTTTGTCTCATTCCCCTGTGCTTTTATGCCTGTCCTTTTCAGTTGCAGGCTGCTAGTTCGTCTTGTCGAGTCCCGAGCCCTTTATTCCTTCCCCCAGTTCTAGCCTCCTTGTTTCCTTGCCCTTGTTCCTGAGTCCTTGCCTTTGTATATCTGGATTTTCTGTTTTGACCCCTGCCTGCTTCCCTGGACTCTTCTTTGCGTGTTGTGGATATCTGTACCTCTGCCTTATTGGACTGATCCCCTGGTTTTTGACCCTGGCCTGTTTTTTGACGCTCTGTCTGCCCCTGCTGTTGCAATTAAATCTGCCTTTTTTCCTTCACCCCTGTCTGCTTTTGGTTCCTCTGTTCCCCCCGGCGTAACAGTCCTTAGCCACTATGCTACAGGCTGTCCGGTCGCCTGTGCCTCAGAAAGGTTGTGGCCCCACTGAAGGTTGAGCAAAAATTCTGCTCTGTGTTAACTGTCTAATTGAGATATCTCAGAACAGATTGAGTTCCTGCATTGTCTTCAGAAAGGGATTTGACTCTTGGCTGGCTGAAAAGCAAAAATGAGAAAAGAACTTCATAATGAACTGTAAGTGACTTACAGTTCATTATACTAAGCAGGGGACAGTCCCCCCTGGAGCGGTGTGGAGTTAAGGGTCTTGCTCAAGGGCTGTGCAGATTGTATTTTGGCTACACTGGGACTTGAACCACCAAACTTCCGGGTCCCAGTCTGACTGTCCTTTGTTATGTTCCTGTGTTCTGTCCTGTGTTAGTTTATCATTGTTTATTATCATTATTCTTGTAATATATTATTTTTCATATTTCATGTCTGGTGTTCTGTTTCTATTCATTAGTCTTTGCACTCGTCTTCCCCTGTGATGTCTGAGTCTGAATGTTTACTAGCCCAGTCACTTTCCTGTCTGCGTGCCCCACTATTCGGGTGTTTACGGTAGTTCCGGAGTTCAACCTTCCTTCCAATCTTGCATTCCTTACTTCCTGTTTTCTCTCCATTTCATGTTTGTACATAACCCTGGCCTGTTTTTTGACGCTCTGTCTGCCCCTGCTGTTGCAATTAAATCTGCCTTTTTTTCCTTCACCCCTGTCTGCTTTTGGTTCCTCTGTTCCCCCCGGCGTAACAGTCCTTAGCCACTATGCTACAGGCTGTCCGGTCGCCTGTGCCTCAGAAAGGTTGTGGCCCCACTGAAGGTTGAGCAAAAATTCTGCTCTGTGTTAACTGTCTAATTGAGATATCTCAGAACAGATTGAGTTCCTGCATTGTCTTCAGAAAGGGATTTGGCTCTTGGCTGGCTGAAAAGCAAAAATGAGAAAAGAACTTCAAAGGGCTGCTTGGTGGCTCATTCGGTTAATTGGACATGCTCAGTTCCACATTGGGTGCCAAAGGTAATCAAGAGTCTGAGATGAATACTCTTGTAGACTACATGCTGGAATAGCCCCACTTTTTTAACAAACTTTTATTGAGTTGTCAATAATGCACAATGACAACTATAACTATGATAATAAATCACTCCTCAGACCTCTCTCATTAACAAGCCATTAACATGCCTTTTTAATGAGAGAGGGCTGTCAGAGACAAGGCTGTCAGTAACCCAAATAACCACACATTCCAATAGTGGTATACAGAAAAGTACTGTGTCTGAACACACACTACTTTGAAGTGGATGGGCTACAGCTGTCTAAGTCTAATCAATACCTAATGAAGTGGTCACTGAGTGTATGTTTAACAAAGCAATAATATCTGTGTTAATCCTCTATATAGTGTACCTGTGTGTACTTGCAATCAGAATTTTTGTTCTATGTATCATAGAATAACCCAACTGCCTTCTTTCCCTTTATACTTTCTGACAGCTGTTAACCTTTGCAAGCACATCAAATTGATTGTGAATTTTTGTCTTTCATTTCTGTTGTAAGCCAGTCATAAGTAACATTTGGTGTCATGCGCTGGTCAGCTTGCTGACTTCCCCCTCCTGGAGCATACATTGTTAGCCCCCACCGTTGGCACACATGCCTGTGGGGGAGAGCTAGAGAAGGATTCTTAGAGGCGCCATCTTGGGCCCTGGGGGCCCCCCTTTTCTCACATTCCTGACAGGTTAGAGCACAGGAATATTGGAGATGGCATAAAGATGTTTCATGATAATCCCAGGTCAGAATATAGTAATGTTTGGTGTTATTCTGATTGGTTCAGTGCGACTGGTGTAATGGTCTAGTTTTTGTAACAGTCTACCTTTGATAGCATAACCATTCAGGAGCCGAGGGGAAACTGGGCAAAAGCTGTCTCTGTAGAAGCCATGTGTTTTAGCCCCCTGCCTGGTGGGCCTGGCTGTAAATTATAGATGGGTGACTCACTTTTAGGGTCAAGAACTTAGGCCTGGATTTCGGCGATAAGGAGAAGAAACCAAACAGTCTGGGGTGTCTCCTTTCCTTTCATTCACCCAAATCAGGTTTATCCAAAAGGTATATTACCATGAGAGGCACAAATACACATTTACAGCATAATGCAGTTATCATGAAAACTCCCAACTACAGCATTCATAGATATGATGGGGCGGCCTTTAGCGTAGTGTTTAAGGTCAGGAAGGGCTGCCATTTGTGAGGGGCCTGAGAGCTGGGGTTTCAATGTTGTTTAAACTAGCTATGGGGAGTTTCGGGCAAAGATAAGAGAAAGATGTATGAGTGGTCCAAGGGCAGTTGGGTCATGGGAAAAGAATCCTCCAGAACATTGGTGACCTCCCTGTGACCCTATACATGGTCACTTCCAAGGGGGAAGGCTCCGGACAATGCCACAGTGCCCTCATTTGGGCACTGCTGCCATTACACCGGTGACTGTTCTCCTAGATTACATATTCAAAACTGCTATTAAGATAGTAAATAGACCCGGTAACACCTGCCCATGTGATCCTTGTATTATTGCATTAAGTCTTATGTAATGGTAACAGGAATTGCATGTAAAATGGATAATCAGGAGGGAAGTTTCATGATAACTGCAACATAATAAAACATAAGGGTAATCTGTTTGGTATGGATGTGATCTGGTAAAATCAAGGAATCGGATGAGATACATTTCATACCAAATGGAGTTTAATAAACCATAGTTTCAGTAACTCAAGGGAAAACCTACACGTCCTCTCTTAATCATCTCATTTTCCCTACTCAACAACCCCCAACGGTGGGGGTCTAAATTCCAGATTTGACCACCCCTCCATGTTGATTTATGGCACTGCCGCCTGGTTTCAAACGTATGATTTGGCATAAAAGCAAGGGAGACAGACCAATCTGGGAAGATCGTATTCGACTTCCCGCACAACATGTCTTGTGTCTGTATGTATGTATGTAGATGTAGCAGCGGAAGATCGTAATCAGCTTCCCATACATGGCATATTCTATACTCTTTGTTTGTGTGTAGTCAAAGCAGGCTAGGTATGATTATTTACTCTATCGCTATTCTTAATTTGTGTATTTTGTAATTGACTGTGATATTCTAAAGCTAATAACCTTCCTGTCTGCGAATAAACTATTTTGTTTGTAACTCTTGGCTAAAGACCGACCGATCGGCGGCGTGGTGCATCTGTGATAGTTCTAAGCTGTGAGGCCAGCAAGTTTCTGTCCGTTAAAGGGTCGGGGGAGGCATACCTCTTGTAATCTGGTGCGAAGGGAACCCATGGGCGTTATGGAGCTGGTTCCTGCCAAATTAGCTCTAAGGAGCCCAGACAATGCTACGCGGACCTGGGCTCGCAACTATCATGGCAGGTTTGCATGTATTGTGTTGTCTGGACCCTCAGCCTCTGAGTTCTCCACCGAACTGAGATTTCAGCATTAATGCTAATCCCGGGAGCATATATTGAGTAATGGTGGCGCAGGTACAAGTCGAATGTAATCACTCCCGAGGTCCGCGTAAGTTGCAAACCCAAATTTCTAAATTATATTTTAAATGGAGTCAGATAAATGAGTAAAACTATAGTAACCACTAAGCAATACGGCCCCGTTTGAGAACGGAGAATATTAACTGATCCGTTTCTGGCCAGCTGAAAAGGATACGGGGCAGGTCAATCCATATGCGACCCATGGCAATGGACCCAGTATATTCTTAAACATAATTGTGCTCTGTTCTTGTACGGAGGATAATAATTAACCCTACTCATGTTCTCCCAGCAACGCCAGAAGGACAAGCACGCAAATCCCCCTTCGGCCCCCGCTAAATTCCGTCATTGGGTTAGCGTGGGGTCAAAGGAATTGTCTGTAGACCTCCGAGACAGGATTGTCTCGAGGCACAAATCTGGGGAAGGGTACAGAAAAATTTCTGCTGCTTTGAAGGTCCCAATGAGCACAGTGGCCTCCATCATCCGTAAATGGAAGAAGTTTGGAACCACCAGGACTCTTCCTAGAGCTGGCCGCCCGTCTAAACTCAGCAATCGGGGGAGAAGGGCCTTAGTCAGGGAGGTGACCAAGAACCCGAGTCAATCTGTCAGACCTCCAGCGTTTCTCTGTGGAGAGAAGAGAACCTTCCAGAAGGACAACCATCTCTGCAGCAATCCACCAATCCTGTATGACCTGTATGGTAGAGTGACCAGACGGAAGCCACTCCTTAGTAAAAGGCACATGGCAGCCCGCCTGGAGTTTGCCAAAAGGCACCTGAAGGACTCTCAGACCATGAGAAACAAAATTCGGAAACTACTGAAACCACCTGACTAGTGCAGCACGCAGACAGGAGACTATTGAAACGGAAGCGTGGGGGGTTGGACCCAAACAGTGGTGTAATAAAGTCCCGTCAGGGCTTTATTCGGGGAATATCCAGAGAGCGTGGTCGAAAAACAAGCAATGTTCATTCACAAAAAATCCAGCCAAAAAACCAAAGCGCAGTACCGAGGGAGAAGGCAGTCTCGTAATCGGTACACCATGCAAGAAGTCCGGTAGCCAGGAAAGCTGTCAGCGGGGCAGAAGTACAGGCGGGCGGTAGGCAGGCTCGGGGTCGATGATGTCGCAAGAGTCAAGACCGAAGTCTGCTCCGCAGGGAAAAAGTACAAAAACAACTATGGCTCGAAAACATCTTGACACAGATGACAAAATGTAATACACAGTAATGGATGGTAAACAGAAAACCAAATATGATAATAAAAAAGAATAAATTACAAGAATAACAATAATAAACTAACAGACAGACTCAGAAACATAACAGTAATTGTATTGCTTTGCACTGAGGAACACCTCATAATTATTCATAACTACGTAATTTGTCACATCGGTGCTGATTACAAGTTGCCAAGCCCAGAGTGCCAATAGGGACACCTGGAAAATAACTTCTGATATTATAACATAAAGTGGGGTGCACCCCTGGTTTACATATCTGTCACAATGAACCTGTATGTGACTGGAAGCAAATCTGAACTCGAAATGGTACAAAGTTAAGCATGAGACCTTTCTGCAAATTTTCTTTTTATTTCCATTTTTACTGTTTAGAAATTATTATTTTTTTAAATAAAAAAAGGAAAAGGGCCCTGTTCAAAAATTTTGAAACCCTTTTGGATTATTCCTTGTTACTACAGGTCCAGGTGATTTACTTGTTTGGGCTTCAATGAGTCAGCTGAGCAGAATTTAACTTTTTATTCTGAAGTAACTCCAAGAAGGCTACAAAAACTCTTGCAATGTTTTAAACTACCACATCAGAAACATTATTAGAAAATGGAAGACAAATGGAACAGTTGAAGTCAAGGTAAGGTCCGGAAGACCAAGAAAGATTTTTGATAGAAAGGCCCGAGACCTTGTGAGAAATGCTCAGAAGAACCCATACATCACTGCAGAAAATAGTAGCAAACAGGTCTAGCTGTTCACAGGACAACAAATTACAATGTACTTTGGACAACAAAGAATTACATGGCAGGGTGTCTCGGTGGCGCAGCCTGTAGAGCACTGACCGCATGCTCATTGCGAGCCGTGACGCCGGCGGTTCGAATCCGACCGTCTGACATTTGCCACATGTCTTCCCCTCTCTCTCGCTCCCATTCTTCCTGTCTCTCTATACTGTATACTGCCCAATAAAGCTGAAAAAGGCCTAAAAAATATCTTAAAAAAAAAAAAAAAAAAAGAACTACATGGCAGAGTTGCCAGAAAGAACAACATCAACACAAAATGAAGTGTCTCCATTCACCTTCATCCATTTGTTTCAGCTGTGTCCCATTTCGTGTCTCTGCCTCCCTACCCCTTCCTTCCTGTCATTTCTGCCATTTCTCTTACCTGTTTATTGTTTAGTGTATTTTTTAAGGCCATTTAATGGCTTGTTAATGAGAGAGGTCTGAGGAGTGATTTTTTACCATAGTTATAGTTGTCATTGTGCATTATTGACAACTCAATAAAAGTTTGTTAAAAAAAGTGGGGCTATTCCAGCAAGTAGTCTACAATAGTGTTTATCTCAGACTCTTGATTACTTTTGGCACCCAATGTGGAACTGAGCATGTCCAATTCCTAGCCTAATTTGAAAGAGTCTGCGATTGGTTCCTCTGTCCCGACTCCTGACAAAGAATGGATTCCATCAAATATAAAAATATTCAAAATGTTCAAAGGTCAGTCCAGCCATTGAAGTTGAAGAGAGGTTGGGTATTCCAACAAGACAATGATCCAAAGCATACACCAAAATTCTATTAATCCCAGGAAGGACAGATGAAGGTTTTAGTTTAGAGGTTACAAAGTACTAACTGACAAAGTTTTGCATAGGCCTTTCCTTTTTTTATTAATTTGAAACTGTAAAAGAATTCAAATGAAAAGTAATCTTGCTTTAAAATTTGAAGATATGTCATGTTTAACATTATACCATTTAGAGGTCAGGTTTGCTTCTGTTCACTTCAATATTAATTGTAAAAGGCTTTTTGACCAGGATTGAACACTACTGTAACATTGTGTTTTCATATTAGCAGGTGTATTAGGGTACACCATTTTTCCATGGAGGAAAATGGCTGAATATTATTTTGCCATGCAGTGCAATCATCAAATCCAATGACGCCCATAAGATTGGTGCCCATACCATTACAGATGCACCACTATATTTAGTTGGCAATAGACATGTTGATTGAAGGTTCCTTTGGCTTTCTGCAAACATCCCCATAATGCAGAAATGAGTAGACTATGACTCAGCAGATCATATTACTTTTTACTCTTACTAATTTACCATACTAGCTACAGGGGGTCCAGGTTTTGTGCTTCTTCCACAAATGTCTGCATCTTTGTGCTTTAGCCTTGGATGTGAGCCTCTGGCATAAACACCACTTTCATGAAGATCACAAGGGACAGTTTTTGTTGAGGCAGAGGTTCAGAGCTTATCAATTATCTCATCAGTTTTCAGGTTGTAGTTTTCTGGTGTGCACTGTAGCAACCGTCCTGTTAAGTGTCCATCTTTCCCTGTCAGTCAGCTTCCCACTGTTCCTTAGTCAATGCCCAGCCCAGCTGGAGATGGTTTAGCTGGTTCATCAGTTCAGATCTGCTCCCAGCTTGACATGGTTTAGCTGGTCCACCAGTTCAGACCAGCTCCCAGCTTGACATGGTTTAGCTGATTCACCAGTTCAGACCAGCTCCCAGCTTGACAAGGTTTGACCAGCTCAAGCTATGTTTTGAAACAGCTGGTAGCTGGTCAAATGAGCTACAAGCACTGGATGGTTGACCAGCTCATGCTCAGCTAGACCAGCTCATGGTCAGCTTGACCAGCTTAATTTTGAAGCTGCTGAAGCCAGCTTAGCTAGATTTAACAGCAGCGTTGCATTTTGTGTATATATGCACATACTACATACATGTGCGCACACACACAAAGGAACAAATCATCTTTCCTAGCCTATATTTTTTCCATCTGGCAATTATGTGTGCGTGAATGTGTGGGCAAAATAAACATCAAAGCTTTCAGGTTTTTTTTTTTGTTCTTTTCTTTACTGTACCCTCTTCATGCATTAGATTTAAAAAAACTCAGTGAATTTGAAATTGAATTCAGTACAGTAATTATCCAGGGAAAAAACATCCCCTCAAGAGAAAAATGTCATACATTTGTTTCTAATTTGGATGAGACAAGCAGCTTTGGGACCTTCTTTTGGTCATTCAGTCCTGCTGGTAGTAACACCTGATGAAATTTTCTGACCTTCCATGCATTGATTCTGGAGAGGTGAGAGAAAAATATATCCTCCCTTACTGATATTCCCCACTGATTCGTATGGTTTGCCTTGCTTTCTGGACGCAAAAGGACATAAAATAACTGCAGGGTGATGGGAAATATCTGTTGGCTGTGATGTAAGGTCACTCTTACCAAAGTATAAAATTGAAATGATAAAAGCTGTCATGTCAATTACACTTTTAGACATGCTGGGAAATCTGCCTTGACCCGAGGTAATGAATGCATAATTTAGCAGTTTCAGCAGAGTTAAATGAAAGCAATTAATGGCAAATTAAAGGAGAATAAGTAAATGTATAAGTTCATTGTGATAATTCCTTGTCTGCTGATGGAAATCTATATCATATTTTTCATATTCCCATTAGAGAGAGATATAGAGAGAGACAGAGATTATGTGTGTGTTTGTGTATTTGAGTGTGTTTTTTTTTTTGTTTTTTTTTGTGTTTGCGTAAATCTCTATGCACTTGTCCAGAGAAAGTAAGCAGTACAGTCTCACTGTCTCTCATGGGATCTCTCCTTGACTAACATTCCATATGAATACTTCTCTTAATAGGGCCATCCATTCCGGAATGTGCCTTCTGTTCCATATGTCACAGACCCATCCATCTCCATGGTTTCCAAGGAATGCCCGGATGCCGGGAGCACTGCCAACAGGATGGCGTGAAAAGGAAGTAAATACTTGATGGAGGATTTTCTCTGAAATGATTCCCCTCCAGGAATTCCATGAAAATATTGTGAAGGTAGCTGGAATTATCCTCCTAAAGGAGTGAAAAACTTGAAATGTGCACTGATGTTAACTGTCATGGCAGAATTGCTGTTGGATACTGTGGATATGTAATGTGTTTCAATAAACAGCAAGTGGAGAGGGGAAATTACATATCAATATGCACTGTAAGCAGGCTTGTGGTCGGGGTCACAGGCAAAAGTTTGTACACAGGAAGGCAATCAGAACAGGCAGAGGTACAGAACATAATCCAAAACTCAAAAAGCTAAATCCATTCAAAGTCCGGTAGCAGCAGATCAAAACAGAAGCAGAAGGATAAACCAATCAGGCTACAAGAAACTGGCCAATACACAGAACAGACAGGCAGAAAACTGCTGGAAAGAATGGAACAAACACATTACAATCTGGGATAGGACTAAGGAAAATGGGGATATATATACACAGACAATATTTGCTGAAATGACGAACAGGTGTGAAAGCTGAAAACAGGTAACGAGACTCAGGTGAAATGAATTACAAGATGACAAGACTACGGAAAGAGAATAGGGACAAGAAAAATAAAATACCCAAGGAAAACAGACAATAACACTAAGACAGGGGAATACAGAGCATGACACTTTCCACTAAGCATTGTTAAATGCATAAAACGTTAAAACTTGCATTTAAATTGTTCACTCTTGACTATGGGATTCTCATGCCAGCATAATGTCCAGTGTTTGCACACTATGATATTTCACCAAATGTTTAGCACACTATTTCATGCAGTTATGGTATTGGACATGCTAATACTATTTTGACGTCCTAAATAGTAAGATAGAATTTGATTTCAGATGCAGTCTTACTCTCTGGACAATCCACTTGTCTATGATACATTTCCTGTGTCTGACTTTGACAATTCCAAAGCAACAGGGCAGGGAAGGAAGGGTGACTCAGCACTTCTCCCATTGCCTTAGGGTTCCCAGGAGGTGGTATTACCTCCCAACATCAGTCAGCTATACCTTCAGTGGTAAAGTTTTAGGACATCAGGTACATAAACCATGCCCTTGGGTGGATACCAGGAGCATGTGACCTTTTTTAAGACATTTTAAATGTTTTAGAAAAACAGCAGAATATTTAGAGGCGGCACGGATGGTGCAGTGGGTAGCACTGCCGCCTCACAGCAAGGAGGTCCTGGGTTCGAATCCCCGTCGGCCGGGGCCGCTCTGTGCGGAGTTTGCATGTTCTCCCTGTGTCTGCGTGGGTTTCCTCCCACAGTCCAAAGACATGCATGTTAGGCTGATTGGAGAGTCTAAATTGCCCGTAGGTATGAGTGTGTGAGTGAATGGTGTGTGTGCCCTGCGATGGACTGGCGACCTGTCCAGGGTGTATTCCTGCCTTTCGCCCAATGTATGCTGGGATAGGCTCCAGCCCCCCTGCGACCCTGTTCAGGATAAGCGGGTTCAGATAATGGATGGATGGAGCAGAATATTTACCCGCATTTTGTCATTTTATGAGGCAAATGTTTTCCTCATTTTGAGAGGGACCTGCGTACCATACTTTCTGCCTCTAAGGCAACTGGGACCCACAAGGTCGGTGGTTCGATCCCCGGTGTAGCCACAATAAGATCCACACAGCCATTGGGCCCTTGAGCATGGCCCTTAACCCTGCGTTGATCCAGGGGAGGATCCTGCTTGGTCTAATCAACTGTATGTCGCTCTGGATAAGGGGCGGAGCTAGTCATACATATGGGTGTAAGGCATGATGAGAAATAGCATCATGCTTAGAACAAAGCAAGTGAAAGGGGGTCCATTTAAAATATACATTTAATGTCAGCTTTGATTTAAGAACATATATTTGTTTTTTAAAGGTACCATATTGTGAATTTCCCTATTTGGATTATAAAGGAGTTGTAGGCGCAATAAAAACACTGAAAGTATCAAAACGCACAGTCCCCAAATAAATCGATCACTCTATGAAGAGATGTATAGTTTTTAACACATGTTTTGTAGTATTTTAACACATTCAGAGAGTGTACTCAGGGACAACACGTGTTGGGTTGATTTGTTTGAATGCACTCAACAACTGTGATTGGCCAACACAAGGCAGTTTTCAATCAGTATGGTAACAGGATATACCGTTTGAGAGCATCTGTATAACCTATTTTAACATGCCATTGCTTAAGCGACAACAGTTCCTTATTTTGTAACATGTGGGTGGTAAAACAAGTGTGGGGGGACCTCACCTTCTCTGCATTTTGGAAATCCACATACTACAAGAAATAATGTAATGTCAGCATCCTTTTCACGACAACTTTGCACCAAATGCATAATAGTTTCCCATTCTAAAAATCTAAAAACTGAAATGTTGATAAAATGTCTATTGTTTACAATTACCATTGTTGTCTGTTTTGCCGTTGTGTACTTCTACAAAAGTACTTGAACATAGAAATTCTATTCTTTTTTTCGCTGTGTAACATTTTTAGCATTTTCAATACGCACGCGGAGTCTGTTGTGCTTCAGCACAAATAGTTCTTGAGAAAAAAAGGTTGATTATTTTGCGATGCCTACATCTAAATAGAGGACTTTCTTTGAAGGAGTGAAATATGGGACCTTTAATGCAAATGATACACAATGTTACTTGTTAACATTCATTAAACAACATTTTTTCATGAATTAGACCTAAGTTAGTGGCTATGTTTGGGTATTCAGCCGCCTTCCTCTGGCTAACATTGCAGATTATAGGCTATTTACTGTGTTTAGAAATATTTCCTGACTAAGAATAGAATGAATTTACTGTAATGAAACGGAAATGAAAGCAAACACATTATATTAAACAGCCAGAGAAAAAGATATTCCAGATGAAATAAAGAAACAGTTCTTAGCTCTCTGTCTCAACATCAGCTGACAAATGTGTTCAGGTAAACATTTATTGAAAGGAACATTGTATATAAATCAAGGTTGTAAAGGCTGAATCATTGGGATCTGTGGGAAACAGATCATTTCTACTGATTCAAATGTATTATTTTATGAATTTCAGAATTAATTTATTTTACTTCTGATAATATACAACATAGAAATATAAGCTGTCAGGCCATGCTGTGAGAAGTTTCGATATGCACAAATACACCACTTGATTCTATACCACATATTTTGAGTTGCTTGGATGTTCCTTGTAGTCACTGTGATGGTTTAAACACATTCTCATATTCTCCACTAATACAGCTGGATATTTACTGAACAGATCTTGCTTGGGCACACAACAGGCCACAAGGGAAAGTGCAATTTTGTAATTACTAGTGCAGTGAGTTAAATGTCAGGTCTGTTCGGCAATTATGTGTGATTATGTTTTGTTATGGCAGGAGTAATAGACCAGTTATAAATACATTATAAATATATGATGAGAAACTAATGTCCTCTAAGGGGTTTAATAAAGTACACATGCAATGTTTAATGTATTAGTAATAGGCACAATAAAAATTGAATTAATGTACTATAAGCTTACACAGATGTTTCAAAAGAGGTGTTGTTAAGCGAACACAATATTTGCAGTTCTGTGAACTACGTTTTATTATTCCATTTGAATACAAAACCAAAATGACTAGGTTCATGTAACTAAGAATATTACATTGGGCCAATGGAAAAAAAACTTTGCGGGGTAAAAAACTATTTGTGGGGTAAAAAATCAAGGAATGGTAAACTTCCATCCGTTCATTTTCTATAGTGCTTCCTCGTGGTTAGGGTTGTGTGGGGGCTGGAGCCTATCCTCGCAAGGCCGGCAAGGATTCAAGCTGTGAGGTAACATTGCTATTCACTGTTCCCATAGTAAAGCCGTTATCTAGTAACATTTAATTACTGTGTAGATGTGTAGATAGATAGATACAGTAGTATTTATTAATCCCCATTAGAATATTTTTTTCCTGTTTGGTTCACTTACATAGAGGAGGAAGTTTAGTGTACTGTGTTTGTTGCCGTATCTTTTGTTTATCATTGGGAAAATGATGACTCTGTGAAACTGCAGTACCTCCCAGAACTTTCTGTACAACCTTGAGTGCGTCTTTGAATGGACCCGTGCAGCTCCCAAACCCTGTCACAAATGACCCTAATCTTGTGAGGATGTCACAGCTGGAGGGCCTGTGTGTTTACTCCCACTGTGAACATATCCTGATGCCCCCTTGCCCAGTAGGGATGGGCTGAATACAGACAGGCAAATGCATTCATATTTCATATCATCACCTCCACAAACACCTCTCTCTATCTCAGTCTCTCTCTTTTTTCACTGTAGAACTGCAGTCACACTGTTATTTGGGGTCCAGCAGGTGTTGGAACCCTATTGCTTTTGCTTCTTTTCAATATTATTTTTCTGCCCTAGAAATTGCACATGCCAGAGCAAAGACATTTGGCATGTGTGTTCCCTTTCCCATGTGCAACTCAGGTAAGAAAACATACCTAGTTTGGCCAGATGGTGGCGCTATAGGAATAACTTTTTTTTGGGGCTATAACATTTGAACCAATATAACCCCCCTCCCCCCTCAGATTCCCTGCCTAGGGGAATAATTAAGTTTGCCATATTGGATTTTTAATTAAAAAATCTTCTCATAGACTGTTTGACATATCAACATAAAACTTTGATCAGTTACTTTAATAGACTGTTATAAGTTATTATAAAGAAGGTAATACTCAAGAAAACATGGATACAATAAGCCAATAAAAATGAATGTGTGCAAGGCTTATCATAGAAATGCAAATAGCTCCAAATGGTATTAGCTGTATTGTCACTCACATGTAGAGCCCAACCCTAAAGAATTGGCCCAACTAAATCACATGGTGGTGCCATAGAGCATACAATTTATTTTTACAAAATCATAAAATCATAATTTCTTAAAAAAACACTGTTGTGTTTTAAACATTTATCACATGCCGTAGTGATCAATGTCCTCATCTAGAACATATGTATATCTGTACCTTTTGTATTGCTGCCATCTTGGATTGCTGCAATTCTTGTAAATGCTATAAGTCAATTAGAGAGCCATACATGTTAAAAATCATTGTTTAACAAAGTCATTGTGAATTCACAGATGGTCCAAATGTGTCAA
Source organism: Conger conger (assembly GCF_963514075.1). Classification (NCBI taxonomy): domain Eukaryota; kingdom Metazoa; phylum Chordata; class Actinopteri; order Anguilliformes; family Congridae; genus Conger; species Conger conger. Next base: position 26,354,722 of record NC_083764.1, read on the forward strand.
AGAGAATAATTCTCAAATTAATTAAATTACATTTGGGCTTCCATGTGAGGAGACTATATACTGGGACTTTGTTGAGCTAAATTTTGGCTGTGAGTGCTTGAACCTCGCATATGGCTGTTTGCAGCTGTATTTTCTGTTGTTGTTGTTGTTGTTCTTGTAGTTGTTGTAGCTGTTGTTGTTGTTGTTCTTCTTCTTCTTCTTCTTCTTCTTCGAATTAGACATTACATTGAACACATTAAGAACTCTTGGCCAAGCTTGACACAGTATACACTTTCAGTCATGCTTTCACCTGAGCTAGTAAAGTCCAGCATTATGTGCTGTATGATTCTCAAGAAATTGAAAGAAAGAGAACAAAAGAGGCAGAGGACAAGAGAGAGAAAGAGCCATACAATAGAGAAATGACTCATTATTCCATATAAGCCTCCCATCCTAAAATGACAACATGAGGAAATTAGAATTTGAAAACATCAACCCATGTTTTGATATCTGCCTGAAAGATAACTCTGGGTAATTGGGGGCAAAGGAGCTTATCAAAAGAAGACTTAAGATGATAACTGTGGGCACAACTAATGCAGAAGCAGTGGAAGGTGGAGGAATGTTAAACATGAACTCATGAGAGAGGGCCATAATTAGGCAGCTGGAATACAGCATTAACGACAGAGGGGAGTGCGCATGGAGTCCTGATTTGCCAGTCCTTATACCAACACCACTAATTTAACGGAAATAACTGAATTGTTTTTCTCAAAATCCAAAATGTTGTTTGAATCAGAAAAGAACTAGATCTCATTATACATATACATTGAATTCTTCGGACTAGCCAGACTGATATGCATCAGACCTTTGGAATTTTCAGTAAGTAGAGGCTCAAATCAGCACCTGTGAGCTATGGATGGGAAAATTAGGCTTCATTAGCCTCATAATCGGTTGGGACTTCCTCTGCACAGCAAACACAGTGAATGTTTCACATTACGTATTGATAAGCACCCCTGGGTGACCACCCCTTTTGAGAACCGCAGGATCAAACAGGAAATTCCTTGAGAATAGAAAGCAGAAGACATAGGTGTGGAACTTCCTTGGCTTATCAGAAACTAGCTCACATAAACAACTCAAAGGATAGATTCCTACCTATACTTGCATACAGTGAACCTTGCTGTTTCCTTGAGAATGTCAGCACAGCATTTACAGACTGGCTGTTAGGATTGAATGGGATTCGTCTGAGATGAACCCTGTTGTATTCGCCTCTACATACACACAAAGCACACACCTATGCATGGACACACACACACATAACCAAGCACACACACATACACACACAGATGCTGCCGCTTAGCCCCTAGTGTGTTAACACACCAGGGGGCAGCAGCACCTTTGAGTCCCTGTCATTTACACGCATCGGTCCTTCAAGCCCTGGTGTATGTTACAGCCCCTTTAGTGACACTTCAACAGGTTAACAGTGTCTCTCTCCCCTTCTCTCTCTCAATGAAATTATAGTTTGCTTCATTAGCATGATATTCAATATGCATGTATGTGCTCATGGTGCTAAATGATATGGAGATAATATGAAATGCTGAAATAATAGAAAATAACAGTTAACACATTACATATCAAACTATGATAATAATACAATTATAATGAACACATAGATTAGATTATTTTTATTTTATTTTGTTTTTGTATCACTAGCTCTCTCTAACTGGGGTATCTATTTCTTGTGGGGGAGGTGCAGGGCGTATATGTTTTCATATTTGAGCAGACTTGAATTAGATACTCTTTAGTAAACATCTATTCATATGACTTTTGTTTGCAATTCAGGCTTTGCCAAGAGGAAGACAAAAATCCCTAAGACTGGCTATTGTCTTTGAGTGTATGCTCAATGGGAGACCCAGTGGCTGCTGCTGTCCCTTCAAGTGAATAGATATTAAGTCAATACATTCATGGGTTTTTTCGCAGTTGCGTATTCATCTATGCCTGTGGCTTCATCATTATCAATATAAAGATGGGTACTGATTAAGACAGCTTTTTCCTTGATATACTGAATCACAGCAAATTAAATGTGGATGAGTAGCAATGGGTATTCACAAGAGAGACCAGCACTTCTAATGTCGGTAATAATGATAATAACGCCTGTCTGGGAAAGACTTGTGGTGTTGTTGGGTGATTAGGCTGCTGTCTGGTGATGAGGGCCCCAGGAGGTCCCAGGATGTGAGGGTCAGACAGGTCCCATCTTACCCCCTTTATTCGGGTTCATGTGTGTCAGGGCTACCCCCCTGCTTGAAAATCAAGCTGGTCAAGTTGGTCATAAGTGGGTCTAGTTAGGTGTGAGCTGGTCAACCAGCTAATGCTGGTAGCTTGCCTGAGCTGGTAGATGTTTCAAAACATAGCTTGAGCTGGTCGGACCATGTCAAACTGGGAGCTGGTCTGAACTGGTCATCCAGCTAAACCATATCGAGCTGGGAGCTGGTAGATAATTCACACAAGATTTAGTTTGATGTACAATAAGAAAAATCCCAGTGCAAGACACTGCAAGACCTAACAAGAAACAGAAGAAAGTTGTCTTCCAGATCGATTCTCTTAAAACTGCATGTGTTTCCATATTCTATGGAGGAAGGAAGAAAGATCACAGCAAGCTGTAGGTCTGAAGCAATCATTATGTCGCACCAAGGCTGCATTATGTGTGGGTGTGATCGGATCGAAACCCTCCCTCTTCCTCTCCGAATCTCTATGTTTCACTTGACAAAGAAGACCATAGTGTTCTCTGATGCATGTGCACATTTGGCTCTAGGACATGCTGTCTTCAAGGGCTGTGACCTCAACCACCTACCCAGTTATTGATGGTTGCATGGTCACAGGGCCACCTGATAAGGTGTGTGTGTGTGTATGTGTCTGTGTGTGTGTGTGTGTAGCACTGGCAATATGAATTGCCCGAGGTTAGTCTCTCAGTATGGTGTGTTATTCAGTTCTTAGGCTGATTCTGGTCATTTTTAGCAGTTGCCCAGGATCAGGCACTTCACAGGTTTGACATTGCTGATGCCGCATTGGCCTGTATTATCATTCCTCTTTAAACCTGAGAGGAATGGACAAGAAGTCTCACCAAGAACTAACTGATAATTAAGCCTGCAAGACCTTCACCCACATAATCGTGACCCCGGCATTTAATTTAAACTCAGAACACCCTCTTTCAGAGTGCCTACCTATGATTTATTGAGGAATTAAACTGTGTGGTCTGAGGATGTGTGTGTGTGTTTGTGTGTGTTTGTGTGTGGGTGAGTATCTGTGGAGCAGATTGATAAAGCAGAGCCCAAGGCAGTTTCTTTTTCAGCTTCAGCACACACACACGCACGCACACACAGGCCTTGGGAACAGGGACCCCAGGTGCTATAACAGAGTTTCATGCTTGGGGGAACTGAGGAAACCATGAATTGCACAGTGTGGGACCACGGGACTGCGGGACTGGGACCAATATAGGGGTGAGGTCAGGTCGGAAGAAGGTAAGGTCTGTGATTTGTGAGAACAATGAGAATTAATCAAACAACGTTTAATCTAAGACAGTAACTGAACCTTATAGATACACTTAGATATCTCATAAGCAATATTTACCATGGAAAGGAGGTTCAAAGTTCATTGCTATCAAAATGACGGAAGGCAGCACTCCCCGGGACAGCCTATAGCCTAATGGCTAAGGTACTTGACTGCGACTGGAAGGCTTGTAGTTCTAACCCCAGTGTAACCACAATAAGATCTGTGTAGCTGTTGGGCAAGGCCCTTAACACCACACGGCCCCTTCTTAGTCTAATAGGTAGGTCCCATTGGATAAAAGTGTAATACTGTAGTAATGTAGTGAGTTACAGGTTGAATGGGAAAAATCAGAAACTTTTTTTTTTTTTTTTAAGTAGCAGGCTACAGTGCTTCCCTCTCAGAGACCCAATGGCTAAATTATATTATGGGTTTCATGACTGTAGTTTTAGTAAGTATACAATACATCCTGAAAAAAAGTGTTTGCACTTTGTCACCCTCCTGCTACCTCTCCCTCTCTGAAAAGAACTAACATCTAGGATTTCCAAGATACAAAGAAGGTGCGGTCCCCCTCAGGCTTGTTTTGCAACCCACATGTTAAACAATGAGGAACTGTTGCAATGGCATCTCAAAATAGGTTATACAGATATATTTAAAGCTTTCAAATGATATATCCTGTTACCATAGTGATTGAAAATTGCACCGTAAAAGAAATTAATGCAAAAAAATGGCGAGACTTAAGGGGTTAAGAATAAACTAAAACTCATACTTTTACTCATACTAATTACCTACATAGTTTATTTTAACGGCCTTCTTTGCTCATCTTTATCAATGGCTTAAAAGAAATGTTAAAGAAGCCTATTTGGACAAAGGGGTAGATGGGTCCAATAAGTTCTGAGCTAGTATGTTTTACAAGTATCCATTCCCATCCACCTTCCTCACATTGAATTGACTGCTGCTGGACATGGCATCCGGCAACACACGCGTGTGTTAAATGTTGAGCAGATCCAAGGCTTTTCCTCCTTCTTCAGGCTTAATTAGGATACCCAGTGACAGGGGCGGAGAGGAGGACTGGAAGCTTGCTGTCTGACAGGGTGTTCCACGGCGACCATCAGGAGGTCAGACACTTCATGGGCAAGCAAAACTGTCAGGTTCTAGCGGACATTCGGTAGGATAATTAGCAGGGCTTTGGCGTCTAACTGAAACTCAAAGAGAACATTCAAGGGAATCCGGGAAGACTATCAAACGCTTAACTGTTACAGGGACTCTTTATTTTGTCATTCTGTGTCATTCTGAGGGCGTATTTCAGCGTGGGAGCGCTCTTTGTCAACACTCTTGCAGAATCCCGTCTTTCTCTTGAGTGGGAGTATAAAAACAGCTTAATAAACACGTTACACTGCGCCGACAGCTAACTTTTTTGGATTTTCATTTCCATTGAAAAGGGTTTCCCTTGGAATCAAGGTCAGGTAATGTATGTTGTCTCTATCTAAACTTAACTTAACTCCAAGTATAATGCACAGACATCATTTCAATGGTAGACTCCAAGCAAAATGTACTCCAATTAAATTCCACCAGTATCACTGTAGGCCATGTATCTATAAAAGAAGCCGTGCTTTAGCTGGGTAGACTGTTTGCGATATCTTTGGATATATATTTTTTTGAAGGATAAAATGCAACAAAAAAAAAATCAACTAAATGCGACTGTTGGAACCTTGAGCAAAGTACACTATCATTGTCTGAAATCAAAGAAGCTAATGATAAGAATATTGTACAATATTGTATGCCTTCTTCCAAGCATATTTCAACTGAGACATTTTTTGCCAACTGCATTGATCACATTGCCAAAATGCCATGGAATATAATATTTACCAGGCTTTGGGAATCAAACACATTATTTCCCTGAATCTGTGATTAAAACATCACAGCATTGTGGTGTTTAATCACAGCTTTCGTAACCTGCTAACTGCTCATTTTCCCTTTTGTGACCATGAAAGGCAATATGTACACAATCTACTAATGTATGAAATAACGCTGAATAAACACAACAGGAGCAGCAGAAATGACCTGATCAGAGCGAAGCCCTCTGCTGGCATTTCATTGATTGAGCAAAAACAAGATCATGGAGTTTGCATGTTCTCCCCATGTTTGCATGGGTTTACTCAGGGTACGCCAGTTTCCTTCCACATTTAAAGACGTGCATGTCAGATTAGGTGTGCTCCTGCTTTTGGCCTTGACCAAGGCACTGGCCACAGAACTGGAGTTGTTCCCTGGGCGCTGCACTGTGGCTGCCCACTGCTCCTAAGTAACTAGGATGGGTCATATGAGGACAAATTACCCCATGAGGTTCAATAAAGTATATTTTAATCTTAACAACATTTAAAATGAGCTTTAAAACAAGACTGAAGAGATTTTACAGAGAAAGTATTTTACAGAGACAGTACCTTTTTTAGATAAAGAAAATGACATGACCAATCATTGTTCATAGTGTATTTGTTATATATAATTGGTTGTGTTATTAGTTTTGCATGTGCAAAAAGGGTTTGCACATGTGAAAGGTCTTAATGAGTCAGGGGCATGTGTGGATGTGGGTCTGTGAGAGCTTATGATCACATTCACATGTACAATGATGAAGAAAAAGCATGAGGAAAGGACCACATATACTGCAGTTTGTGGTACTAGACAGAAGGGGTGAGGCATTTCAACACTATGGAGCAAAGAATTGTGGCGATATTAAGGATGTAGACTCCCTACAGCTTTGATCAAGCATAAGGCATTCGACTGTTCACCCTATCCATATGTGGAACTTGTTCTTGACGCTGCTGTGTCTGTTTCTCATAGCATGCTGCTTCCAAGTTTGGCAGCCGCATTACGTTTACTTTAGTATAGCGAGGTGTTTCTTTTTGTCACTTTCAAAATTCATTGTTTTCATTTTCGTCATAGTTTGTCTGTTATTCTGCTACAACCAAATATTGACTCATCAGTCCAGAGAACCTGCTGCCATTTTTCTGCACCCTAGTTTCTGTGCTTTTGTGTACAGTTGAGTTGCTTGGCCTTGTTTCCAGGTATGGCTTTTTGGGCACAATTCTTCCATGAAGACCACTTCTGAACAGACTTCTCTGCACAGTAAATGGGTGTACCTGGGTCCCACTGGTTTCTGCTATGGCACTGATGGCACTGCTGGACATCTTCCGATTGCGAAGGGAAGTAAGCATGATGTGTCTTTCATCTACTGCACTAAGTTTCCTTGGCCGTGCTTCTTCAACAGAGCTTGGATAGCACATTTGGAAACCCCTGTCTGCCTTGAAATTTCTGCCTGGTATGACTTCTGACATTAAAGTGTCTTCAGCAACCTCACCTTGGAAGCAGAGTTTGGCTGTTCCCCACCCAGTTTTAACCCTCCTACACAGCTGTTTCTGTTTCAGTTAATGATTGTGTTTCAATCTACATGATTAAATTGATAATCATTAGCTCCTGTTTGGTATAACTATATGCCTACAAAATGCCTGACTTTGTGCTTTGTGCAAGTGTGGTCACACCAAATATTGATTTGATTTAGATTTTTCTTCTGTTCACTCACTTTGCATTTTGTTCATTGAAAAAAATAAACTATTAACATTTCTATTTTTGAAAGCATTCTTACTTCATGGCATTTTGCCTAAAACTTTTGCACACTACTGTATATATTGTATATACAAGTCTCAATACCCTAACTCACCACCATGATTAGCCTTATATACGCCATAGACTGTAATGGCACTTGTGTATAGATTGTATAGATATTGTTACTTGTATAGATATAGTTATTTTTTTTTGTATTAGCTATTGTATTGTTGTACTCAGGGTATTGTAGCTGCCAACTGTGGTATGCTAGTTTGGAAGTTGATTGTATTCTTCAATGGTTCTGATTATCTGTATGTTTACACGACATTTTTTACATTGACATTTTAGTCATTTGGCAGACGCTTTTAATCCAAAGCGACTTACAAGTGCATCGGTTCTACCACAGGTCAAAGCATCACAGCCAGAACTAGGAAAATACAGCTGGACTGCTGTTCTAAACATATAGTCGTCATCATAAGTGCATTTTATTTTTTTATTTTATTTTTTTGGGGGGGGGGGGGTAGACAGGGATGGGGGTATCAGAAGGGGGGGGGCGGGGTAAGTCAGGAGGGAGGACTAAGGTAGAGTTTGAAGAGGTGTGTTTTGAGTCTGCGTCGAAATCGGGGGAAGGGATTCTGCTGTCCTGACAGTGGTAGGCAAGTCATTCCACCACTGAGGAACCAGAACGGAAAACAGGCGTGAACGTGCAGCTCGACCGCCAGGTGCCCGTAGAGAGGGAACCGTAAGGCGACCAGAGCTGGCAGACCGGAGTGGTCTAGCTGGGGAGTAGGGAGTGATCAGGGATTGTATGTAATGTGGGGCAGTCCCCTTAGCAGCCTGAAATGCCAACACTAGGGCTTTGAATCGGATGCGTGCGGAAATTGGAAGCCAGTGGAGGCCAATGAGAAGCGGGGTGACATGAGCCGACCTGGGCTGACTGGTGATCAGGCGGGCTGCAGCATTCTGGACCAGCTGGAGGGGCTTGATGGCACACGCTGGGAGACCGGCTAGGAGGGAGTTGCAGTAATCCAGGCGGGAAATGACGAGCGCCTGGACTAGGAGCTGGGTGGCTTTCTCCGTCAGGAGATGACGGATGCGGCGTATATTATACAGAAAGAACCTGCAGGTTCTGGCAGTGGAGGATACTTGTGGAGCCAGGGAGAGGCAGTTATCAAGAGTCACCCCAAGATTCTTTGCCGTACGGGAGGAGGAAACTACAAAGTCCTCCACAGTCAGTGAGAGGTCAATTGACGGAGAGGACTTGGCAGGGATGTAGAGAAGCTCAGTTTTGGCAAGGTTGAGCTTCAGGTGATGGGAAGTCATCCACGCAGAGATATCAGCCAAGCAGGCAGAGATCTGTGTGGTGATTTGGGTGTCGGGGGGGAAGGAAATGAAGAGTTGGGTGTCATCAGCGTAGGAGTGATAAGAGAAGCCGTGGGAAGAGATAACAGAACCAAGAGACATGGTGTATAGCGAGAAGAGGAGAGGCCCAAGAACCGAGCCCTGCGGGACTCCAGTTCGTAGGGGTTGAGGGTCGGAGACTGCGCCCCTCCAAGTCACCTGGTAGGAGCGACCAGAGAGCGAGTGACCATAGCGAGTGCAGAACCTGTGACACCCATCCCAGACAGCGATGAGAGCAGAATCTCATGGTTGACTGTATCGAAGGCGGCTGACAGGTCGAGGAAGATGAGGACAGAGGAGAGGGATTTTGCTTTAGCAGAGTGGAGTGCCTCAGTGACCGCGAGCAGGGCGGTTTCAGTGGAGTGGCCACTCTTGAAGCCAGACTGGTTGGGGTCATGGAGATTGTTGTGGAGAAGATAAGTGGACAGTTGGGAGCAGACCGCCCGTTCCAGGGTTTTAGCGAGAAAGGGAAGAAGAGAGACAGGCCGGTAGTTGTTCAGGGCAGAGGGATCAAGAGTAGGTTTTTTGAGGAGGGGAGTGACTCTGGCCCTCTTCAGGGAAGAGGGCATGGTGCCGGAAGAGAGGGAGGTGTTGATTAGAGAGGAGAGAAAAGGGAGAATGTCATCAGATATAGATTGTAGGAGGGGAGAGGGGATGGGGTCAAGAGGACAGGTGGTTGGGCGGTGGGAAGTAAGGAGTTTCAGTGTGTCGGCGTCAGAGAGGGGAGAAAAGGAGGTTAGGGAGTTGGGGAGGGTAGGAGGGTCAGCAGGGGTGGAGGGTTGGGAGAAGCAATTGCGAATAGCATCGACCTTCTTTTCAAAGAAGGAGACAAAGTCATCAGGTGTGAGTGATGAGGGGGGTGGGGGGGGAGGGGGGGCCAGAAGAGAGGAGAAAGTTGAAAACAGTTTGCGGGGATTAGAGGCGGCCGCGTTAACACTAGGACTCGGAACTGTACTGTCCACTCAGGTCCTCTTCGCACTTGTACTTGTGTTTGATCTGCACTTCGTTGTACGTCGCTCTGGATAAGAGCGTCTGCGAAATGCCATGTAATGTAATGTCATAATGTAATACGCCGCTGTCGGAGGTAACACCCTTTTGGAGAGAGCTTTGCTCCCCCAGAGTCTGGGGAGCTACGTCGGAGATCCTTGTGGCGGATTGTGTATTTAGGTTACTTCCGCATGAGCCTGCCTGAGATACTTATGCTCGTCGTTGCCTTCTTAGTGCATGCCTGTTATTCTATATTTTACACTAAGGTTAAATACGCGAGTGTTGGAGTTATCGCTTTTCCCAGTAAGAGCTTTGCAAACCTCTGAAAGCCCAGAGATCTATGTTGGAGATCCTTGCGGCAGCTTGAGCCGAGTTAGCCTACAGTTTTCATCA